>NC_061809.1:4855000-5177500 GCF_021462225.1 Girardinichthys multiradiatus
ATCTTCTCCAGAATTGTCCTGAACCGAAAGAAGTATGTTAATCACTGGATGGATATTTATGAAAGTTAGAAAGATAGGAGTTATTGAAACTGGACAGAAACTGACTGCAAAGAATGTTGTTATTGTACCTCCAAGCCACGGTGTCTGAGTTTTTAGCTCCAGTAAAAATGTGCTCATTCTCACCCCTGAGCTTAATAAACTGGCCCGTCTGCTCCTTTGTACCTAAAAAAAAATAATTATGAAAATACCAAAAAAAAACATCTTGCTTAATATCAGAGCAAAAATAAAGCATTTTTTAATTTTACATTTGTTTTAATTTGAAGAAAATATTAAAAATATTTCTATGCAAATGTCTAAAACAAGCTCTTTCAAACTTTTAACTTCTTTACTGAGATTTACTTACATTTGGAGATGTATTCCTCGTCAGGTGTACCTGGAATCAGAAATTATAATGCTAGCTGAATTATAAATAAACTTTTAAAACATATAGCACATTTCTTCATTAAAAATTAATATTGAAAAGCTTATTTATTCTCAATCACACTCTCCAGCGATACAGTTGGATTACATAAAACTCCATTTATTCTGGTTAACCTTAATATCACCTGAAATGTTAAATCGATTTTCAGTAACACTTAAAATAATAACATAAACTGTTAGAAATCACTTGTGTCAAACGTTCACTGTGATGACTGCCAGCGGGAGCTTAGTGCCGATAGTCCGGTCAGATCTCTACCGGGCTAGCTCGCCTCACCGCCGGTAGGGCTGGCGAGGCGAGCCAGTTACTACGCCGGGAACGGAAAACTCCGAACACGTCGGAGCACGTTTGAAATTAAGCGATGTCTAGATAAATCAAGCAGATATTTGACGTCTACATAGTTATATTCCCGCACTAAAAACATTGTAGAAGTTAATTTGTGTCACAGAAAGTGTAATTTTCCACAATTTACTCACAGCTTTTGTTGCTATGGTCCGCCATGGCGTCCCCTGCTTGACCAATCCGCTTCGACCCGCAATGAATGATGGGAAATGATGGGCCGCGAAGGATACTCACGACCCATCCTTCAAATTGGGCAAAATAAGGACACATTTGTCGGCCGCATTTGCTCGGAATGATTCATGAATTGGGACAGCCTTCGTCGCCGCGCTGTAACGTAATTGGCCTATGAATACGGCCTTCGAAGGATGCAGCCCCTGAGGCTGACTTCCGGGTCAGCCTCGGCGTTGGTACATTCCCTTTCCGGTTGATTTTCTGAAATGTAAAAGTGTTTTCTGAAATGTAAATTTGTTTTATGAAATGTAAAAGTGTTTTCTGAAATGTAAATTTGTTTCGCATCTTGTTAAATTGTTTTCTGAAATGTAAATTTATTTTCTGAAATGCAAAAGTGTTTTCTGAAATGTAAATTTGTTTTCTGAAATGTAAGTGTTTTCTGAAATGTAAATTTGTTTTCTGAAATGTCAATTTGTTTCGCATCTTGTTAAATTGTTTTCTGAAATGTAAATTTGTTTTCTGAAATGTAAATTTGTTTCGGTACTTGTAAAAGTGTTTTGCACCCCCTGGCCACCGTACCAAACCCACTGAGATGGACAATGACCCATGCTGTTTGCCAGAGCCAGAAGAGCGATACACTGGATTTATATTGAAAGCACATCTTATGCGGGCTGAAGAGAAACATGCCGGAGCAAAGTTCTTTCTCCCTCCTGGAGAAGTTAAAGTGGACAAGGAAGGAGTGAATGTCCCACCAACACACCTGGAAAGGGCCTGTTTTTTTTATTTGGACTGATAGAAGACTGTGTGCCATAACAGTCTGACTCTGGAGCGATCGACAGATCGATCAAGAAACTGAGGGGGGTATACAAACACACACACACATTTGCATAAATATTTTCCTATTTTCTGCAACAAAGAACGCTTATTAACCGCTGCTCATGTTTCACGATTGCTTGACATTGACAGATCTAGCGGGTTAAAATATTATTTTAGGGTTTGAAAATTATTTTCAAAAGTGTGATAACTTAGCTCATTTGATACTTTCCAGTTGATTCTTTTAGAGAAGGAAGTTCTCTTTCGTCGTGGAATATTCAGGGTCAATTATTCTAGTTATTAAAAGTTATTAAAAAAGCAGAGGAAGTTACAACAGCTCCAAAACTCAGCAATAACCATGTGTTTCTATGTCATTTTCAGGACAGATCTCATGAAGGAGCATTTTTTAAAACCCATCCCATGTGTAACATCTGATGGGCTTCTCCTTCAGGCATTATTTTCTGTTGTCAGAGTTTGCATCCCATAAATCTAATGGGTAGAGACCTCATTAAAACAGGCTTAGTTTTACTGCAGATGGTCTTTATCCAGTCTCTGACAGTACTTACAGTGGGGTGCAGTTTTTGTCCACAAGTGCTAACCTACGCTTATGAAAAGTACAAATTCATTGTTTTTCACAGCACCTACTGGGAAGAGGTTATATTAGTTTTTTGTCTTCCCTCTTCTGATTCATGCAGCGTGTTGATTTACACTGTACCCTACATCAGGTCCTGAAAATAACTATGAAAAACTTGGCTCTGCAGGTTCTTTTGTTTTCCTCTGGGGAAGGAAAGGAAACCTAATCAGTTCTGTGCTGCACAGAAATATTAAAACACTTGTTGTTTTCTAAGATATCACCAGCTAAAAACTTTTAAAACTTTTGAGAGTAATTGGTTTTGTTAAACACATTTCCCTTGGTAAAACAAACCTTTAAAATGAGAATGAAAAATGGGGTTATTTAGAAAGAATCTGATTGGACAGTGGTACCACACAAAATTAAACTAATCTCATGTTCCCTAAAAGACTCTGCATAGAAAAGGCCTTCAGAACTGTGGAATTATTTTCCACCAGTACCAAATTTTGTAAGCCTGCTTTTTCTTTATTTTAAAACAGATCTGTGTTTTTGTTTGGTTTTTGGGTTTGGTTTTTTTAGCATAATATTTGTCTGAAGCTTCTTATAAACTGGGTTAGGAGCAAAAATGATGTGAGGTAAATTAGGAGCTGTGAACTAGTGATTTTTAAATCTGATTATTGTCCAAGCCAGAAATCATACACTAATAGGTCTGGAGATATTAAGCCAATCCTTCAATCTCTGCAGAAAGTTGGCATCATTGTTCAATGCAACGGTCCTCAACCTGAGGTTCCTGGACTCCTGAAGCCTGTGAGCCATAGATTTTGCGTTCATAAAATTATAATACTTAATTAAAGGTAGACAGATTACCTATTAAAAACAGATCTAAGCCAATGATGGGTTCCAGTCCTTTTGGTGGCTCCAGTCTCCTTGTTTGATTTCTTGGGGCTTAAAGATTAAAAGAATACCTAGGAGTACAAAGGTACACAAGGTAATTTCCGATTACTAAGAAATAAAATATTGGAACATTTATCAGCATTTAGATTATTAAAGAGGGTTTCTAGTAATATTTTTTTTCCCAACTCTCAAAATTTAAATTGCCCAAATTAAAGAATGATGTCTGTTCTCCTTTTGAAACACTATGTTGGAACAAAGTCCAGTTTGGAGTCAAGCTTCTTAGCTTAATTTCTGGTTAAGTCTAACACTGCATAAAAACGTCAATGCCGACTTAAAATATTTTGCATTTAACCTGAGCAGAGAAATTCTTGAATACAGCTGCGATTAAATTGAGCCAAACAAAAAGAGAATTATAACAATAACTCTCAGGATTGTAGTTATTGTTACTACAGAGTTACAGTACAAAGAATTGGCAAAGGGTTTCAGCATCAGTGAATTTGGATTCATGTTAGAGAAAACTGTTGCTGTGCTTCTAAATAGTTTGAGATCTCTTTGGACTATGTGCACTCATTTTTTAAAAAGGATCCTGAAGATTGTCATAACAAAATTGATCAATTACAGCATTAAGAGATATGGCTGAGAAAACATATTCTGAAAAGAGATTGTTAAAAATTTCTTTGAATTCTTGAAGCTTCAAATTTGGCCATTTGTCTGTCGTTGATGTTTTGTGTTTGTTTTGTTGGAATGAAAGTTTGTTTATATGTTGCATGACAAAATAATCCATGTTTAGAATAATGTTTCTAAATCCCAGATTGTTTAAAACCTTGATTTTCAGGAGAGTTAAGAAGCAGTTTGTTTCTGAGGTAGGTTCATGTTGACAGTTTTGCAGTTTAAGGTACACTAAGATGGGTTGGAATGAAGAAACTGTGGGGCACGCCCATAGACTGCCCATCAGAGGTTAGTTCTGCCTGACTCTGCCCACCTACCAGGTTGGTTCATGCCTTTGCTCCCATGGAAACACTCAGCACCTCCCTTCCTGAGTTTTAACACTGTTTAAGAGACAAAAGAATCAAAAGGCTTTTAATTATTGTTGCCTTAAAAACATGTTTTTTGTATAATAATTAAGGATGTAGCATGACTTTTAGATTTATGTGTTTTACTATTAAAAGGTTAATGAAATACTTTAAACTAATTTGTAGAATTTGTTTTGCATGCAGAATCAGTGATGATTTATTAGATTGAAAGATTTCCCTGGTGCCATTAAGCTAGCTGACAGTTCAAGATATGCCAAAAGTAAGGAATATATTTTTGATAAAGAATCAGTCATGACTTCATACTTGGTGAGAATTATTTATTAGATAAAATTTGTAGAGTATATGCATCAAAATTACGTTAGATTTCCATTAATCTAATGCTCATCTTCATACAAGACAAATCAGGATGATATGTGACTTAATTCTACATGAGACATATCATCCTGCACAACAACTGCACAACAACTGAAGTTTGCGTTTTGTTGTTAATGGAACTGAATTGTAGTTAAAAAACAACTGGATTTTATTTATGGTTCTTTTGGTAATTTCATGGTGACACATAGTTATGTCAGCATTCATTTCTTTGGTTTTTTGTAATGTGATCCTGGTTCCTAGAACTTTTTTTTTTTTTTACTTTTTGCTGGATTGTCGCATGGGTTGGACCCTGCGCCAGAAGAGGGGAATGTCAGAATACAGAATAAATAAACATCAGAATCAGAATCAGAATCAGAAAGCTTTATTGCCAAGTACGTTTTTGGACATACAAGGAATTTGTTTTGGCATGAGATTACAAAAAGTTTTAGCACTCATGGGAAAAAGGGTAGCTCATACCTCCAGTGAGGACTTAGTGACAATGCGAAAGAGACATTGTACTTTGTTTATATAAATGGTGCATAGCTCCCTAAGATCACATCCTGAAAACCTTTCTGAAAGTATGGTGTTGATTCTTTTGTGAAATTTTACATCTCCACCGATTAGACCATTTTTGAAATTTTCTTTGCGTATTCTGAAACTATGGAAATAATGACCTGTAATCAGGCCTTCCTCAAACATCATATGTCACATTTTCATATTCAAAATAATTAGCTGATGATCACTGCTAGTATACTAGGTGGAGTCAGAAGATTAATTATCTTTGATTTTGCTGGATGTTTTAATGAAGTTCATGTAATTAAGCACCTAGGCTTGAGAATGGGACTTTGAAATGAAAAATTAGCCAAATGTTGTGAAGGCTCTGCTTATTGTTTTCACTTACGTTTGAGACTTTTGAAGTGCTGTTTGACAGGTCTCCTAATTTGGACATGGGCATATTGCTAAGATCTCTGCCTTCCACGTCTTTGTGTGAAGAGAGGATGTTGTTTTACTGTCAAAATCTGTCCACTGTGCTTTTTCAAGTTTCACAGATTGTGAAGGCTGCATTACTGGAAACACCCACTTCCAAACTCCACTCCTTGGTCCCAGGAGAACACACTTGAAGTCCAGATGCTGGAATGGCCCATATCAGATCCTACAAGTCACCCACACCGTTGTCAAGGTAGCAGAGCATGTTACCTGGGTCCATGCGACACACTGCAAGGTGTTCATGGGAACATCACCTGAGCAGCATCCTGGTTCTGAACCCCCAGCTTCCAACGACAGCCCACCTGTGCCAGATTGGTAACAGGGCAGCTTGAAGCGCAGAAGCCACTCAGGAGAGGCAGCTGGATTTTTTTAGTAGCACAAATATGGACACTCGATACTACACAATCTAACAGATAGACACCACAATGGTGAGACATAGTCTACTGATAATCACTGAGGGAGTGCACATCCATTGCATTGGAGTGCCAGATATAAAAACTGTATGTGACCTTCTATCGAGGCTCTTCGTCATCCTCTAACAGACGGCGACGGTCCGAGACGGGAGTCTCAGCGCTGATCTCTGTAATCATTCCTCTGCCTTAACTTAGATTAAAAGAGCTAAAAGTTAGAAACTGTTTGAGTCGTTCCTTTAGGAGTCTTTAGATAGAGTGGTGACTGTTTCCGGGGTCCAAGGATCGGTGGAGCTCCAAAGTGTCTGATCGCCAACAGGGTGCAGTAGCTTTGGACAAATTGGTGTTCCCGCCCGCGCCCCGGAAGCGGAAACTACTTTTGGATAGGATAGGGTTGCCACGGAAGGACAACACATCACAGCAGCGGCTGCAACAGGAAAGGAGATTCCTATTAAAAATCTCCAGTGTTTTTCTTGTAAAAACACTCTGGCTGTGTTGTTAGTTCTGAGTGAGCTGTTTTTGTAATTCTTGGAGGCAGAGAAATGGTTCAGAATAATTGTTGTGCACGTGTTAATAAGTGATAAGACGTGTTACTAGGCGGTGCAATTTTAACGGTGACAGCCCGGGAAGAACGGTACATTCTTCTAATAGATAGCTAAAATCTAAGGAAGTAGGTTTTGAGTTCCTTTGTTGTATGCAGGGGAAGATCAGTTTCCCTTGCACACAACATAAAAGCTACCTTCCTGAATGAGGCACGCCATACTTGGCTAAGGTTTGAACGGGTCCTGAGTTCCGCTTAACAGAATTCGAAAGCCCTGCCACGGGGGAGGTATTAGGTTTCGATTGCTCCTTGAACTTCTTAAAAGATTCAAAAAGCCGCTTACTTCCTTGTGAGTAAAACACGTAGAGATAAATGCGCATCCTTGGTTTAGGTTTCGATGGTTCCTGTTTGCTCTCGTAAAGAGCACAAAAGCCACCACCGAGAGGGAGTCTTGAGTTTCGATAGCTCTCTAATTTGTCCATAAGAAAAATTTAAAAGCCGCTGACTCCTTTGTGAATGAACAGCTGTATAAAGATAAAAGTGTAATATCAAGTGGCCAGTGTGGATGTGTGTGAGTCATAACAGTGAGCAGACTGAAGTGACGGCGGACACATTAGACTGACGGACCTTGATGGCTACATGCTAAGCTAACAGACCCTAGCTCACTGAATAAACTCTACTGTGAGTAAACTGTGGTGTCTGAGAGATAACAAAATAAGCTCTCATTTGGACCAGGAAATGGTGCTTTACCGCCTGGTTGGCCAGAGTGTGTGAAAGTGCGTGTGAGGTGAGAGAATGACTGAGACGTAACTAGAAAATGAGCTACCATCTTGCTCTTTAGGAGCAATGCTTGGAGACAGGGAGGAGAAATATAAGCAAGTTCCACCCACAAAAATGCTTTAACAAGTTAAAACAACAGTTTGATGGAGCTTGTTTGGGTCCCGGAAATAATTGTTGAGTCACCAGAAAACGGTAAGAAATAATTTTTAACCATTAAGTGACACAAAGTGGTTCCACTCTAAAAATGCTGTATTTACAGGGTGATCAAACTTTATGTGGCCAATGTTCGTCCATTTTGTCTGTGTTTTTGTGAAATGAATGTCTGTTTCATGTGAAAAAAAAAAATAGGGGATATGTGGCAGGATACATTTAATTTAAATTGTTTTCTGATATGAAACTAATTGGAATTTTGAGTTTTTAGGTCTGGAGAGGCAGTCCTGACCATGGACTGCCTGCTTGAAAGGTAAAAACATTTAAAACTGTCTGACGCTCAGTGTTATTTATTAAATAAGGTATCACAATAACAATTAGAGACTACAAGAGCAGGTCTGATCCAACAGTACCATAATAATATTAGGTCAGTTCTTTATGATGACACGAAAGGAAGTGTCAGAAAAGGACAATCTCTCCCCTCAAAACATGATTTTAACAGATGGTTTGACTTTTTCCAGTCAGAATGATCAAATTAGACTCAAATTTAACACAAGATGAAATGCACCTTAACAGAATTACTGGACTGGATGGACTAAATGGAGAAAACTTTAGCTAAATGAAACAAACTTTAGTTACTTGAAATAAATATAAAGTGTAACTTATAGCTGACTGAAACTGTACGGTTTGTTTATAAAACTGGGTAAGACAAACATTTCTGTGTTCATCAATTTCATTAAGCCTTCTAAACAGATACGTTTTTCCACAAGACTCAGTTACAGTTAAATGTAATTGAACCAGATTTTTAAAAATGGTATCTGTGGTTCAGATTTAATACGTACATTCACAATTAAATAAATACAATACTCTGACCCTTTTTGATGCCTACACTACACATAAAAAGAGACCAATCGAGGTATGGAAAGAGATTAAAATAAGCACTAGAACCAATGAAATTAGCATTTCACATTATTAGTATAATAACAACTAATACAAACTAGTGACCCCACTCTTAAATATAATAAAGACTTACTGCATTAAAAAATATATATAGATCTAAATAAGGCTAGATTAGAATAGAACTTTCAGAGCCGTTATAATCTTGCTGATGAATACCACAAACATTGTTATGGAACCAGATGATTACAAGAGAGCATCTTTATCAGGGCTAAACTGAAACATTTGTTGAGCAGACCCAATGTCCTTCGACCTGATTTTGACTTTATTTAACCCTATCATGGCCCATATTATGTATGGAAAGAAATAAAAGGTATAATTGGCAGCACTGACAACTGATTATTTCAAGGGTAACACCTTGAGATGCACCATCTCATTTTTGACAGGGTCCTTGCAGAACAGAAGATAAACAACAATAAAACGTATCAAACAAATGTGAAAAAATCACACAGAAATACCCACAACATTCTCAAGGACCCACAAACACACACTCTCACAAACACTAGAATAGCGACTGCATGGCACATAGACTTAACATCAAGACACAAAATAAGGCAATATACCCATGCAGAGTTCATGCTCATATCTCTGTGAGGATTAAGTTCAGAATAAATGAACCTTTATTCTTACTGAATGCAAGAAAAAGACATTTTAAAATAAAGTAAGTAAAGACAGCTTAGATCTATGAATAACAGTAATACAGCAAGTGAATGAGGCAAAGTATTCCAAGCTGATGAAGCTTTAAACCAAAATGCAAACTGTCAAAATTTTTCCTTATTCTTGGTATAAAACACAAAAAAAATTAACTGATCAGTATTTCTCAGGCCATATTGTAAGATAAATTGGATGAAGTATTTCTAAATACACAGTATTTCAAAGTTTGAGGGGATGAAGATTGGTTTTCATCAAAAGTAGTACTTGCATTAAATGATACAGTTGATTTAATTGATGGAATTAAAAACAATAAAATGCCAGGCGAATTATGCATACCGATTTATGTCAAGTCAAATTTATTTATATAGCGCTTTCCAGCAACAAGGCACTCAAGACGCTGTGCATAAGGAGGGGTATTGCAGTGATGCAAAATCAAATAACAGAGGTAAGAATAGAAGGATGGATAAAAAAAATGAAAGGAAAGTTGGACTGAAAACGTAATAATTTTTAGATGGCACAGCCTATATTTATGCATAAATTTAAGGTTTATTGAGGTAGGCAAAAGTACAAATAAATTTTCATCTTTTACTACTTGATGCTGCAAAAAGGTGACAAGAGGCCAAGTATCCATAGTTTTTGTGTCAGACCACCAGGTGCTACAAAGGTAGGCTATACTTTCCTTTTTCTGAATGAAATGATTCTGTTTATAACTAATCTATTTGCTTTTTATCTTCTTTTACTCCTTAATAAGCTGGTACACAGCAAGACTGCAATGTTGTTTATTTTTGTCTTCTTTGTATATAATAATAATGGAAATAACAATGTAAAAATATGATTATGTTTTGTGAAATGAAGATGGTGAAAGAAAGAAAAATGCTGATTTTACTACACAAGTTTGTGAATTGTTGTTTGTGTTAATTTGTTGTACTGGGATGGCTGTATGATCAAACTGTTTATTTGCAGGCATTGCCGGTCACAATACTCATGATTTCTCTGGAAAGGTTGATGAAGAGTCGTCCCACTATATTGCCTGATGATGTGAGCGATAACCCTAAACATATATTTTTCTCCTAGGAGAAGAAGGCCTGAAAAGGTGGCTGAGACCAGCCTGACAAATGGGTCCATTGACACATTATTACTTAGGTCATAAGATCTCTGGGGTTCAGGAACAATAGGAATCCAAAGATTGTGTTTGAGGGTTGAAAACGTGTGGTTGAGAAGAGTGTGACAGGAATGAATGAAGGCCCAAGGTATGAATGATGAATGATGTGAGCCACATGAGCGAAAGGTTCATGAATCGAATGGTATGTTTTAGTTTCTGTGAGTTCATTTTTGTTTTGGGTTTTGATTCATAGTTGTGTTCGGACAACTAATGAACGTTTTGGAGTGCAGCAACTTTGTTTTTCATTAGTTTTTCTCTAATGTCGGTATTCCCTGTATGTGTTCAGATGCTCGCAAGTTGGAACAATTTTCTGGGTTTTAGTTTCAGAGGGTGAAAACTTAAATTTCTTATGAATTTTCTTGAGGTGAAATTGGATCTAAATTCTCTTTGGGATGGGAACAGAACCAAATAGAACCTGTCATTCTGCCATGGGGTTCTGGTTGAATAATTTAATGGTTAAAGATTTGACCGCCCATTCTTCTTTAAGAGGGGAGGCTGAAGCTGGCATGTGTTGTGTGTCTTAAGTGTTTGTTTAAATTTCTGTTTTAATGTTTGTCTCAAATGTTTGTCTGACTAACCTTTAGACTTCAGAGAAAACAAAAAGAAATAATAATAATCATAGGATGGAAAAATGGAAATGGATATATCGGGGAAAAAATGCCTGTTTATAGTGATCACATATTTAACAGGAATGAATAACTAAATAATGGTATGATTAAGGTTGTACAGAATATGCAAATTACTTTTATCTAGTATTTGGGGTAGAGGTTACGGGGAAGGACCCTAAAGGTCTAATTTAGGTAGATATAATCAAATTATCAATGAGCTTGAAAAGTAAGTTGTCCAAAACACTGGACACCTTCATGGTAAATGATGTAAATACTTTGTTCTCGGGATGATTTCAAACATTATTATGGAAAATAACAGTTTGAACATATCTAACATTGGCTACTAGTTAACAGACAATAAAGTAGCAACTAACTGGGTTACAATATAAATATGATTTTTGGTTAAAGGTGAGAAGATGACTCTATTATATTATCTACATATAAGATTTTCATGAAAACAGGTATTGGAGCATTTCCTGTTCCCAACAAGCCCTAAAGGAAACTGTTATTGATTTTATGGGTTCTGACAACAGAGTGAAAGGATGTAAGGATGTGCTTGACACTTTCACCAGGTCGGCTGAGAGAGATACTCACACAATCAAAGAAACGATTGGCTAAAGTTTGTGCGCATCCAGCCAAAAATGAAGTGGTTGGATGCGCTGACCTTGGTGATGCTTTACATCAGATCATCACCCACTGAGCTCATGGGTTTAACTCCCCATCAGCTGCTGACAAGAAGAACCATGCCCAGACCTTTCACCTCCTCTCTTCAGTCGGGGTGTGAACCCAGTCTGGATCACAGGGAGAGTAACTGACATGTTCAAAGATTTTGATCTGCTGTGAAGTTTTTGTCTCATAACACACAGGAGGCTCTACCAAAGAACCAACAGGAGAAACAAATGGAACTCAGGATGATGGCAAAACTAAGGTAAGCAAATCATATAGCAGGAAGGGAGAGACGTCCTCCGAAGGAAACCTGAGAGAAATCAGAAAGCACCTGAGGGAGAACATATGAATAGGTTCAATTGGATATCTTTGGACTTAACATTTCATTTCCAGCTAACACATCATGAATGTGCTTGTGGAACTAAATAATTTATTCCAGTAATCATAACGTCACAAGGTAAGATTAACCTATCTTTTTGCTTTGAACTAACAAAATACAATTATGTGGAACCTGTTTCATACATTTTGAGTGGGCTGGGTTACTTCGACAGAGGGAACGTGATGAAGAAATAAACAATAAAAATTCTATTTGTTGGGTTAAAGCTTGAAGGAGTATGTCCTGGTAAATTTCACAAAATCAAAAATCATAGAGATGAGAAGGATTTCTAAAGTAAAACTGTGTGAATAATCAACAAACAAATTTTTACTTCTGTGAATGTGGGAAATTGTGGAATCATTTGCATGAAGGGTTAAAGGAGTGTTCAACTATTTAATCAATTCAAATAACTTCATGAATAGAAATTATAGCTTCCTGTGTGCTTCTGAGTTATTTATTTATAGATGATGTTGTTTGTAACTTAGATGTAAATTAACTTGATACAAGGCCTTGAACTTTTACCTGCTGCTGAACAGAACTGATTTATGGGGAATAATTGCTCAGGGGGTGACTACCTTTTGACTCGACAGGAAAGCTGTACCCTGGTTTCCCTCTCCATCCAGGATGACCTGACACCGATTGGCCTACTTCGTCAGGGGAAACATTTCAGAAAACATGTTTATGAATTTGATATGTTTGCTAGAATACAAACTGCTCCCTGTTAGAACCGATTCTAATCTTTTGAATGACACCAAGGCAAAACAGGAGAGACAGCTGAAGGCTGTGTAAACAGGATGTTGAAATCTTGTTGTTAAATTCATTATCAGGAGGTTTATGGTTAACACTCCCTGAAATGTACAGGTCCTTCTCAAAATATTAGCATATTGTGATAAAGTTCATTATTTTCCATAATGTCATGATGAAAATTTAACATTCATATATTTTAGATTCATTGCACACTAACTGAAATATTTCAGGTCTTTTATTGTCTTAATACAGATGATTGTGGCATACAGCTCATGAAAATCCAAAATTCCTATCTCACAAAATTAGCATTTCATTAAAAGGGTCTCTAAACGAGCTATGAACCTAATCATCTGAATCAACGAGTTAACTCTAAACACCTGCAAAAGATTCCTGAGGCCTTTAAAACTCCCAGCCTGGTTCATCACTCAAAACCCCAATCATGGGTAAGACTGCCGACCTGACTGCTGTCCAGAAGGCCACTATTGACACCCTCAAGCAAGAGGGTAAGACACAGAAAGACATTTCTGAACGAATAGGCTGTTCCCAGAGTGCTGTATCAAGGCACCTCATTGGGAAGTCTGTGGGAAGGAAAAGGTGTGGCAGAAAACGCTGTACAACGAGAAGAGATGACCGGACCCTGAGGAAGATTGTGGAGAAGGGCCGATTCCAGACCTTGGGGGACCTGCGGAAGCAGTGGACTGAGTCTGGAGTAGAAACATCCAGAGCCACCGTGCACAGGCATGTGCAGGAAATGGGCTACAGGTGCTGCATTCCCCAGGTCAAGCCACTTTTGAACCAGAAACAGCGGCAGAAGCGCCTGACCTGGGCTACAGAGAAGCAGCACTGAACTGTTGCTCAGTGGTCCAAAGTACTTTTTCGGATGAAAGCAAATTCTGCATGTCATTCGGAAATCAAGATGCCAGAGTCTGGAGGAAGACTGGGGAGAAGGAAATGCCAAAATGCCAGAAGTCCAGTGTCAAGTACCCACAGTCAGTGATGGTCTGGGTTGCCGTGTCAGCTGCTGGTGTAGGTCCACTGTGTTTTATCAAGGGCAGGGTCAATGCAGCTAGCTATCAGGAGATTTTGGAGCACTTCATGCTTCCATCTGCTGAAAAGCTTTATGGAGATGAAGGTTTCATTTTTCAGCACAACCTGGCACCTGCTCACAGTGCCAAAACCACTGGTAAATGGTTTACTGACCATGGTATCACTGTGCTGAATCCCATAGAGAATCTGTGGGATATTGTGAAGAGAACGTTGAGAGACTCAAGACCCAACACTGGATGAGCTAAAGGCCGCTATTGAAGCATCCTGGGCCTCCATAAGACCTCAGCAGTGCCACAGGCTGATTGCCTCCATGCCACGCCGCATTGAAGCAGTCATTTCTGCCAAAGGATTCCCAACCAAGTATTGAGTGCATAACTGTACATGATTATTTGAAGGTTGACGTTTTTTGTATTAAAAACACTTTTCTTTTATTGGTCGGATGAAATATGCTAATTTTGTGAGATAGGAATTTTGGGTTTTCATGAACTGTATGCAAAAATCATCCGTATTAAGATAATAAAAGACCTGAAATATATTAGTTAGTGTGCAATGAATCTAAAATATATGAATGTTAAATTTTCATCATTACATTATGGAAAATAATTAACTTTATCACAATATGCTAATATTTTGAGAAGGACCTGTATGCCTCAAGGGATGGTAGATGGGTGCCCTCATAAATAACCTTGTTACCTCTGACCCAGGGAGGGTCTGGGGATCATAATTCTAAAAGTCTTTTAAGTTGATGTAACACCCATATACTGTTTAAATACTGTCTGTAAACTCTTGTTCTGGGCTCTGCTTCTCTAACTAAACTCAGTGACAGAGTCTTCAAACGCTGAAATGCCTTTGAATACATTTATAAAGACAAAGTCTGGTCTTTCTAATTGTTAATGTGTTGATTTCTCTCTCACTTTGATAAGAAAATCAATAACAAGACCAAAGCAAAGTTTTCCACTGGTCTAATGTACATTCCTTGTGTTCTTTAGCCCAAACAAGTCTCTTCTGCTCGTTGCCTGTCCTCAGCAGTGGTTTCCTAGTAGCTATTTTACCATGAAGGCCTGATTCACACAGTCTACTCTTAACAGTTGTTCTAGAGATGTGTCTGCTGCTAGAACTCTGTGTGGCATTGACCTCTAATCTGAGCTGCTGTTAACCTGCGATTTCTGAGGCTGGTGAATCGGATGAACTTATCGTCCGCAGCAGAGGTGACACTTGGTCTTCCTTTTCTGGGGCGGTCCTCATGTGAGCCAGTTTCTTTGTAGCGCTTGATGGATTTTGCGACTGCACTTGGGGACACTTTCAAAGTTTTCCCAATTGTTCGGACTGACTGACCTTCATTTCTTAAAGTAATGATGGCCACTCGTTTTTCTTTACTTAGCTACTTTTTTCATGCCATAATACAAATTCTAACAGCCTATTCTGTAGGACTATCAGCTGTGTACTGTATCCACCTCCTGCTGAACGGAACTGATTGTCCCAACCCCATTTATAAGGCTTGAAATCCCACTTATTAACCTGACAGGGCACACCAGTGAAGTGAAAACCATTTCTGGTGGCTACCTCTTGAAGCTCATCAACAGAATGCCAAGAGTGTGCGGAGCAGTAATCAAAGCAAACGGTGGCTACTTTGAAGAACCTAGAATATAAGACATATTTTCAGTTGTTTCACACTTTTTTGTTCAGTATATAATTCCACATGTGTTAATTCCTAGTTTTGATGCCTTTAGTGTGAAGCTACAATATTCATAGTCATGAAAATAAAGACAACTCTTTGAATGAGAAGGTGTGTCCACACTTTTGGTCTGTACTGTATATGAAACAAATATATGGTACCAATATGTGAAAGTCATTGCTAAAAAAAAAAGAAAAGGAAATGTCTCTGATTGTTATGTGTGTCACTGCTCCTGTCTCTAACTATGTCGAACTATTAGCAGGTTCTAGGTTCCCTCATTGTTTAGGAGGAAGAGGTTCTGTTCCAGTAGGTGTCCTCCCAAGCCGTCTGTGTATGTAACTGACCATACTTTTATTATCAGCTGAGAATTTTCCACTTTAAATAGACTTAAGAGAGAACTCATTCAAGTCAAACCACATGATAGGTGGGCGGGACTGCCGGTGGCATAACCGGATATCGTTATTAACCGGATGTTGTCATCACAAGGCGACGAATCTAGAACCAACCAATTAAAGCAGAGGGATGTGTTTAAGGCTGTTATTATTTAATTTTATTATTTTACTGTATTATGTAATTGTATGTTTTTAGATGTTTTTACATCTAAAAAAAAAAAAAAAAAGAAAACATGCAGTTTCTTTAAAGGTACCATTTAATGCAGGGATGTCACAAGAAATTCTGATAAAAAGAGAGAACCTGACAGAATTGTAAATTCTGTGCTCACAATGCTGTTTCCAAATTAGAAATGGATTCTACAGCTAAAAGTTTTTGTTTGGAATCATGAGAGACTCCATTTGGTAAAATGGATGATAATTTTAGTTACCTTAAGCTTTTCTATTTTCATCTTAGAGCAATAGTTATTGAGGATTTAGAGAAAACAGTCATCCTGTAACTGCTGCCTTGTCCTTCTGATTCAAAGGCTTCTACTCATCCCACGTGGGAGCCGGAAGTTGTATTCTGTAGGTGTGGTCTATGTTAAACGTCACAAGAAACTAAAAAATAAAAAAAAGTTTAAAAGTCCTCAGACATGTCACTGTTTATTGACTTAAGGCAGACATCTGCAGCTGTTTCTTGTGGATTGTCTCAGACAAAGTCTTCACACCAACTATAGTCAAAGTAATTAAGACGACCATGCGCCTTCCTGGCCCAAAGTGTCGAGCATTGTCTCAGCCAATACACATCCACTGTTTATTGAATATGTGATCAGACCTGTCACTGTTTATTGAATTAACGCGTCTGCAGCTTTGCTGAGGTGTCTCGGGGGTGTGTGGCCAAGGGGCGTAGCCCTGCACGTTGATCGGATTTTGTCATTGGAAACAGAGAAGGTGGCGTAGTCAGTCATTCTGCTTCTATCAAGAGATGCAACGCAATCTTTACAGGGGGATCAGCTTCAATTCTGGTAGCTAAAAAGTTTATTTTTAACTAATTACACTGAAATATTGTTGGAACACTTGTAGAGATAAATATTTCAGGAAACAATGAAGGTGGTTAAGTCTGTCATTCTGCTTCTATCGAGAAATTCAACGCAATCTTCAGTAGTAAGTATTCATCTTTAAGAATTCCTTAAGTGTGTGTGAATGCTCCTTGATAATAATAATGATTAACTTATATTCTTTAGAATCCACAAGTGACGAGCTGGATGGTATCGTTTTAACGCAGTCCGGCTACGGTAATTATTAACTGCAACAACATCTGGTTTAGTCAACTGGTGAATGCAGTTTTGTGATTTAAAAAATAAATGAAATAAAACTCTACTTACAGATTTAACGAGAGGCGTATTCCTGAACGTTGAAGGAGTCAGCGGATGTAACCGTGTGCCCCCGAAAAATCAAAGTTGAGACGGAAACTAGCCTTCAAAAAAAAAAAAGACAATCCAATCCCAACTAAACATATCCATGAAGGAGAGGGTGAAGCCATTCATGCGCCACAGTCCCCTGATCGTGCGGCGGAAAAATGAACAGCTCCGGAAAAGCAGAGTAAGTAAAGAATATATTTTTCTATGCATATATTTTCACGGGGGTATGCAATATGGCAGACTTGTTTTAACCCCTGAACAAATATTTTACAGATATATTGAATGATTTAATCCAGAACCCAAGCCTGGATAACATTCAGCAGAACTGTACCAGTTCAGTGCAGGAAGAGTTGAAACCGCCCGCGACCATTCAAATACCCTGTGTACAGAGTAAGTTATAGTATTCCGAATTCTGTTCTATCCAAATCTTCACAGAAACAAGAAAGAAATGTTTTGTTTTTTTTGAAAGACCTGCATTGTAAGGTAACTTAATTTTGTTTCACAGAATATCTTACATTGAGGAAAAGATGCCGACTCTGTGCTCTGCATACCAGGGCGAAGCTTGTTTGAGGTTTAATGAATGGTACGTTTAATTCTTATTTTTACCTACTGAATTAGTTTGTATATTTCATTAATTTCTTTTTTTCTTTATCTTTCCAGAGGCAGCGTTGATGGTGGAGCAGATTTCATCGAGACCCAGACAGCAACAGTGCAGACAGAGAGTTTCTCTATCCTTAGTGGCCATTGTAATAAAGCATCAAGCTTAATGCTTTTGGCTGCATGCCAGACAATTGTGGAAATATAAATGCCTTATTATTAGTAGTGTGGAAATATAAATGCCTTATTACTAGTAGCTAAGACTAAGATATATTTTGGACTTTGCTGCTTATAGATTGATTTTTTATTAGGAGTTTTAGTTATGGTTTTGATTGTTAGAAAAAACCTTAACAGTAGCCTCTAGTATTATAACACAATGAGTGTTTATTATTCAAGGTTAAAGCTTTCTGTCTTTTCTGTCTGTATCGTGAGAAGCCGGCAGTGTATTGGGGAGGCATGGTACTCCTCTCTGTGCTGACTAAATGTATCTCTGTTTCTTTGATACTGTAACAGTAGCTTCTAGTATTATAATGAGTGTTCATTATTCAAGGACAATGCTTGCAGGTGTTCTCTGTCTGTATCCACGTGTGGGAAACAATTATTTGATTAAATAATGACGTATAGCTATGTTTTTTATGCTGTTGCTGGGGAGACATCAATAGATAGAATGATTGTGTATGTAACTGAGAAAAAGGTGCTGCTCCAGTGTGGGGTATAAAATGGAATGGAATGCAGCCCTAGTCAGACAGCACACAGACGTTTCTAGGTACCTGTGTAAGTGGGATGTCTCCTCTAAATTCAGATTGGTTTTAATAAACTTGTGGAAACGTACAACTGATCTCTGACTGAGGATTGTCCTTTGGGGTGCCAAATATAAAGAGTCGATGAGAGGTGAGGAGTAATTTAAGAGTTAACGGACGGCCAGTAAAGTTTTCCGACCTCAACAATTTGATGCCGTGACCCGGATTTGGCACTAACTAAAGGATAATTAATTGACTACGAGGCGGACGTCGTTCTACAACACCACAGGGTCGACCCAAAACAAAAAGTAAGGAGATCTATATTTATTCTCCTTTTGCCTGCTAATAGTGTAGGTGGTGTTGTGGAATAGATATATGTTTTCTCTTAAATTTACAGTCCTGATCAGTTTTGGGTAAAAATATTTGTTGGTTGAAATAAGGTAAAGAAATCATGTATTGAGTAAAATATTTGTTGTAACATACTTTTCGGTCAAAACACTTGAATGGTGAGACTGGGAAAGTAAATAGGTTCCGGATTTAGCAATCCAAACTCAGTCCTGACGAGGACTGGGGTATTTAGGCTGGGGTTAGTAAGAGCCTACCTGAGGGACTGAGGACCCCTCTAAGTGGCAAGGGATAGGACCCCGAGACCCTGAATTGGCAGGTGAGGGAAGACACATCAAGATACTTCAATGTTGAGACTGTAAGAGTAAAATTAAGTAAAAGGAATTCCAGGGAGTCAACGGAGGGTTGATTCCTAGGTGTTAAACCGGGTTTGGCATCACAGCGGTCGGACCAGGAGAGATTGAGAAAGAGAGTCCCGCTGAGTGGAAGGGTTTGAGCCCCTCCACGTGCGCAAGCTATATATCCTAAGTGTTGTATTTGTATTTGTCTAACTGGATTTACTGTGCATATGAGTGAGAAGAGAATAAAATTGAGTGGCTGCGAATGGCTGTGAATGGCTGCACTTGAGTGTGAGTGACTGTAGAAGCGGTGATTTTATTATAAACTGTATTGCCATAGAAGTGACAAAAAAAAGGGAAAAACAAGCGCAACATAGTGTAATAACACAATTGTTGAGCAACCTGGAAGGAGAAATTGATGGGGAAAAGAGTGATGATGAATGGGGTAAAGGTCCCTGGATACCGTTGTCAGATCAGGTAACTGTGCTGGCAGGATTTATGGAAAAACATGAGACAAAGTCAAAGAAGGAAGTTCAGAAAACTATAGAAAAGATCAAGGAGGTGATTGTTGAAGGAGAACGAGGAATTGATGACAGGGAACCGTTAGGTAGATGGTTGAACCGAAAATATAAGAGGCATCTGAAGGATAAAGACAGCTGGTTGATTAAAGCTGATGAGAAAGGACGACTTGGTGGAATAAAGTGTAAAGTTGAAGCAAAAGACGCAAGGAAAAGAGAGACAGAATGGGGGCGTTTGTTGGTTTGGTGCCAGGGATTGATCCACTGCAGTAAGGACGGAACACAAATGAAGCAGTCAGAAAAACAGCTGAGTGTCCCTTCGCCCTATAGTCTCACACATGGTATATATCCAGTGATAGATGTGCAAAATGGAGAAATATATATTAGAGGAGAAACAGAATCAGGCCAGTTACGTGCGCATTACAACCCGTTTGTCCCTTGTTGGAATAATTGTATATAGATTTATCTTATATTTCCTCTTCTTTATTAACTTTACTATTTGATTTTCATAACTTTTCATGTTGTATGTGTAAATAAACATGTAATGAGTTGTTTGCAGGCAAGGAGGAAAGGTGGAATCGAGATGATGCAGTCAAAGTTGAGGACATCATAAAGATGAAAGCTGATTGTCCTGAACAAAGAGCGTACATATCTTAAGAATATGGAGACTGTGCAAGTGTGTTTGTACAAGATAATGGGGTACATGATCTATGTCACGTTGCTACTGTTTGTTCCCCACCCTTTCAGAGCAGCAACGTTTATGTAACTAGGGAGCACCCTAAAGATAATAAAAAGAGGTGTCAGTGAGATGTTTTTCAGAGCGGTAGGAGATTTGTAACTGAAAGCACATCTCTGTCTGTTCTCCTCGCAGCGAGTAAGAATCTAATTCTCTTGTCTTTCTCTTCTTTTTGTGATGTTATAAGTATTTTAGGTTGATTAGAACACGGCGAGCAGGTCGCATGATGAGCAAATTACGTTTTTATATTAAGGCAACAACTTACAGGCAGCTCCAGCTGCTGGTGTTGGATGTAGTGTTGGATGTAGTTCATTCTCGGTGTTTCGGAAGGATTTTTTACGGTAAGTTGATGAAAATACAACATTATTTTGCTATTGTGAAGCTTTAGTTGACTGTTCTGTATCGCAGTTTAGCATTTATATTTTATATCAGCAGGTTTAGTTAATTAAGCATGTTAAGTCGCTTGTTGTATTTTAACTGCAGCTAGCTCATTGCAAGCATGGCGGGTTTAGACGGGTCTATCTCATTGTGTCTGATTCAGCATTTTAAAATGTCCATTTCAGCTAACATTCTTAATGTTGATAATTTTCTAATTTTTATTGTAATTCCAGCTACTGAACTAGCACATCTTGAAAAATACTGTGATGTTGGCATGGTTAATTTAGTTAAAGTCATAGATTGTTTGTCAACGACGACCACATAAATGGGGACATTATCATTAAACATGATTGTGAAGATGAGTAATTTTTTATTATTCTTTTCCAGGTAAACCACACGAGAATGGCCTAAGTGGACTGTTGAACCATGTTGCATACAAAGCACCACAAAGGTAACAAGATCTAATTTTTCTGTCCTTAAAAATAATAAGAGCTGAATCAAGATGTTTGAACAAAATGATTTTAAGACCTTCACAAAGTTGGTATTTACAGCAGGACTGTTACTTAACATTTTGTTTTATGTTATTAGTTTTGCATTTGCTAGTCATGGATAAGTTGAAGTAGATATTAGAATCTATCTCAAGACAGAACAAGAAATTAAGAATTATTACTGGAACATATAAGCATTGATACTTTTAAACAATCATAGGTAACACTGCTGTCATTGTATTCTTGTTGATTTGGAGTGCTGGAGCTGATTGATGGGGAGGCTGTCAAAAAAAAGAAAATCAAATCAAAGTGATCAGAAATTAGTTCGACACATATTAAATGCAATCATTGAAACATTTTTTTTTTCCTGAAATTACTAAAGATGCCAAGACTATGTATGGATATAGCCTATGCAGAATCAATTAAATTAAATGTAAGGTGACAAAAAAAATCCCTCCAAACATACCATCCATATGTACAGGTATTGAAGCTGCCCTGGGTGGGTGAGGGGGTGGTGTAGGAGATGGCAGTCTTATCACTGAGCTAAATAATTAACACAGAACTCTAAAATATCTCTCTCAAGCAGTCCCCACGGTGGAAACTTTTATTCAAACCAGTTCCCAAATATTTCCTCCAGACTCTTCCACAACCAGCTGTCCTTGCACACATTCTCGTTCATTTCTTCCTTTAGTTTGCGGAGTCTAACCAATATGGCATTGAAGGTACCTCTTGGGGCAGTGTTCATGGGGATGTACAAGGGTTGGACAATGAAACTGAAACACCTGTCATTTTAGTGTGGGAGGTTTCATGGCTAAATTGGACCAGCCTGGTAGCCAGTCTTCATTGATTGCACATTGCACCAGTAAGAGCAGAGTGTGAAGGTTCAATTAGCAGGGTAAGAGCACAGTTTTGCTCAAAATATTGAAATGCACACAACATTATGGGTGACATACCAGAGTTCAAAAGAGGACAAATTGTTGGTGCACGTCTTGCTGGCGCATCTGTGACCAAGACAGAAAGTCTTTGTGACGTATCAAGAGCCACGGTATCCAGGGTAATGTCAGCATACCACCAAGAAGGACGAACCACATCCAACAGGATTAACTGTGGACGCAAGAGGAAGCTGTCTGAAAGGGATGTTTGGGTGCTAACCCGGACTGAATCTTCTTTGCTGGGTTCTGATGTCAGGGAGAGGGAGACTCATGTCCTGAAGAAGCCTGTAGCCTGTTGGCTTTTTTTTTAATGTGTTTTTGCTCCATCTAATGCCTCTCTTACTCTTCATGCCGATAGCTTTCATTTGATCCTTTGTGAAAATGTCTGTCTGTCTGTCGAGAGATAGATGGATAGTGTTTTGAAGAAACACATTTACTTTTCTTCGTATTTACTGGAAGGCATTTACTTTTTTTGCTTTCCAGTATGACCTTCCAGCTATGATAGTGATTGATTCTGAGTCCTCTAAACTGTTTCTGTATTGTTTTCAGGGAGGTCGGCAGATGTGGTGACTGACTTCAAAGGGAGCTGCTGCCAAAGATGCCAAGGAGGATGAACCCTCATTGGGACTTGAGCACATTTCTACCTTGTCCAGATTTGATCAGATACAGTTTATTGGTGTAGATGTAATTAATAAACTGTATAAATGGTAGTGCAAGTACTTCTTTATTAAAGCTAGTTTTGCATTTTACATATCTTACAATAAATTGTTTGGTCATTTATTTTTTGCACAATTCACAGTTGTTTTGTCATCTAATACAATTTTAACTACAGTTTCAATTAAACATTTTAGTCAATGAATTACAATTTTACAACAGTTGTCAGACTACAGGCACAATCAACTCTGTTATAGATACAAGTACTCAGTTTGCATGACAGCAAAAAATAGAATAATTATGTCTTCTACAAAAATTAAGAATTCATCCCAGGCCTTCAGTCATATTTTCATACAGCTACATATTTTCCTCATTCATTTAAAAATTATTAAATTTTTTTAATTAAATAATTTAAAAATAAAATTCTGCTCATTTTCCATCTGTAATATTTGGATATTTTTTTGAAATACACAGGCAATAGATCCTTCCACATAGAATAGGATGTACATCTGAAGGTAAGTTTGATCAGAGCTCTTAACTGCTGGCACAGAATACAGTTATAGAATTCTCATGCTAGCATGTGCTAGCATGTGGAGGAGATCAGAAAGACCACTTATAATAGCTATTGTTACTTCTGTTAGGATTTTCAAATTATGATTTAGTAACCAGTAATCAGTTCATTATTATTGAATAATTACCGAAAGTCGCAGGAAAGAGTGAAAAAAGTCGCTTTTTGCGTTATGTCGTGCCTGAAGCCGTTCAAACTGACTGACACCGCTGAGATGTTTGGAACTATTGAGAGCTACATGAACCACGTGACCGCCTATCGGCGAGTTCAAAGAGTGTCGTAAGTCCCTCTTTCTATGGCGCTGGAAACACCTAACTGAGAAAATAAACAAACACTAAACCCAAAATGGCAGATCCTGACACCTATCCCCCACGTTGTAGTTGCATTCAGCGGCTGAGAGACATCGGGAGAAAAAGGCACACGGGTGTAACTTCTGGTCAGAGTGTCATCATTGAGAGAGAATGGCCCCTACCACAGAGTCTGATGCGTCCACTTCTAATACAAACTGTTTACGGGGATAATGGGGCCAGAATAGGGGATTCTGAGAAGCGTCTCTTTAATTCCTCAAATGCCATGTTGATTTCAGGTGACCTGAACAAGGTTATTTTCGAGGAGGTAAGTGAAGTTAATGGTGAGGCAGTATGAATGTAGTTTCTTATTAATCGTCTGTAGAAATGAACGAAACCCAAAAACCTCTGAAGTCGTTTATGGTTCTTTATGGTTCTTTCTATGACTGCTCTTATCTTTTCCGGATATGCACGAACATGCCCGCCCTCCAAACAGTAGCCCAGAAAGGTAACTGAGGAGAGATGAAACATGCACTTCTCGGCTTTGACATAGAGTCGATTTTCTAGAAGACACTGTGGGACCAGTAGGATATGTGTGAGATGTTTTTTTGGGTTCTTGGAGACATCATTAACTAGCACCTGGAAGATGGCTGGGGCATTGGTGAGCCTAAAAGGCATCACCAGATACTCAAAGTGCCCTAGAGGTGTTCGAAAAGCCGTCTTCCATTCATCACCTTGGGGAATGTGAACAATCAGAATCAGAATCAGAATCAGAAAAGCTTTATTGCCAAGTACGTTTTTGGACATACAAGGAATTTGTTTTGGCGTAGTCGGTGCAATACAGTACAAATTAAACAGTATAAACATATCTACAATATAATATAAATATATGTGCACAGTTTTAAGTGAGTGGCAAGCGTGGTAAAGATCTAGTTTAGAAAATATTGTGGCACCTTGAACTGCTTCGAAACCTGATGTGATAAGGGGAGTGGATATTTATTCTTTAGAAGAACTAATTAAAACCTCAATAATCAATAAAAGGTAAGGAGAGAGCCGTCCTTCTTGGTCACAAAAAAGAAACTAGAACCTAATAGAGAGGAGGAATGACGTACGATGCCAGCGGCTGTGAATTAATTAAAATTTTTCTCCATTAACTCTTTTTCAGGGTTGGAGAGGTGGTGGAGAAGGCTAGTAGGTAGAGTAGCCCAATGGATAAGATCTATGGCATAGTTGTAAGGTCTATGTGGTAGCAAAAAGGCCTTACGTTTACTGAATACCTGCTTGAGATCATGATAACACTAGGGAACATGCTGAATTTCTGGAGGGTCAACTTCCTCTTCATCTACCGGGGAGTTAAGCAGCGGAACAGCAGACAAAGGGCAAGTGGAGAGAAAAGTGATGGACCAGGAATCTATGCATACCTCAGACCAGCTGATACTTGGGTTGTGTGTCTGCAGCCACATGAAACCAAGGACGATAGGAGCGTTTGCCATAGAAAACCCAATAAAGAAATCTGTTCATGATAGTTTCATGACATTATCAATTCCAGAGGGACTGTATGAAAAGTGGTGGATGGTAGAGCTTGGCTGCCACGTCGACGTGAGTGGAACAGTCTCAATATTTAGCTGAGTAAAAAGGAAGGAATTCATCAAATTCTGTTCACAGCCTGAGCCTACAAGGTCATAACTGGAAAAAGGCTTGCTGTTGACTATAACAGTGGCTGGAAGTGTTGATTGGGGAGAGGTATTTACGGTAGATGGGTCCGTCAGCCTCCCTGGGTGTACTAACAGACCCTCTCTTTTGGTTAACTGGACATGAGACCTTGAAATGGTGTGATGAGCCACAATACAAAAATTCCCTTGCATCAGATGTGCATTGTCTTTCCTCAGGAGTCAATCTGATCTGTCTAATCTGCATTGGTTTGGGTTCCTGACGGGTTAACTTGGGAGAGGGGAAGGAGTGTGGAGGGACCATGGAAAACCAGAGTACATTGAAGTAGAAAACCCCCACAACGGCCTACCTTTCCAGAGAAGAATTCAGGGGTAGGTATGCTGTAGGTAGAAGTAGGAGGGGAACCACAAGGGGTGCTGTAGGAGGAGAAAAAGAAGCATGATTATTTTGCAAGGTTTGATAAGAGGAAATAACTTGCTCCGGATTCTTGCTAATGTGATTCTGTTGCTCGACCAGGGTTCTGAGGACTGTTTCATGGTTCTGAATAATGTGGCTTAATCGGCAAGAGTCCTTCTGAGTGCCTCTGCGGGGTCAGTTTGGCCTGCGTGTTCTGTCATAGTTTTTGACAAGTTTCTGATCCACATGCAGGAACAATCATGAGACAAGAAAAGTTAAAAGGTTTATTTAGATCTGGAACCACGAGGGTCTTGGAACACGAAAGACGCTCCGGAGAACTCAAACCTGTAACCAGTCACTGAGAGAGAAGGGAATGTGGACAGGTAAGTGTAAGGTGGAGGAGGTGAATTAAAATATGGTAATGAATTAACTGTCCTTACTGTTGCCATGAGAAGAACAAGATCCAGGGCGGGTGTAATCAGAGTCCACATGTCTGTGCTTTAGAGAGCCTTTGCGTGCAGATGGTGGATGTTGTTGGAGGGTTGTAGCTGGAGTGAGTCAGAGAAGCCCTTACTGCCAAACATGGTAGCTGAGATCCAACAGGTAAATAACCAGAGAGGTGGAGCAGGTAATCTTGAACTTCACAGAGGTGAAGGATCTCAGGAGCAACCAGGGAGAAACCAATATGGTTGACATTCAGGTGTCGAATGACTGGCAGCTAGCTCCCCTTCTGCTCCAGCACTGAGCTTGATGAGGAGAATTGGTTGCAGGTGTGCAGGAGCTCAGCCAACATTCCACAATACTCTGCCATGGCCAGAAGAGGGCGGAAGAGAGCAAATAGAAGGAGATAAAACCCCTGGATCCCTGACACTAAGGTCATGCTGTTTTTCAACAAAAGGAAAGGGCCTGATGTTCTACCCAGCATTTTATCCTCAGAAAGTTCTTCTATTGAGTTGTGTTTTCCCATATATATTTGAGCATTACAATTGATGAAAACTTATGTTTTAAAGCTCGTGTCGAATATATGGTTGACCGTGGCGATGATGGTAGTCTTGTAACCGGCGGGTTGCTGGTTCAAACCCCCCACTGTGTCCGTCTCAGTCGTTGTGTCCTTGGGCAACACACTTCACCTGCATGGACAGCTGATGGTGGTCAGAGGGCCACGTGGTGCCGATTGTTGGCAGCCTTGCTCCTGTCAGCCTGCCCCAGGGCAACTGAGGCTACAGTGTAGCTTACCATTGTCAGTGTGTGAATGTGTCTATGAATGGGTGGATGACTGATTGTAGTGTAAAGTGCTTTAGGGTCCTTGAACTTGATACAGTGCTATACAAGTACAGGCCATTTACCTTTTTTATCATTTACCACCGTGGAGCTTTTTGACCTCCTCTGTGACTTCAGCCTGGGTGATGAACGAGTCCAATTCTAAGTCCCCAGTCTCTGCTTCCAGCAGGAAAGGCATGATGGCGGGATTGAGGAGATCTTGGAAGTACTCCTTCCACCGCCAGATATTGCCGCCAGTCAAGGTAAACAACTCCCCACCCCCGCTGTAAACAGTGTTGGCGAAGCACTGCTTCCCTCTCCTGAGGAGGATTGCCTGAATCGCTTTGAGGCCTTCCGTTAGTCCATCTCCATAGCCTCCATAGCCTCACCAAACTCCTCCAACTTCCCCTGGAATCTGGTCCAAGCTCTCCCAGAAGTGGGAGTTGAATACATTCCTGGCCGAGGGGTCTACCAGACATTCCCAACAGACCCTTACTATACGCTTGGGCCTGCCAAGTCTGTCTGGCTCCCTCCTCCTCCAACAGATCAAACTCACCACCGGGCCCTCTCTTCACCTTTAGTGTCCAAGACATGCGGCCAAAGTTTCCATAGCATGACTCCAAAGTCGATCATCGACCTCCTTCCTAGGTTGTCCTGGTGACAAGTGAGCTGACACCCTTATGCTTGAACATGTGTTCATTATGAACACTCCGTGACTAGCACAGAAGTCCAATAATGAAACACCACTCGGGGTTCAGATTGGGAAGCCCGTCATTCCTCCTTATCACACACCTCCAGGTGTACCTGTCATTTCCCAAGTGGAGGTTGAATTCCCCCAGCAGAATGACGGAGTTCCAGAGAGGGCCCTATCCAGCACCCCTGACAGTGATCGGGTATTCTGCACCACTGCTCACCCCTTAGGTTGAAACAACGAGACCTCTCCCTCACCTAAAGGTGCAGGGACGCGACCCTGTCATTCACCGGGGTAAACCCCAACGTAAGACAGCTGAGCTGGGGGGTGACAAGCAAATCCACCCCAGTCCGCTGCCTCTCCCTGCAGGTCACTCCAGAGTGGAAAATAGCATCACATTGCTACAGCCAGTCCAGTTCTACATATAGACAGAAACAAGTGTTGAAATAGTAGACATAGTAGAATGTACAAAAGTAAGCCTCCCTATTCTCTTTTATATTCTGTACTAATTACTGCTAATACTGCTCCGGGTTGTTTAAAGTTGCAGTATTCAAAAGACACAACTCAGCAATTAATAACAGGTGTAGCATTAACTAGTAAACTGTTTTCGAATAATACAAGTAATATGTAATTTCAAATAAACTAAACTCATTGAACAAGGATACAGTTTTAGTTAATTTAATACATACATGCCACTTTTGCATACATTTGTTAAGAACTGTGATATTAGTATTGATAACAGGACAAAAGATGAGAGTCCAAGAAAGGTCCAGGATGAGGCTAGTCATTATCTGCTTCAGCAAAATGTTTCTTTTATAAATCCAGAACTCATTTTCTTTTCATCTTTCACTTAAACTACTAGAAAAAAATTAAAACAATGAAAAATAATTTTAAACCTTTTTTGTTTGATTCACAATAATTTGGATTCAATGAAAACCCAGCCCTCCGATGGACTGGCAACTTGTCCAAGATGTACCCTGCCTCTTGCCCGTACACTGCTGGAGATAGGCACCAGCTCCCCCGTGACCCGCTATGGAATAAGCGGTATAGAAGATGAATGAATGAAAACCCAGCCAAGGCAGAGAACTGGTACAACATGTCCAATAGTAGTTAAATTCTTGATGACTTGTAAACTGGGCTGCTGTCTTATGACAATTGAACTTTTTAGAGTCTGAGCAAAAGTTCCCAATTTTCAAGACCCTAAAACACCCCTGGTGGTGCCTGTGCTTTTTAATTTAATTTGTTCTGTGATTGGG
This sequence comes from Girardinichthys multiradiatus, assembly GCF_021462225.1. Taxonomy (NCBI): domain Eukaryota; kingdom Metazoa; phylum Chordata; class Actinopteri; order Cyprinodontiformes; family Goodeidae; genus Girardinichthys; species Girardinichthys multiradiatus. The sequence goes on from NC_061809.1 coordinate 4,884,065, forward strand.
CTGTAAACTGAAATTATTCATACGTGGAATCCATTTTTCTTATAGAAATGAATTGATATATAATCAATCCGTTCCAGACACCACAATGCAGCACTCATGAATATGAATGTGCTCTAAAAAACATTAAATATATGGTGCCATGTTAGAAAAAAGATGAAAAAAAGGTAAGCCTTTTATTAATTTTTGATTGACCTGGAATAGAAAAGGTGCAGGGTAAAGACCAAGAAAACTTAAAAGTTCAGTAAATCACACTAAAAGCATTACAATGTATTTCTAATACAGGACCGCCAAATAAGCCCTAATCCTTTTACAAATGTAAATGATTCAATAAATAAATGAATAAGCACAAAGCGTGACCCCCTCAATTGGAAAACCCAAAATTAAACCATTGTGCGTATATGTAAAGAGGGACAGAAGGTGTAGGGAAACAATGAGGGGATTTAAGCTTCTGTTTTTGTTCATATGACCATATAAACTCCATTGACCAATGTACCAAAGATGAGAGAGATTAGTCAGGCATTGACTACATATCATGTGGTGATGAAGAGGTTGGGGGTGGAGGGTCTTAATTTAGCAGAGGCAGCAGCCAGTAACAACATTTGAGGACACATGCTGCAAACTGGCTCAAAAAGGTACAAGACAAACAGTACAGAACAGTGTATTTAAACACATTGCATCACAGTATATCACTTTATATCACATTATATCATTATATCACTTAGTAAGTTGTCAGTGACAGTAGAAAAGTATTAAGATTACTCTTTACAGTAATAAATCAGAGAATTCTAATCCCCAACAATACATAATTACTTTCAAATCAGAATAAGATTTGGCTGTTTTAACTATTTTTTTCAAGTTTCTGCCTCTTTTCTATTTTCTCTAATGCTCGTACTCCATCTTTTTTATTTGCCATTTGAAACAAGAATAATTGTTTTAACATTAGAGGAAAGTAGCTTTATTGAAATGCAATGAAAACTGCATAGAGAAGGCAAAGTTAACTAATGGGCTCAAATTTTCAAATGAATGCAAGATTAAAGTAATGTGGATGTCCCATTGGGTTTTCACTGAAACCCTTTGAAAATAAGCCCCACAGTGGCTTTCAGAGATGAAAAATAGGGCTTGTTTTAAAATATTAAAATAATTTTATACTCTCATTATGGCAAGCAACAACATTTGTTCCAAAACTTTTTCTAGATTTACCTTGAGGTGGTTCATGTGCTGGATGTATGAGACACGAATGTGCTGTGACTGTTGTCTGTAGACTGTAGCAATTTTGCTCCTCCCTGTTGTTGTATGAACTATCACAGGGCAGGTTATCAATACTGCTACCCTAAACAGTTTCCTGTCAAGCTGTAGAGGAATTTATGAAAAGCTATGTTTGTTTTTCCTATATATATATCCATCCATCCATCCATCCATCATCTTCCACTTATCATGGACCAGGTCTCGGGTGCAGCAGCCTAAGCAGAGAGACCCAGACTTCCCTCTCCCCAGCCACTTGGGCCAGCTCATCCGGGGAAATCCCAAGGCGTTTCCAGCCCAGCCGAGCAACATAGACCCTCCAGAATGTCCTGGGTCTTCCTCTGGGCCTCCTCCTGGTGGACGTGCCCGGAACACCTCACCAGGGAGGTGTCCAGGAGGCATCCTAACCAGATGCTCGAGCCACCACAACTGGCTCGTCTCGACGTGGAGAAGCAGCGGCTCTACTCTGAGTCCCTCCCGGGTGACCGAGCATCTCACCCTATCACTAAGGGAGAGTCCAGACACCCTGCGGAGGAAACTCATTTTGGCTGCTTGTTTCCGTGATCTCGTTCTTGGGTCATGACCCAAAGCTTATGACCATAGATGAGGGTAGGAACATAGATCGACCGGTAAATCAAGAGGTACTCTACCCTTTTCTGGCTCAACACCATGGCCTCGGACTTGGATGCAGTGATTCTCATCCCAGCCACTTCACACTTGGCTGCGAACTGCTCCAGTGGGAGCTGATGAAGCCAATAGGGCCACATCATCCACAAAAAGCAGAGACGCAATCCTAAGGCCACCAAAGCGGATACCCTCAACACCTTGGCTGCACCTAGAAATTCTGTCCATAAAAGTTATGAACAGAATCTGTGACTAAGGGCAACCTTGTCCAACCCTCACCGGAAACAAGTCTGACTTACTGCAGGCAATGCAGATGAAGTACTGACACCGGTCATACAGGGACCTAAGAGCCCATATCAAAGGGCCTGGTACCCCATTTTTCTGGAGCACCCCCCACAGGATTCCCCAAGGGACACGGTCGAACGCCTTATCCAAGTCCACAAAGCACATATAGACTGGTTGGGCGAACTCCTATGCACCCTCCAGGACCCTGCTGAGTTTGTAGAGCTGTTCCAGTGTTCCACGGCCAGGACGAAAACCACACTGCTCTTCCTGAATCCGAGGTTTGACTATCTGACGGACCCTCCTCTCCAGAACCCCTAAATAGACCTTACCAGGGAGGCTTAAGAGTGCGACTCCCCTATAGTTGGAACACACTCTACGGTCCACCTTTTTGAATAGGGGGACCACTACCCCGGTCTGCCTGTTGTAGAATATAAACTATCTATGTGTGTAACTGGAATGTGCAGATAGAGGTCATAAATTGGTGAAGGACAAGGGAGTAGAGGACAGAGAGTGCAAGGTCATAAATTGGTGAAGAACAGGGAGGGCCGGAGACAAGATAAGATGAGTCTGCTGGAAGTAATAACAAGAAACACTCCTTATTTGGACATAAGGAACTGGTATGTTATACACTGAGTGATATGATATATGATATATGTAATGTGAACACACCCAGGAGACTTAATAAAACGAGCTGGAAGCGGAGAGAAAAAGCAGAGTTGGGCTCGCAGGCATTGGCTGGAGCATCATCTCTCACTCTGCACAGAGGCGAACATAAGCTGATTGTACTTTGTGTTTATTTCACTCTTTTGAAACCTGTGCCCAAATCAATGGACCCGGGGAAGCAGAGACGGCTTCGACACAACCCAGTGGAACTGCCCCCGATTTCAACGCGATGCTGCAGAGTCGTGTTAACTAACACAACCCTACAACATCCAGAGCCATGAGGAATTCCGGGCAAATCTCATCCACCCCCCGGGCCTTGCCACTGAGGAGCTTTTTAATCACCTCGGTGACCTCAGCACCAGACATTGGAGAGCCCGCCCCAAGGTCTCCAGGCTCCAATTTCTCAGTGGAAGATGTGCCGGTGGGATTGAGGAGGTCTTCGAAGTACTCTGCCCACCGACACACGTCCTGAGACAACGTCAAGGAAGACTCCACCAGGCGCTCCCAGCAGACCCCTCAAGATTCGTTTGGGTCTAACAGGTCTGACCGGCATCCTCCCCCACCATCAGAGCTAGCTCATCACCAGGTAGTGGTCAGAGGAAAGCTCCGCTCCCCTCTTCACCTGAGTGTCCAAGACATGCGGCCGCAGATCAGATGACAACAACAAAGTCGATCATGGAACTGCGTCCTAGGGTGTCCTGGTGCCAAGAGCACATATGGACATCCTTATGCTTCAACATGGTGTTAGTTATGGATAATTCATGATGAGCACAGAAGTCCAATAACAAAACTCCACTCGGGTTTAGAACGGGAGGGCCATTCCTCCCAACCACACCCCTCCAGGTCTCACTGTCATTGGCAATGTGAGCGCAGAAGTCCCCCAGCAGAACAAGGGAGTCCCCCGGAGGGGCACTCTCCAACACTCCCTCCACGGACTCCAAAAAGGGTAGTCTGAATGCATAGTGAACAAAGGGTTACTGTGCCTTTTCCTGTTCAAGCAGAAAATAAATGGTTGCTCTTAATTTATCTAACTGACTGTATCACTAATATTTTAAAGGTTCAATTTCCACCATACAAGCTATGATTCATATTTAGGCAATAGGAGCAAAACATATTTCCTGGAAATGATACAACCTCTAAAAGACAAACATAAAAAACAGGCACTGTAGAAGCAAATAACCAATAAGAAAACACACCAAACCAAAAGCGTAGGGGCGAAAAAGAAAAGGTGTTGTTTGACTCAAAAACGTGGAGAGAACTACACACATACGTTGGAGAATAATTCCCCCTATCCTTTGTACTGTTGTCTAAGAAGCACACACACTGTATAAAGTCTGAGCAACGATGACCTATTTTTTTCACTTTGCATGTCATAAATAAAATCGATATAGAGTACATGCCCACATTCCCATAAATGAAATGAACAACATGGAACACATAGCATGGGAGATTGGGAAAGGGGATCACATTCATTCTGAAATTATTAACAGATTTAGCATCTCTTTGTCTGTGTAGCTTACATTTAAATGAGCATGTCTGCACAAGACGTGCCTTGTCTCACTCTGTGTCTCTCTTTAGAGGATATAATGTGTCAAAACTCTTACTGAAAGAGCTGCACAGGTCCACAGGAGTGACAAGAGGAAGATCTGAAAACTCCTTTGTCATCAGTAATGAGCCAGAAGTCATTAAAACATTACTGCTGGCCTAATTAAGATGGGACATCTGGTCTTTCCTCACAGAATGGATCGCAGTGGAGTACAAATAACTCCTCTATGACAAGTTGAGAGGTGTCATACATCTCAGTGATCATCAATCAACCTGGGACTTATAGAGAGCTTTTATCATTAATTAGCAAAGGCTTTTTTGCAGTGATGAAAGCAGAGAAATTAAAAAAGGATGTTAATGTTTTCCCTGCTAATGCTCAGTAACCCTTTGATGTTGCTGCCAGGTAGTTGGAACTAATTTCCTTTGTTTTTAAGGAAATCAGGTAAACTTGGCTGAAGTCATCTGTGCTCATTGGGATTTAAAGATTAAAACCCTAGTCACTAATTTAGAATATAACAGATTTTTTTTTGTAGTTCTTTCACACAATGAAAAACAGTTTAGCTCTTATTTGGCAGTGGGAATATACGTAACACACATACTCAACTCACAAAAAGTTAGGGATATTTGACTTTCGGGTGAAATTTAGGGAAAATTGACAAATTTCACACTACAGACATATATCATGAAAGTAGGGAATTTAAGTAGAAGCATATGGGATTCCTCATCTCAAACAATGTATTGAAATAAAAGCCAACAGCAGTGGTGGGTAGACCACAACAAAAATGTCAATGTCTCAATAAGTGTCATGTGCCCTTGAGCATCAATTTCCATTTGACAACGATGTCTCATGTTGTTCACAAGTGGACCAATGGTCTGCTGAGGCATGGTATCTCACTCATCTTGAAGTATACCATCAGGTCATTGAGGTTCTGGGGTTACAGAGTTCCGAGCCTCATCAATATGGGATGTGGACAAAGGATGTCCACTACTGGATCTATGTTACAACCTGCTGATGACAACCTGTGGCACTCCATGCTGAGTGGTTAAGGATCTGAGAACGTCCTGTTTGAAGCCTCACAATGGTGAGGTACTGTTGATCAATTATTTGGTGTCGGCTTGGTCTCATGATGTCAAAATGTGAACAGCATGATCAAGAGGACTGTTTGAATTCCAATTCTGATTGAACCAGGACATTTATTGTTAAATTCTTGGATTAAACACCTGTGTGAATTTTGACAGTATGCTACTTGTTAAAGAACAGCAAGTTGTGCAAAACATACAGAGACAATGAACAGTTGGCCATGTGCATTCAAAAGTTTAGAGAAGTTCACATTAAGTTCACCTGTGAAAAAAATGACCCTGGTCTTCCTTTGGAGTCTTCAGGTGTAAATGTCTGTCAGAAATGACAGGTATGATCCAAAAACGCTTTCTGCTGCCCTCACACCATCACCACATGCTGCAGGTTCTTCCTGTCCTCCTGTCAGCAGCTAGAGAACCACACAACACAGCAATGCAGTTTGTGAGGGTGAAGAACATGCCCTAACTTCCTCAGGAAATAAGCTCTTTGTTGGTCTCCCCCTCCCCTCACCTGGGCTTCCCCCCTGAGGGGGAGAATCCTCCACGTCTCCTCGCCGAGTATCAAGGTGGGAATGTGTGTGGGACACTGATGTTTCAAGAAGTCTATAATTCTTTCGTCTTTGAGATGTTGAGGTCCAGATTTTTCTTCAGACACCATAGTGTCAAGGGCTGGACCTCCTCTCTGTAGGCAGACTTATTATCAGAAACCAGACCTACAAAAGTGGTGTCATTAGCAAATTTGACCTGGTATTGGTGAATGGGGGAACTGCCGTGAGTAAATAGGCCGTGCCTATTTATATTTGGAATTCCATCCGTTATGGAGTAAAAATAAAAATTTTACTTAAGAAAAAAAATCCAGTGATCCATCGGTTAGAATGTGCTTCCTAACATGGAATCGGACGCTAGACATCAATCGGACCCCATGGACCTACTTCAGGGACCAGTTTAGCTACAAATACAATAATGACAAAAGCTTTATTATGCAGAGTACAATTTATTTGCCTAAAGAGATTAAACTATATGCATTTGAAAAAACTCAACATGGAACCCTGGCAGCACATGGAGGCAAATAAAAAAAGGCTTTAGAGTTTAGTGACAAACTATAATTTTTCTTGGACAGTGGTCCATGACATGCATGTTTTATTTAAAGCTAAAATTACCATCATTTGCACTAACCAGGTGCACATCTCATTACGGCAGGTAGGAGTCAATAAGTGGACGGCATCTGGTGTATGTTCAAGACTATGACCATGTTAACATGCTACATAATATTTTATCTGAGTTTTTCTGGTACTTGTGATAATTCGTATTGGCTAAAGATAAAAACAGAGGATCGGGTGCTTAGTTTGGAATCAGATATTTAAAACAATAACATATGAGGGATAGTGAATACAGGTCCTTCTCAAAATATTAGCATATTGTGATAAAGTTCATTATTTTCCATAATGTCATGATGAAAATTTAACATTCATATATTTTAGATTCATTGCACACTAACTGAAATATTTCAGGTCTTTTATTGTCTTAATACGGATGATTTTGGCATACAGCTCATGAAAACCCAAAATTCCAATCTCACAAAATTAGCATATTTCATCCGACCAATAAAAGAAAAGTGTTTTTAATACAAAAAACATCAACCTTCAAATAATCATGTACCGTATTTTCCGCACTATAAGGCGCACTTAAAAACCATTAATTTTCTCAAAAAATGACAGTGCACCTTGTAATCCAGAGCGCCTTATATATGGATCAATTGGTTAATTGGTTGATCCATACTGGTTGTACACGGCGCTCTGTCAAAATGTTTCAGTACGACTGGTAAACTACAAAGCCGCACCGCTTGCAGCATTACGGCTACCGTAGTCAGGGGTGTTGCCGAAGTAATAGCGGTAAACACCTGTACTGTGCTTACTCCTAGTCCAACACCACTTGTGTGTGTATAACGACCCCAAAATTGCACCTTTCAAGAGACAAGAGAGTTCAAACTCAGGGCTGTCAACTACGCAGTCGAACATGGGAATAGAGCAGCAGCGAGAGAATTCAACAGTTAACGCTACTATATTGTGAATGTACTAAAGTTTGATTTAGTGCATCAAACTGCATTCCTAACGTGCGGTTGGCTCTATTCAATAGAATTCTATGTAGAGGAGACCTTACCATGGGAGTGAATGGAGTTTGACGCTGGTTTGTAGTGTATGAATAAAGTTTGACTGACTGACTTATCTGACTGTTTTGTTGACATTCTATTTAGCACAGCTCCATCTAGTGGATGCATAACGCAACCCCAGTCAAACGTTTGACTGCAGTAGCTTCTATTCTATGCGCCTTATAATCCGGTGCGCCCTATATATAAAAAAGTTCTAAAATAGGCCATTCATTGAAGGTGTGCCTTATAATCCGGTGCGCCTTATAGTGCGGAAAATACGGTACAGTTATGCACTCAATACTTGGTCGGGAATCCTTTTGCAGAAATGACTGCTTCAATGCGGCGTGGCATGGAGGCAATCAGCCTGTGGCACTGCTGAGGTCTTATGGAGGCCCAGGATGCTTCGATAGCGGCCTTTAGCTCATCCAGAGTGTTGGGTCTTGAGTCTTTCAACGTTCTCTTCACAATATCCCACAGATTCTCTATAGGGTTCAGGTCAGGAGAGTTGGCAGGCCAATTGAGCACAGTGATACCATGGTCAGTAAACCATTTACCAGTGGTTTTGGCACTGTGAGCAGGTGCCAGGTCGTGCTGAAAAATGAAATCTTCATCTCCATAAAGCTTTTCAGCAGATGTAAGCATGAAGTGCTCCAAAATCTCCTGATAGCTAGCTGCATTGACCCTGCCCTTGATAAAACACAGTGGACCAACACCAGTAGCTGACACGGCACCCCAGACCATCACTGACTGTGGGTACTTGACACTGGACTTCTGGCATTTTGGCATTTCTTTCTCCCCAGTCTTCCTCCAGACTCTGGCACCTTGATTTCCGAATGACATGCAGAATTTGCTTTCATCCAAAAAAAATACTTTGGACCACTGAGCAACAGACCAGTGTTGCTTCTCTGTAGCCCAGGTGAGGCGCTTCTGCCGCTGTTTCTGGTTCAAAAGTGGCTTGACCTGGGGAATGTGGGACCTGTAGCCCATTTCCTGCACACGCCTGTGCACGGTGGCTCTGGATGTTTCTACTCCAGACTCAGTCCACTACTTCCGCAGGTCCCCCAAGGTCTGGAATCGGCCCTTCTCCACAATCTTCCTCAGGGTCCGGTCACCTCTTCTCGTTGTGCAGTGTTTTCTGCCACACTTTTTCCTTCCCACAGACTTCCCACTGAGGTGCCTTGATACAGCACTCTGGGAACAGCCTATTCGTTTAGAAATTTCTTTCTGTGTCTTACCCTCTTGCTTGAGGGTGTCAATAGTGGCCTTCTGGACAGCAGTTAGGTCGGCAGTCTTACCCATGATTGGGGTTTTGAGTGATGAACCAGGCTGGGAGTTTTAAAGGCCTCAGGAATCTTGTGCAGGTGTTTAGAGTTAACTCGTTGATTCAGATGATTAGGTTCATAGCTCGTTTAGAGACCCTTTTAATGATATGCTAATTTTGTAAGATTGGAATTTTGGGTTTTCATGAGCTGTATGCCAAAATCATCCGTATTAAGACAATAAAAGACCTAAAATATTTCAGTTAGTGTGCAATGAATCTAAAATATATGAATGTTAAATTTTCATCATGACATTATGAAAAATAATGAACTTTATCACAATATGCTAATATTTTGAGAAGAACCTGTATATTGGACAAGGAGGGGATGAAGATCAGAACTCCCAGGGTCTGGAGATCAGAACTCCCAGGGTCTGGTAAAGAGGGTTGGGAGAAGCATCATAGAGGTGACTGTGGCTCAGTAGGAAGAGTAGCTGTCTTGCAATTAGAAGGTTGTTGGTTCGATTCCAGCGTCCTGCTACCATATGTCAATGTGCCCCTGGGCAAGGCACTTAACCTCAAGTTGCCTACCGATCTGCGTATCAGTATGAATGTGTGAGTGTTAGTGAGTGCAATTGGGTGAATGTGGTTCTAGTGTAAAGTGCTGTGAGTGGTCTGTATGACTGGAAAAGCGCTATATAAGTTCAGTCCATTTACCATTTAGATGTAGTGAAGGATAGTGAGGGTCTGCTGGGAACGCCTGGCGGAGCCCTCGGCCAGGGATGTATTCAACTCCCACCTCCGGGAGAGCTTCGACCAGATCCCGGGGGATGTTGGAGACATAGAGTCCGAGTGGACAATGTTCTCCGCATCTATTGTCGATGCTCCTGCCCATAGCTGCGGCCGAAAGGTCTGCGGTGCCTGTCGTGGCGGCAATCCCAGAACCCGGTGGTGGACACCGGCAGTAAGGGATGCTGTTAAGCTGAAGAAGGAGTCCTATCGGCTGTGGTTGGCTTGTGGGACTCCTGAGGCGGCTGACGGGTACCGTGAGGCCAAGCGTACTGCGGCCCGGGCTGTGGCAGAGGCAAAAACTCGGGCCTGGGAAGAGTTCGGTGAGGCCATGGAGAAGGACTACCGGTTGGCCTCGAAGCGATTCTGGCAAACCGTCCGGCGCCTCAGGAGGGGGAAGCAGTGCTTTGCCAACACTGTTTATAGTGGGGGCGGGAGACTGCTGACCTCGACTGAGGACATTATTGGGCGGTGGAAGGAGTACTTCGAGGATCTCCTCAATCCTGCCATCACGCATTCCGTGGTGGAAACAGAGGCTGGGGACTCGGGGTTGGACTCTTTCATCACCCAGGCTGAAGTCACCGAGGTGGTTAAAAAGCTCCGCGGTGGCAAGGCTTCGGGGGTGGATGAGATCCGCCCTGAGTACCTCAAGTCTCTGGATGTTGTAGGGCTGTCATGGTTGACACGCCTCTTCAACATTGCGTGGCGGTCGGGGACAGTGCCTCTGGACTGGCAGACTGGGGTGGTGGTCCCCCTTTATAAGAAGGGGGACCGGAGGGTGTGTTCCAACTACAGGGGGATCACACTCCTCAGCCTCCCTGGTAAGGCCTACGCCAGGGTATTGGCCAGAGGAGAGAGAAACTTTAGCGTTTAATCCAAGACAAAATTGCTTCCATACCTGTGAGGTGAATTGTGGGCCACAATCAGACAGGATCTCCTGAGGAATGCCATGGAGACGAAACACGTGTCGGACCAGTAACTGAGCCGTCTGAAAAGCAGAAGGAAGTTTCCTTAGAGCAACTAGATGACATGATTTGGAGAATCGATCCACCACTGTCAGAATGGTTGTCATGCCACGTGAGGGTGGTAGACCCGTAACAAAGTCCAAGGCAATATGAGACCAGGGTCATTTGGGTATGGGTAGAGGTTGAAGTAATCCAGCAGGGGGAGAAGGTTTGCTCCGGGCACAGATCGTGCACGCTCTAACAAATCCTTTGAAGTCATTATGCAGTGTTGGCCACCAAAACTAACGAGAGATCAGGGCGATGGTACGGGAGAAACCAGGATGTGCGGAGAACTTAGATGAGTGAAACCATTGAATCAGACGGCAGAACATAAAGGGGTTGGACAATGAAACTGAAACACCTGTCATTTTAGTGTGGGAGGTTTCATGGCTAAATTGGACCAGCCTGGTAGCCAGTCTTCATTGATTGCACATTGCACCAGTAAGAGCAGAGTGTGAAGGTTCAATTAGCAGGATAAGAGCACAGTTTTGCTCAAAATATTGAAATGCACACAACATTATGGGTGACATACCAGAGTTCAAAAGAGGACAAATTGTTGGTGCACGTCTTGCTGGCGCATCTGTGACCAAGACAGAAAGTCTTTGTGACGTATCAAGAGCCACGGTATCCAGGGTAATGTCAGCATACCACCAAGAAGGACGAACCACATCCAACAGGATTAACTGTGGACGCAAGAGGAAGCTGTCTGAAAGGGATGTTCGGGTGCTAACCTGGATTATATCCAAAAAACATAAAACCACGGCTGCCCAAATCACGGCAAAATTAAATGTGCACCTCAACTCTCCTGTTTCCACCAGAACTGTCCGTCGGGAGATCCACAGGGTCAATATACACGGCCGGGCTGCTATAGCCAAACCTTTGGTCACTCATGCCAATGCCAAACGTCGGTTTCAATGGTGCAAGGAGCGCAAATCTTGGGCTGTGGACAATGCGAAAATGTATTGTTCTCTGATGAGTCCACCTTTACTGTTTTCCCCACATCCAGGAGAGTTACGGTGTGGAGAAGCCCCAAAAAATGTACCACCCAGACTGTTGCATGCCCAGAGTGAAGCATGGGGATGGATCAGTGATGGTTTGGGTTGCCATATCATGGCATTCCCTTGGCCCGATACGTGTGCTAGATGGGCGCGTCACTGCCAAGGACTACCATACCATTCTTGAGGACCATTTGCATCCAATGGTTCAAACATTGTATCCTGAAGGCGGTGCCATGTATCAGGATGACAATGCACCAATACACACAGCAAGACTGTTGAAAGATTGGTTTGATGAACATGAAAGTGAAGTTGAACATCTCCCATGGCCTGCACAGTCACCAGATCTAAATATTATTGAGCCACTTTGGGGTGTTTTGGAGGAGTGAGTCAAGAAACATTTTCCTCCACCAGTATCATGTAGTGACCTGGCCACTATCTTGCAAGAAGAATGGCTTAAAATCCCTCTGACCACTGTGCAAGACTTGTATATGTCATTCCCAAGACGAATTGACCCTGTATTGGCCATACTAATAAATTATTGTGGTCTAAAACCAGGTGTTTCAGTTTCATTGTCCAACCCCTGTAGGTCCTGTTTGGGGGACAGCTCCCTGCTGTAAGTGAAGCCTGTGTGATGAGACTATCGATCTCCCAGGTAACAGATCCGATCATACAGTTGGTAGGTAAAATGGGAACAGGCTCCTTACAGGTTACGTCAGGAGAGTACTGACGGGACAGGGCATCAGGTTTGACATTTTTTGATCCAGGACAGTAAGAAATGGTTAGGTTAATTCGTGAGAAGAATATTGACCAACAGGATTGACGTGGATTTAGCTGTTTAGCTGTCTGGAGATAGGAGAGGTTCTTACGATCAGTCCAGACCAGTACAGAGTGTTCTGTGCCCTCCAGCCAGTGATGCCACTCCTTCAAGGCGAGTTTGATGGCCAGGAGTTCACAATCCCCCAGATCATAATTTCTCTCGGTAGGTGATAGTCTGGGGGAATAGAAAGCACACGGATAGAGTTTGTTGTCTTCACTCGAGCGCTGAGACAACACAGCACCAACTCCAGAATCAGAGGCCTCCACTTCCAGGATGAACCGTTTAGATAGATCAGGCTGGAGAAGGATGGGTGCCACAGCGAGTCTCTCTTGCAGAGCCACGAAGGCAGAGTTAGCTTCAGGAGTCCAGGAAAAAGCAACCTTGGTAGAAGTGAGACTAGTGAGTGGGGCAGCAGTATGACTAAAATCTTTTATGAAACGGCGATAAGTTTGCAAAGCCAAGAAAACGCTGAAGTTGCTTCCTGGAATCTGGCATGGGCCAATCTAACACGGCCTTAGTCTTAGCTGGGTTAGAGCAGGGCTGACCACACTTCAAAATGAAGCCAGGAAGGACACAGATGGTTTGTGGAACTTGCATTTTTCAGCTTTAACAGTTTGTGTTTGAGTAGATGTTGAAGTACAAGACACACATTGACATAGATCAACTGAACAGCAGTCCCATGTTTGCATCATAGTGCAATAGCAACAGCTAATTCACAGCACTTGTCCCTAGATGGGCTTTTTTTATTTATTTATTTTTTTTTTAATCTTTAGAAAAGATAAGGATATTGTCCAAGTAAACAAAGGCAAAAATGTTCAAAAAAAATCCCGGAGGACATCATTAACCAGGGCCTGAAATACCGCTGGTGCATTGCATAACCCGAATGGCATCACCAAGTATTCGAAATGCACCTGGAATCAGGTCGATAGCACAGTCGCAAGGACGGTGTGGTGGCAGAGAAAGGGCTAGCGGTTTACTAAACACTTGGCGTAGATCATGATACTCAAGTGGAACCTCCGAAAGGTCAGTGGAATCAGTCTCCTCAGGCAATGTTGGGGTGGAGGTTGCGGGAACAGCGGACCTCTTCTACAAGGAAGGAATGAGGAGAACGGTTAAAAACCAGAAAGCATTGCAAAAGAAATCCACCACAGTCAACCTCACCGGAGAACTTCTCCGGGATGGGGGAAGTGACGTCATGAAAGGTAGACAAGTGAGGAATGGATGGTGCAGCAGCGCCGCTAGGCGGAGTGGAGGACGTACAGGCATTAGGCTGTTCATTGTGCAGAAATCTTTGCATTTGTCCAGCCATATGTTCCAGACATTGATTAGAAAAAGTTAGTTGTTCCTGTAACAATCTGAGCATGGCATCATGCGACTGGACTAAAAGATTCTGGTCGGCAAACAGTTTACTGAGTGGATCTGCTGGGTCTTGTTGGGCTGAGTGTTCTGTCATATTTTTAGTAATTTGCTTGACCCACATGCAAACACACTCAGGAAAACAGAAAAGGTTAAAGGGTTTATTTTACGGGTTGAATAATTGTTCATTGAAGATCCAGTGGAAGAGGAACAGGTGTCACAGGTTCTCTGGAGAGAAAGGCTCAGATAAATTCAGAGTTTTCCTTTAGAATAATGTCCCAGAAGATCCAAACAATTTGCTTACTTGAGTCGTGTGTTGCAAATACTCCGGAGGGGTTTACCGTTGAGAAAGGGAGTTGTTAGTCCAAGGAAGTAATCCAACTAGAAGCAGTTCACAGTTGGTAACAGTCTTCAGCAAAACAGATGCTGGGAAATCCAGGAGCTCAACCACAGTCAATGGAAGTGAGACCCAAAAGCTCTTAGGGTCAGGTTGCAAAATAGTTTTGTCCAGGTTCCAAGTGTACAGAATCCACCCACACCTCACAGGTACTGTCAGGAAGCAAACACAAGATGAGCAAAGAGCACAAATAACACAGGCAAGATTACTCAGGCTAGAGATTACCACATGGGCAAACACTCAGCTGACGAAGGACTGGTGGCAGGCTCCTAAATACTCCTCAGCTGGCACACAGCATCAGCCATAGATCTGGAACACCTGTGGTGAGAACCAGTAGTGGCTCCAGGACGACCTCTAGTGGCGAAATACAGTAATACTCCCAAGTCACAACAATATGTCAGGTTCATGTTAAGTTGTGGAAGTTATTTTGTTGAAAGGCAAGAAACTCTCTGGCTTTGTTATATTAACCCTATAGGCTAAATATGTACACATATATATTGTTGCTGTAAATTATATAAGCCATCTGAGAATAAAAATCATCACATTAGCACTGTCACTATGTGTGTATTTATAAGCCTTTATTTTTCATTAAAATGTACAATTTTATATTTAGACAATGGAACAAATTTTGTTCAGTAATAAAAACATTGCCAGACTTCAGTGAAACAGTAAGGCAAGTTATCGTGCACAAGATTCCTTTTGTGTCAAGGGTTTTGCCAAGAAGACTGCTAAATAGTAGTGGTAATGTGGAGTACTAGAAAAAGTTAAAGTGCTGCAAAATCATTGCAACCTTGCAGACACAGATACTATTTTGCAGATACTATTTCGATCCTGCTGTTTTGCAAAGGCTCACACATAAATCTACATTTGAATACTCCAGTCCAATAGATGGCAACATTGCACATGCTTGTCTATTACTTATCAAAACATATATTTCAAGATTAAATTCACCCCAGTCTGTGTCTTCATGTGCATGGTTGATAAATTGTATTAGGTTTACTCATATTTTGTGTGTTTAGATGGACAAAGGTCAAACATAGACTACATAATGTGCATGCACATCTGTGACCCAACCTCAATAAGCAGGCCGCTATTTATATACTCACAATAAAAGTACAAATCAAACACTAAAAAACATTTCAGCATATGAAAATAATTGGACCCCAAGGGGTAAAATGTATTCTCTTGAAATAATTATTCTTATTGTGTGCTAATATTGAGGCCTAGCGGGAGATAAACTTTTCTTTTTTGCAGTTATTATTTGTTTGGAGTTTGTGGAAGAATGTGTATACTATGCATATCGACACTTACTGCTTGCATAATAGGTATCTCCATTTTCATGCTTATAAAATATTTCTGCTACAGTGCTCCACTTACTCACCTAGTGTACTGAAGATGGACAGTGTTACACGGAATGACTCATTAAATTGTAGTCCACTGGCACCTCTCTACATTTTAGGATTGATTTTAAGATTGAAATTTTGGTATTTATGTGTTTAAACAGTCAGAGCTTCTGCACAGAACATTCAGGTCAGAACATTAGTTGCTTTTAGATGCTCCTAGGACTCGTCGTGTGTCCGAGGAGACAGCATTTTGTGTCGTTGCTCCCAAACTCTGGAACAAACTTCGTCTTGATGTGAGGATGGCTTATACCTTAAACGATTTTAAGTCCATTTTAAAAGCCCATCTTTTTAACTTGGCTTTTAATTCCAGTTGAGCAGAAATATCAGGCTGTTTTTGTAATCATTAGTCTATTTTTTCTTACTGTTTAGATTGTACAGGTCCTTCTCAAAATATTAGCATATTCTGATAACGTTAATTATTTTCCATAATGTAATGATGAAAATTTTACATTCATATATTTTAGATTCATTGCACACTAACTGAAATATTTGGTCTTTTATTGTCTTAATATGGATGATTTTGGCATACAGCTCATGAAAACCCAAAATTCCTATCTCACTAAATTAGCATATTTCATTCGACCAATAAAAGAAAAGTGTTTTTAATACAAAAAACGTCAACCTTCAAATAATCATGTACAGTTATGCACTCAATACTTTGTCGGGAATCCTTTTGCAGAAATGACTGCTTCAAAGCGGCGTGGCATGGAGGCAATCAGCCTGTGGCACTGCTGAGGTCTTATGGAGGCCCAGGATGCTTCGATAGCGGCCTTTAGCTCATCCAGAGTGTTGTGTCTTGAGTCTCTCAACATTCTCTTCACAATATCCCACAGATTCTCTATGGGGTTCAGGTCAGGAGAGTTGGCAGGCCAATTGAGCACAGTGATACCATGGTCAGTAAACCATTTACTAGTGGTTTTGGCACTGTGAGCAGGTGCCAGGTCGTGCTGAAAAATGAAATCTTCATCTCCATAAAGCTTTTCAGCAGATGGAAGCATAAAGTGCTCCAAAATCTCCTGATAGCTAGCTGCATTGACCCTGCCCTTGATAAAACACAGTGGACCAACACCAGCAGCTGACACGCCACCCCAGACCATCACTGACTGTGGGTACTTGACACTGGACTTCTGGCATTTTCTTCTCCCCAGTCTTCCTCCAGACTCTGGCACCTTGATTTCCGAATGACATGCAGAATTTGCTTTCATCTAAAAAAAGTACTTTGGACCACTGAGCAACAGTCCAGTGCTGCTTCTCTGTAGGCCAGGTCAGGCGCTTCTGCCGCTGTTTCTGGTTCAAAAGTGGCTTGACCTGGGGAATGCGGCACCTGTAGCCCATTTCCTGCACACGCCTGTGCACAGTGGCTCTGGATGTTTCTACTCCAGACTCAGTCCACTGCTTCCGCAGGTCCCCCAAGGTCTGGAATCAGCCCTTCTCCACAATCTTCCTCAGGGTCCGGTCACCTCTTCTCGTTGTGCAGCGTTTTCTGCCACACTTTTTCCTTCCCACAGACTTCCCACTAAGGTGCCTTGACACAGCACTCTGGGAACAGCCTATTCGTTCAGAAATTTCTTTCTGTGTCTTACCCTCTTGCTTGAGGGTGTCAATAGTGGCCTTTTGGACAGCAGTCAGGTCGGCAGTCTTACCCATGATTGGGGTTTTGAGTGATGAACCAGGCTGGGAGTTTTAAAGGCCTCAGGAATCTTTTGCAGGTGTTTAGAGTTAACTCGTTGATTCAGATGATTAGGTTCATAGCTCGTTTAGAGACCCTTTTAATGATATGCTAATTTTGTGAGATAGGAATTTTGGGTTTTCATGAGCTGTATGCCAAAATCATCCGTATTAAGACAATAAAAGACCTGAAATATTTCAGTTAGTGTGCAATGAATCTAAAATATATGAATGTTAAATTTTCATCATTACATTATGGAAAATAATGAACTTTATCACAATATGCTAATATTTTGAGAAGGACCTGTATTTAGCTGTTCTTTTTTTTCTTGGTTATTTTTATGTTTTTGTTAAATTTTTATTTTTGGACCTATACAGCTCTTTGGTCACTTGGGTGTGTAAAGCACTCTATACATAAAGGTTGATTGATTAATTGGGTGGCTGTGGTCTTTTTTGTCTTTCAGTACCTGTATAGAAGTATTTCTCCATACTCCTTCACTTACTGAAAGATTGTCTGTGGTCAACACAAATACTGGTAGATATAGCCAAAATACAATCAGCTTCAGTTGTGGTTTTCCGGTTTTCCAGATGATGGATTGGACACTGCATGGAGAGCTGTTAAACCTTGAAGTATTCCTTTTGAACATCTCCATAACCTAATCCCTGACCTATCTGCTGTGTTCATTGGGCACCATGGTGCTGTTTGTTCACTGATGTTCTGCAACAAACCTCTAAGGCCTTCACAGAACATACTGACATTAACTTACAAACACGTAAACTATATTTACTATTGGTGTATTGGTACACAAAAATTATGGTTCAGTACGTACTTCAGTTTCAAAGTCAGAATGTGGTACTTTTTCGGTTTGCTTCAATCAAAAGGAAACAAATAAAAAGTGGCCACTATAGAACTGACAGGAGATCGGGTGTGATGTTATTTATTAATAAAGGATAAGTAAGTATACCCACTGACTGACTGTCTGGAAGGATGGATGGATAGAACAATTGGAACTGTTTTAATATTTAGATAGATGTACTTCAATGCACAATGCTCATATGCCTTGCAGTGTTTTTGACTGGTTAAATGCAGAAGGCAGCTAGATTGAGACTTTAGCTGATTTTTTAACCAGTGAATTTATATTGAGCTTGTCATTGTTTTTAGATGAGTAATACAGTTAAGTACAGAGTAAGCTATGTACCTTATTGCTGTTTAAAGATGCCTACATTGTCATAAAGCTATGGCCCAATTCATTTCAATTCAATTCAATTTATATAGTGCAAATTCACAACACGTGTCATCTCAAGGCACTTTAGAAAGTCAGTTCAATCGAATTGTACAGATTTCAAGTCATGTACATACATTGATCCTAATTATCTAGACTTTCTGCCCTGGTCCCCCTTGCAAATGAGATCTTGATTTCAATGGGGTTTTGAATGGGGAAATGAAATTAATTATCAAACAATGCAGTCAAATTCAATTTATTATTCAAACTGGTAAAAAAAAGTTTTTCTATCTAAGGAAACCCAGCAGATTACATTGAGACAGTGACTTGCAACATTTACTCCTCTCTGATGATCATGTAGCGACAGTGGACAGTCACTTGTATTCATTTTGCAGCAATTTCTCATACTGAGCATGCATGTTATAAGACAATAATCTATTTTTCTGTTATCAAGAATTATATATATTTATTGTATTACAATTCAATGGTATTTTCCTTAATCCACTCATTAGATTTAGACATCTCAAATACTATATTTTCTGTTAATTGTTAACCCTCCCGCTGTCTTTACTCAGTGCTTGTACAGGTCAAGGTAGATATCACAGGAGGCGAGAAACAGTCTTTTCCTCTCCGAAAACTAGACATAAAGACAACAAAAAATAAATAAATAAATAAAAGATAGCCGGGGTCTACCCAACCTCTCTGGGACAGGAGGGGGGAGGGGAAAGGGAATAAAATAAAATGAAAAGCATAGCCGAGGTCCACTCGACCCCATCTGGGACTGCGAGTATGGAGGGGTGAGGGAATAAAATAAAATGAAAAGCATAGCTGGGGTCCAACTGACCCCCTCTGGGAAAGCGGGAGAAGTAAATAAGTAAATAAATAAATATCTACATCACATAAACTTCCAGGGTGTGACAGGTTATGATATACCTTTGTAAGGATCTGTCCTCCCCCCCCATCTCTTTCTCCTACAGACACCGCTTCAGTAACCACAAGAGCACAAACTCAGAAGATATATGTTTTTTATTCACTCAATCACAAGACAGCATACATGAGAAGGTTCACTCACTTCAATAATAATAATGATAATAATAATAATGAGCCTCTCCAATAGAGCACAGTTGTCTTAGGCAATAAACTTCACGTGTTTGCATACATGTCTATAATCACTGCGTGAATTGTACAGGAAGATTTCAGTTCATACAAGACTGTCTCCACTATTATTTTCACAGTCTGATCTTCTGATTTTAGGCTTCGTAGCGTCAGCAGATTCTGAATAGCGGGAATGAGATGCGGAGTTCGGAGTCGACGCACGATGGGATCGTAGTGGAGTTGATAATAATCCTCATCCACATCAACCACATCAACCGGGCATCGGGGTGGTGGGGGATTGGACGTACTCTGTCCTTTGTTGCTTCAGAAGACTGAAGACGACATCTGACATGACACAGCATTTACAGGGATTGGACAATGAAACTGAAACACCTAGTTTTAGACCACAATATTTTATTAGTATGGTGTAGGGCCTCCTTTTGCGGCCAATACAGCGTCAGTTCATCTTGGGAATGACATATACAAGTCCTGCACAGTGGTCAGAGGGATTTTAAGCCATTCTTCTTGCAGGATACTGGCCAGGTCACTACGTAATACTGGTGGAGGAAAACGTTTCCTGACTCGCTCCTCCAAAATACCCCAAAGTGGCTCAATAATATTTAGATCTGGTGTCTGTGCAGGCCATGGGAGATGTTCAACTTCACTTTCATGTTCATCAAAACAACCTTTCACCAGTCCTGCTGTGTGTATTGGTGCATTGTCATCCTGATACACGGCACCGCCTTCAGGATACAATGTTTGAACCATTGGATGCACATGGTCCTCAAGAATGGTTCGGTAGTCCTTGGCAGTGACGCGCCCATCTAGCACAAGTATTGGGCCAAGGGAATGCCATGATATGGCAACCCAAACCATCACTGATCCATCCCCATGCTTCACTCTGGGCATGCAACAGTCTGGGTGGTACATTTTTTGGGGCTTCTCCACACCGTAACTCTCCTGGATGTGGGGAAAACAATAAAGGTGGACTCATCAGAGAACAATACATGTTTCACATTGTCCACAGCCCAAGATTTGCGCTCCTTGCACCATTGAAACCGACGTTTGGCATTGGCACGAGTGACCAAAGGTTTGGCTATAGCAGCCCGGCCGTGTATATTGACCCTGTGGAGCTCCCGACGGACAGTTCTGGTGGAAACGGGAGAGTTGAGGTGCACATTTAATTCTGCCATGATTTGGGCAGCCGTAGTTTTATGTTTTTTGGATACAATCCGGGTTAGCACCCGAACATCCCTTTCAGACAGCTTCCTCTGGCGTCCACAGTTAATCCTGTTGGATATGGTTGGTCCTTCTTGGTGGTATGCTGACATTACCCTGGATACCGTGGCAATGTGCAATCAATGAAGACTGGCTACCAGGCTGGTCCAATTTAGCCATGAAACCTCCCACACTAAAATGACAGGTGTTTCAGTTTCATTGTCCAACCCCTGTATTTATTCAGGCGACCTAAGTGCGAACACACACACACACACACAAAGCTACAGAAAAGTATATACAAGGTTTCCAACAGTAGCTACTACTGGATAAAAAACAGTTAAGAACCAATTGAAAACGGAGCCCCTAGTTCATCATTACAGTAGTGCAGCAGTGGAAGTAGGTCAGCGCTTCGGTGAAGGAGATCCACGTCTCCACTGCCCGCTGCCCCTCGCAACTAGAGGCATGGTTGGGAGGTCCGTTGAGAGGAAGATCTTGTTGAAGTTGCTGCTGAGTACTCGAGTGCACGGCTCATGGACGTTTACGTCAATGTCTGCAGACCCGTCGGAGGTGTTGGTGTTGGCAGTGCTGTTGTCAAAAAACAGCTCGTACGCAGTGTCCTCCAAAAGTTTTTTTGTTTTGTTTTGTTTTAAAGATCTTAAAAGCCAGAAAACAAAGACACAACCCACCTCTGCCATGTTCTGCTCTTGCCGATCTTGTAAAGTTTTGCTAGCACAGTGTGTTTGAGCATTTTGCAGCAGCAGAAGCATGCAGCAGCAGCAGGACAATTGTCTGACGGTCTGCAAGTGGACCTTCCCCTCGTTAATAAGCTGACACAACCATCCGCTCAAACCCCCCACCACCCTTTTTTTTCTCGCTGCTGCTTCTGCTCCTGCTTCTACTTCTGCTCCTTCCTCCTCCTCCTCCTCCTCCTCCTCCACCTCCGGCGAGCAGATGCTCCGCGAGTTGGTACAAGGTGAAAATGTTGTGGCACGTCACGTTGCGTGCTCCAAGTCCTCAAGTCAGGTCGAGCCCCACTCACATCCCCAAATCCTTCTGGGGACGTCGGGCGCCCAGCGGCCTGCCCGTGTACATGCTCATCCTCCATGCGTAGCTGGACTTGGCGTCACAGGCCACCCACAGCTTGATCCCATATTTGCCCGGCTTGCTGGGTATGTACTGGTAGAAGGCGCATCGTCCTGGGACAGAGGCAGACACATGGAAGGGGTGGGGGACGGGAGAGGATACGGGAGAGGAGAGAGGAGATTGGAAGATGAGATGGGAGAGGAGAGGAGACGGGGAGAGGAGATAGGAGACGGGGAGAGGAGATAGGAGATTGGAAGATGAGACAGGAGAGGAGAATAGAAGAGATGGAGAGAGGAGATAGGAGATTGGAAGATGAGACAGGAGAGGAGAATAGAAGAGATGGAGAGAGGAGATAGGAGATTGGAAAATGAGACAGGAGAGGAGAAGAGAAGAGATGGGAGAGGAGAGAGGAGAGGAGAGGAGAGGAGAGGAGAGAGGAGAGGAGAGGAGAGATGAATGAAAATGTTACAAACAAACAAACCCCCACAAACCTCTGAAGGGTACCAAATGCTCGTCTAAGGCCTGTGCAGAGCAGCTCTGTGGGATTCTGCAGCACCTCTTCAACCTTAGCCTGGCCCAGAAGAAGGTTCCGGTGTTGTGGAAGACCTCCTGTCTTGTTCCGGTACCACATAAAACTCACCCATCAGTCCTCAATGACTATAGACCTGTTGCCCTGACATCTCACATCATGAAGGTCCTAGAGAGACTCCTGTTGGCCCACCTGAGTAAGCAAACAGTAAACCATCAGGACCCCCTTCAGTTTGCTTATTGCTGTGGAGTTGGAGTTGAAGATGCCATCATACACCTGCTTCAACAAACCCACTGTCATCTGGACAAAGCCAGCAGCACTGTGAGGATCATGTTCTTTGATTTCTCCAGTGCATTTAATACAATCCAAACTGATTTGCTTTGTCAGAAACTCCAGAAGACTCAGGTGGAGGCCTCAAAAATCTCCTGGATCAAAGACTACCTGACAAACAGACCACAGTTTGTGAGACTGAAGGGTTGTGAGTCCAACCAGGTAGTCAGGTCAGCAGCACAGGAGCACCACAGGGGACTGTACTCTCACCATTCCTTTTCACTCTGTACACCTCAGACTTCCAGTACAAGACAGACTCTTGTCATCTGCAGAAATACTCGGATGATTCTGCAGTCGTGGGGTGGATCAGAGATGGACAAGAAGCTGAGTACAGTAAGGTGGTGGACCGCTTTGTGGCATGGTGTGGAAACAATCATCTCATTTTGAACCTGACTAAAACAAAGGAGATGATTGTAGATTTTAAAAGAAACAGGAATAAGTCAAAAACTATTTCTATCATGGAAGAAGAAGTGGAGGTGGTGGAGGAGTATAAATACCTCGGTATTCACCTGGACAACAGACTAGAGTGGAGATGCAACTGTGAAGCCATCTACAAGAAGGGACAGAGCGGACTGTACTTCTTGAGGACGCTTAGGTCCTTTGGTGTTTGCAGCAAGATGCTGCATATCTTCTATAAGTCTGTTGTGGAAATGTGATCTCTTCTACCATCATCTGCTGGGGAAGCAGCATCAGAGCCAGGGACTTAAAAAAACTCAACAAGCTGATAAAAAAGGCTGGCTCTGTTCTGGGGACTCCTCTGGAACCTCTGGAGATCATTGTGGAAAGGATTCTTCATAAAATGAAGAACATTATGGAGAACCCTGAGTATCCTCTTCATGAGACTGTCCTACAACAACAGAGTGTCTTCAGTCAGAGGCTTCTTCAGATCTGCTGTAAGACGGAGCGCTACAGGAGATCCTTCCTGCCCACTGCCATCAGCATCTACAACGGCTCTTTGAGGAAACCTTCATAATATGAGCTATAACAACATTTAATTTCCCTTTGGGATTAATAAAGTATTTTTGAATTGAATTGAATAATCTTCATCCTCCTTGTCCTCTTGCCCGTCCGCGTGTTCCCTTCGTTCTTCTCCTTGTCCTTCGCCTTCATTGTCACTCAACCTTTCGCCTCGTCCTCCTCCTCGTCCTCCATTTTCGTCGAGCTCCATGTTGTCTTCCGTCACGTTCAAGAAAGCCTCGCGGTCCGGGTACACACGTGCCACGGGAGGTGGATGGGGAAGATAAAAGGGAGGATACGGATGAACAGAACGAGAGAGAGGAAAAGGTGTTGAAGACTGAGGAGGAGGAGGAGAAGACAGAGGAAGAGGAGGATGAGGATGCCGAGGACGACCGGAGCGACGAGGGTTATGAGGCGGTGTGGGTGAACGAGAAGGTGAAGGAAAAGAAGGATGACTACGATAACCACTGCGACGAGCGGTGAACAAGAAGGGGTAATAGAAAGAGAAGGATGAGGACTGTGAGCATGAGCACTACGAGGACGGCTGGGACCACGGCAATGAGGACGGGTACCTGGAGAAGGTGGAGGTGGAGGAGAAATGAGGAAGAAGGATGAGCGCAATGAAGGCAGGACGACCGGGACCACGGCAAACGGGAGTGCGAGAAGACAGAGTAGGATGAGAAGGAAGAGAATATAGACGAGGACGAGCGGTACCATGAGGTGTAGCGGTAGCAGTGACGGTAGCAGTGGCAGTAGCAGCGGCGGTAGCAGCGGCGGCAGGAGGATGAGAAGGAGAAGAAGAAGAAGGGGAAAGATGAGCAGGAGGACGACGAGGACAACTGGAACAACAAAGAGAAGTACAAGGGGCTGTGGTAGGAGAAAGAGAAGGAGAAGAGGGAGAAGGATGAGTGTGATCAAGGCGAGAACGGCAGGGACCACGATGACCAGCACTGCGAGGAGACAGAGTAGGAGAAGGATGGGTATACGGACGAAGACGACCGGTACGACAAGGTGTAGCAGCAGCAGTAGCAGCAGTGGCAGCGGTGGCAGCGGCGGGAGTGGTGGCGGCAGTAGCAGGATGTGCAGGAGGAGGAGGAGAAGGAGAAGGGGACAGATGAGCAGGAGCACGACGAAGACAACCGGAACGACGAACTGATGTAGAAGGGGCTGTAGGAGAAGGAGAAGGACGAGTGCGAGGACGACCGGGAGGATGCTGACAACGAACAGGAGTGCTAGAAGAAGTTGTAGGAGGAGAAGGTGAAGGATGAGGACGAGTGCGACAGGGGATACGCCGACAAACAGGAGTACCAGGAGATGGAAGAGGAGAAGAAGGAGAGGGAAGAGGAGGAGGACGAGGTGGTGGAGAACGAGACCTCAGCCTGGTTATCTTGCACTAGAGCTAGTGCTCCTTGGTTCTCTTTAACCCCTTAGATCTCTTTCGCAATGTCGTCCTGCTTTCCTCTTTCACAGAAAGTGTGGGTGGGTTACGAGCATATACGGGTTCCGAGAGGTTCGAGGCCTTACAGGCTGTAGGATGCATGCACGCACGTACACAAGGCGGTGAGGGAATACGAAAAATAAAATGACAATAATAAGAGAGAAGAGGAGAGGAGGACAGGAGGTCCGTACATAAACACGAGAAATACACACCCCTGTCTGTCCGTATATACTAACCCGTCTAACCCCGACGACCGATCCGTCCGACCCCAACGGGGCCCATATAACCCCGGGTGTGACGAAGGCGCAGGAGGTGTTGTACATGAACACAAAACACACACACACACACACAAGCCAGGTTGTGAGAAGGGCAGAACAGCAGGGGTCCATATGACCCCATTCGTGGAAGGCGTGGGGTGTGAGATGGGTGTGCAGGAGGGAACAACAAACAAAAAACAACAAAAACTCAAGCGGGGCTGCACATGGGGTCTGAGTAGTCATTCCCATATATGGTATGAGTATGTCATGTCCAGACAGTGATCCACTCCAGACCACATTCCTTAACTTTCCACAAACTCTTTTTCACACTAAAAAAGCAATCACAGAAATCATCTTCACTATAGTAGAAAGTCAAACATAAACCTTGTTTAAAAAAAACAATGATAATTTTTATACATTTTTCCGACAATTCCCTCCTGTTTATTATTGATTACTTTAATAACACATCCATGTATACACTTCCAAAAAGCTTTATGCATACACCTCATTAAACATTAAACTATTGTTAAGTTCAGTGATTTCTCCTCCATAATCTCATCATAGTCTTGGTTCTTGTCCAGAAGCCGGTAATCCTGGGACATCATTGTATCAAAAATTCCTCCAACCATCCTGAATATCATTGCTCTGATACAGGGAATAACACACAGAGTAAAAAAGGCAAACAACAATAATGCAGCGATGACAGGGGTCATGATTTTCAAAAGCAGTTGCCACCACAGTACAGAAGTAAGCCATGAAGAAAGGCTTCCTCGGCCGGGATGGACATCCTGCTGCATACCCCTTTTAATTTCTTTTCATTGGCATATAGCATCGCTCACTGTGTGTCCATCTTCACCATTGGTTTTATCAGGGATGTAGGTGCAGCAGGTCTCGTTCAGGAGAGCACAAACTCCCTGACAGAGGCCGTCAGCAGGTCAAACACCATCCTGTTCTGCAACACCACGGTTTGAAGAGCCGTGACGTCTGTTGATAGTCCTGTAAGAGCTTTTATGGTTGTATTAATACTGAAATGCACACAACATTATGAGTGACATACCAGAGTTCAAAAGAGGACAAATTGTTGGTGCACGTCTTGCTGGCACATCTGTGACCAAGACAGCAAGTCTGTGATGTATCAAGAGCCACGGTATCCAGGGTAATGTCAGCATACCACCAAGAAGGACGAACCACATCCAACAGGATTAACTCGGATTGTATCCAAAAAACATAAAACCACGGCTGCCCAAATCACGGCAGAATTAAATGTGCACCTCAACTCTCCTGTTTCCACCAGAACTGTCCGTCGGGAGCTCCACAGGGTCAATATACACGGCTGGGCTGCTATAGCCAAACCTTTGGTCAATCATGCCAATGCCAAACGTCAGTTTCAATGGTGCAAGGAGCGCAAATCTTGGGCTGTGGACAATGTGAAACATGCATTGTTCTCTGATGAGTCCACCTTTATTGTTTTCCCCACATCCGGGAGAATTACGGTGTGGAGAAGCCCCAAAGAATCATACCACCCAGACTGTTGCATGCCCAGAGTGAAGCATGGGAGTGGATCAGTGATGGTTTGGGCTGCCATATCATGGCATTCCCTTGGCCCAATACTTGTGCTAGATGGGCGCGTCACTGCCAAGGACAACCGAACCATTCTTGAGGACCATGTGCATCCAATGGTTCAAACATTGTATCCTGAAGGCGGTGCCGTGTATCAGGATGACAATGCACCAATACACACAGCAGGACTGGTGAAAGATTGGTTTGATGAACATGAAAGGGAAGTTGAACATCTCCCATGGCCTGCACCGTCACCAGATCTAAATAATATTGAGCCACTTTGGGTTGTTTTGGAGGAGCGAGTCAGGAAACGATTTCCTCCACCAGTATCACGTAGTGACCTGGCCACTATCCTGCAAGAAGAATGGCTTAAAATCCCTCTGACCACTGTGCAGGACTTGTATATGTCATTCCCAAGACGAATTGACGCTGTATTGGCCGCAAAAGGAGGCCCTACACCATACTAATAAAGTATTGTGGTCTAAAACCAGGTGTTTCAGTTTCATTGCCCAACCCCTGTATATATATATATATATATATATATATATATATATATATATATATATATATATATATATATATATATATATATATATATATATATATATATATATATATATATATATATATATATATATACACAGCTCAAAAAAATAAAGGGAAGACTTAAACAACACAATATAACTCCAATTAAATCAAACTTCTGTGAAATTAAACTGTCCACTTAGGAAGCAACACTGATTGACAATCAATTTCACATGCTGTTGTGCAAATGGAATAGACAACAGGTGGAAATCTTTGGCGATTAGCAAGACTCACTCAATAAAGTAGTGGTTCTGCAGGTGGGGACCACAGACCACTTCTCAGTACCTATGCTTTCTGGCTGATGCTTTGGTCACTTTTGAAAGTTGGTGGTGCTTTCACACTCGTGGTAGCATGAGATGGACTCTACAACCCACACACGTGGCTCAGGTAGTGCAGCTCATCCAGGATGGCACATCAATGCGAGCTGTGGCAAGAAGGTTTGCTGTGTCTGTCAGCGTAGTGTCCACAGCCTGGAGGCGCTACCAGGAGACAGGCCAGTACACCAGGAGATGTGGAGGAGGCCGTAGGAGGGCAGCAACCCAGCAGCAGGAACGCTACCTCCGCCTTTGTGCAAGGAGGAACAGGAGGAGCACTGCCAGAGCCCTGCAAAATGACCTCCAGCAGGCCACAAATGTCCGTGTGTCTGCACAAACGGTTAGAAACCGACTCCATGAGGATGGTATGAGGGCCCGATGTCCACAAATGGGGGTTGTGCTCACAGCCCAACATCGTGCAGGACGCTTGGCATTGACTTTTTCAAAAGAGATTGCATATATGTTTCTCCCTGGTCTTAAAGAGTCATAAAAAGTCTTAAGATTTTGTTATCTATATAGGCTGTAAATATTTACATCATATCTCTTACATGCCATTTAGTTACAGTACAGACCAGAAGTTTGGACACACCTTCTCATTCAAAGAGTTTCCTTTATTTTCATGACTATGAATATTGTAGCTTCACCCTGAAGGCATCAAAACTATGAATTAACACATGTAGAATTATATACTGAACAAAAACGTGTGAAACAAATGAAAATATGTCTTATATTCTAGGTTCTTCAAAGTAGCCACCTTTTGCTTTCATTACTGCTCCGCACACTCTTGGCATTCATAGTCATGAAGATAAAGACAACTCTTTGAATGAGAAGGTGTGTTCAAACTTTTGGTCTGTACTGTATATATATATATATATATATATATATATATATATATATATATATATATATATATATATATATATATATATGTATATATATATATATATATATATATATACTGCTCAAAAAGATAAAGGGAACACTCAAATAACATCCTAGATTTGAACAAATGAAATATTCTCATTGAATATTTTGTTCTGTACAAAGTTGAATGTGCTGACAACGAAATCACACAAAAATCATCAATGTTTTTTGGCAGGACCACCTTAGTCTTAAAGAAGCATGAAAGCACAGAGACTGGTCAAACTGAATTTTTCTAGATGAATTTGGTTTGTTTTTTGTTTGATAAATTATAAACTGAAAAGTTATTTATTTATTGTGTTTTGCATAGTTTGTGCATGGAGTAGCTGTGTGCTTGGTTGTGTGTGGGGTCATAACCACCACTAAATGCCATAACCACACCAAAGAGTGATTTAATGTTTCAGAGGTCCTGTACTGGTTTGTACCGCATGGCCCATTTCTTTGGAGGGCCATGCAGCCCTCCAAAGAAATGCCACCCCACACCATTACTGACCCACTGCCAAATCGGTCATGCTGAAGGATGTTGCAGGCAGCAGATCTCTCTCCATGGTGTCTCCAGACTCTGTCACATCTGTCACATGTGCTCAGTGTGAACCTGCTTTCATCTGTGAAGAGCACAGGGCGCCAGTGGCAAATTTGCCAATCCTGGTGTTCTCTGGCAAATGCCAAGCGTCCTGCACGGTGTTGGGCTGTGAGCACAACCACCATTTGTGGACGTTGGGCCCTCATTCCATCCTCATGGAGTCGGTTTCTAACCGTTTGTGCAGACACATGCACATTTGTGGCCTGCTGGAGGTCATTTTGCAGGGCTCTGGCAGTGCTCCTCCCGTTCCTCCTTGCACAAAAGCGGAGGTAGCGGTCCTGCTGCTGGGTTGTTGCCCTCCTACGGCCTCCTCCACGTCTCCTGGTGTACTGGCCTGTCTCCTGGTAGTGCCTCCAGGCTCTGGACACTACGCTGACAGACACAGCAAACCTTGCCACAGCTCGAGTTGATGTGCCATCCTGGATGAGCTGCACTACCTGAGCCACTTGTGTGGGTTGTAGAGTCCGTCTCATGCTACCACGAGTGTGAAAGCACCACCAACATTCAAAAGTGACCAAAACATCAGCCAGAAAGCATAGGTATATATATAGTCATGGTTTACTTGATATCGGACGAGCAGGCAGCGTGATGGTAAGTGAAAAGGTTTTAATGACGAAAAAACAAAAACTCACTCACAGCAAGAGGCAGGAACAAAACAACGGACGGGCAGGCGAGACAGGCATGGCATGATCCAAAAACAAGACTTGAGAATCAAAACTTGACATGAATTCTAATTACCCCTCGGGGATCAATAAAGTATCTTTGAATTGAATTGAATTGATGAGCAGGAGAAGAAGACATGAGAATCAAAGCTAGACATGAGCATGAGAGTGAAAGATGTTTCTGCAAAGATAAATAGAGCAGGTGTGAATATATCGAGTGAAAACCAGGTGGAGCAAGGAGACAGATTAACTTGGACAGGTGAGCCGAATAAACTTAATTGACAGAACAAAACGTGGCAGCGGCAAAAACAGAGACTCTCATAAACAAACTAGAAAAACATGAAGCTAAAGCATAACCAGATCCGAAAACCAAACTTGAAAAAACATGAACAAGACGACAAAACTAAAGCATGACCAGGAAAAATAACAGAAGCATGATTCAAAATCTAAGAAGAATAATAACAAAAGAACGAGTCAAAACCTTAACTGTGAAAAACATAAGAAACCCGAAACCAAAAACCAAACAACCCTACATCATGACAGAACCCCCCCCTTAAGGGCGGATACCAGTCCACAACAGTCCAAACAAAAAGAAAACAACCCGACCAGGGCGGGCTGTGGGGGCCTTGGTAGGAGGGACAAAAACAAAAATAGAGTTCAGGCGGGCGACCAGGAGGTCGTCCCGAGCAGGCACAGAGTTCAGGCGGGCGACCAGGAGGTCATCCCGAGCAGGCACAGAGTTCAGGCGGCGACCAGGAGGTCATCCCGAGCAGGCACAGAGTTCAGGCGGGCGACCAGGAGGTCGTCCCGAGCAGGCACAGAGTTCAGGCGGGCGATCAGGACTGCACCAAAGATGTGGAGGCCGACTGAGCAGAGTAGAGGACTTCCCAGACACTCTGTGGAACTCCAGAGGAGTGGAGCCTGGCGAACCCTCAGAGGCTAAAGCAGAGCCTGGCGAACCCTCAGCTCTGGGTTCAAAAGCCAGAACGAGGACAAAACGTTCCTTAAACTCCTGCAGACTAGAAACAGGAGCTGAGGCGTCGACGGGATCCTCCGTGACATGAGCAGAGGCTGAGGCGTCGGCCGGACCCTCAGTGGTGTGAGCAGAGGCTGAGGTGTCGGCCGGACCCTCAGTGGCGTGAGCAGAGGCTGAGGCGTCGGCCGGACCCTCAGTGGCGTGAACAGAGGCTGAGGCGTCGCCGGGGCCCCCGATGACTTGAGCCTGGGCGTCCCTCTTATGACGTCTTCTGCGCCGTTTGGTGGTGGTTGAGGCTGACTTAGGGTCAGGCTGTGGTGGGTCAGGCTGTGGACCTGGTGTGGGCTGCTCTGCAGCAGCAGCTCCCTGGAGTCCTGGCGTGGGCGGCTCTGCAGCAGCAGCTCCCTGGAGTACTGGCGTGGGCTGCTCTGCAGCAGCAGCTCCCTGGAGTCCTGGCGTGGGCTGCTCTGCAGCAGCAGCAGCAGCTCCCTGGAGTCCTGGCGTGGACTGCTCTACAGCAGCGCCCTGGAGACTTGACGTGGGCTGCTCTGCAGCAGCGCACTGGAGACTTGACGTGGGCTGCTCTGCAGCAGCGCCCTGGAGGCTTGAAGTGGATGATGGAGGATGGCAGTAAAACAGCCTTACTGCCGTATAACTAATTGTCATATTTTGTGAGCACCATCTTCTAATTCTGCATATTCCTGATTACATCTTAGTGATGTGGTCCAGCCAGCCCTTTAAACTTGATGACTTGGACAGCGAAAAGAGGCATCACAAACATCTGCAGACCACCTGTGTGATGCTTCGCTCACCATCCAGAAAGACAAACCACAGGTCTCAGTTGCAGCGTCCCATCCATGTCTCTGACCTTGCGAGAGATCTAGCCACACCACCAGAGACTTTCTGTTCAGAAAGACATCTGTCTTTTTGTTCTGTTGAAGAGTTGTTCCAGGAACCGGTCACTCAGGTTGATCCTGCTGTCGCCATTGTAAATATTTGTACATAGTTTTATTTTATGCCTTTTGTCTTGTAATCTTGATCTGTTTGAATGTTGTTTTTTTCCACATTCTGTTTAAAATGCTAATTGTAATTTTCAAAATAAACTGTTTAGAAATTTAAATGAAGTTGATGTATTGTTAGGTCAAATGGAAATAAAATACATTGGTGACAAAAACAATTTAGAAATTCATTAGAACAGCTTAAAACTTTAAGAAACTATCTGAACAAAACATATTTATTTATTTCTTATATAGCACCTTATTTCGGTGCCATTCTTTCTAAGATGGAAAACAGTCTGTCCATTCTCTGTGCCCTCATGTCCTCCCTGATCAACTCCATCATCTCTGTCCCTCTTTCTTTTCTGACCCCTTCCTGCTGGCTCTCTGTCTTCCTTCTCCATCTGTTTGCCCACCGCTCCGCTTGGTCCTGGCGTGTCCTCAGGGATGGAGGCAATTAGGACAGGAGGTGTTGTGGAAGACCTCTGTCCCAACACCTCATCCATAAGGACAAACCAGGGCCAAGTAGCAGCAGTGGGCTTTTCAATGATTCTCTCTCCTGACCCTGGATACTTGCAATCCTAAAGTTAGAAGGAAGAAAAAAAGAGTTGACTAAACAGAGAAACCAATAAGACTTTTAGAAATATTTTTTATTTGTGTGTGACATGAGAAGTTCTGAACATACTTTATATTTCTTTTTCGTACTGTCCCACTTTTTTTGGGGCCTGCAAAGGGTTGACCTTCCCCTGTTGGCCCATCTTCTCCAGAATTGTCCTAAACAAACAAGCAAAAGGAAAGAGGGAAAACCAAAAGAAGTTTGTTAATCACTGGATGGATATTTATGAAAGTTAGAAAGATAGGAGTTTTTGAAACTGGACAGAAACTGACTGCAAAGAATGTTGTTATTGTACCTCCAAGCCACGGTGGCTGAGTTTTTAGCTCCAGGAAAAATGTGCTCATTCTCACCCCTGAGCTTAATAAACTGGCCCGTCTGCTCCTTTGTCCCTAAACAACAAAAAACACAAAAAAAAAAACCATCTTGCTTAATATCAATGTAAAAAAAGTCTTTTTTAATTTTACATTTGTCTTAATTTGCAGAACATATTAAAATATTTCTATGCAAATGCCTAAAACAAGCTCTTTCAAACTTTTCACTTCTTTACTGAGATTTGCTTGCATTTGAAAGTGTATTTCTCTTCAGCTGTACCTGGAATCACGAATTATAATGCTAGCTGAATTATAAATACACTTTTAAAAACATACATAGCACATTTCTTCATCAAAAATGAATATTTAAAAGCTTATTTATTCTCAATAACACTCTCCAGCGATACAGTAAGATTACATAAAATTGTCCATTTATTCAGGTTAACTTTAATATCACCTGTAATGTCAAATCGACTTACATGAACAAATGACACAATACATTAAAATAATACTAACATAAACTGTTAGAAATCACTTGGGTTTAACGTTCACTGTGATGACTGGCAGCATCTACACAGTTATATTCCACACTAAAAACATTGTAAAAGTTAATTTGTATCACAGAAAGTGTACTTTTTCACAGTTTACAAACAGCTTTTGCCACTGTGGTCCGCCATGGCTGCCCCTGTTTGAACAAACCGCTTCGACCCGCAATGAATCATGGGAAAAGATGGACCATGAAGGATACTCACAACTCATCCTTCAAATCGGGCAAAAGAAGGACACATTTGTTGGCCGCATTTCAGAGACCTTCCGCACCGCGCTGTGACGTAATCAGCCCATAAGTACGGACTTGGAAGGATCCAGCCCCTGAATTGGGACACACCCTCGGCCTGCACATGGATCCTCCTCCTTTCTGTTTATTGACCAATAGTAGAGAAGCTGGAGGGAAGAAGGCAGCCCTCCTCATTTGCATAATGAAGCAGAAATGCATACGGTAAAGGAAAAAGAGAGACGGGGAAATGTAAAAAGAACAAAGGCATGTGTAAGGAAAAGAAAAAAGAAAACATTTACATTTCTTGATGAAAACACATGTTTAAGGAAAAGGAAAAACAAAATATATATACATTTCTTGATGAAAACGCATGTGTAAGGAAAAGGAAAAACAAAACATTTACATTTCTTGATGAAAAACGCATGTGTAAGGAAAAGGAAAAACAAAACATTTACATTTCTTGATGAAAACGCATGTGTAAGGAAAAGGAAAAACAAAATATATATATTTTTCCTTTTATTTTTAATTTTGTCAGGATCGGTCCTCAATATATTAAAGGCATAAAATGCATGAATATTGAACATAAAATCAGTCTTTATGCAGATGATGTATTACTCTTTCTCCAGCATTCGCAAACCTCTGTCTCTCAGGTAATTGGATTGATAAATTCTTTCTCAAGAATTTCGGATTATTCTATAAATTGGTTGAAATCGACAGTTCTTCCACTTAACTGTTCTTTCCACAATTCCCTTAATATACAACTACAGTCAGGGAATATTACATACTTGGGTATTAATGTCTCTCCTAGATTGGCAGACTTAACAAAACTAAACCACATCCCGCTTTTAAAAAAAGTGGAAGATGATCTCGCTAGATGAAAATCTACCCATATCACTACTGGGCAGGGTTGCTTCAATAAAAATGATGGTCTTGCCAAAACTCAATTACTTAGTCTCAATGATCCCAAATAAACCGCCATCTGACTGGTTTAGACCTCTGGACTCCTCCATCACTAAATTTCTTTGCTTAAAAACGCTGCAAAACACCAAAGATAAAGGAGGACTAGATTTACCTAACTTTCATCATTACTTCTTAGCCAACATGCTACAATACATCTCAAAATGGTTTAAACACAGTCCTCTAGGTGAACCCTGGCTAGATGTAGAACAGACATTGTGTAATAATATTAAGATTTCAGATCTACCATTTATTTGCTCAAATATAAAATGACATGAATGCTTTAAAAGACTCAATATCAGCACCTCTCTGACAGCTTGGTGGGAATATCTAAAAATGACAGGGTCTTCACTAATCCCATGCGGACGCACAACCATCTGGAACTACCCTGACATCCTACAAAAAAATAATATGCTAAACTTTCCAAATTGGAGGAGTAAAGGATTGAATACCTGGAACGTATATTTGAAGAAATTCAGTTCATCCCATTTAACATATTAATTACACAATATGGGATGGACAGGAATACATTTTTAGAATATAAACAAATTATATCTACAATAAAAAATATATTTAGGCTGAAAAACGTTGGTTTACAAGCGGCTGAAATGAGCTTCCTCCGTAGGGTGGCCGGGCACTCCCTTAGAGATAGGGTGAGGAGCTCGGCCATCCGGGAGGGGCTCGGAGTAGAGCCGCTGCTCCTCCACATCGAGAGGAGCCAGTTGAGGTGGCTC
This sequence comes from Girardinichthys multiradiatus, assembly GCF_021462225.1. Classification (NCBI taxonomy): domain Eukaryota; kingdom Metazoa; phylum Chordata; class Actinopteri; order Cyprinodontiformes; family Goodeidae; genus Girardinichthys; species Girardinichthys multiradiatus. Next base: position 4,919,459 of record NC_061809.1, read on the forward strand.
GGGCATCTATACCGGATGCCTCCTGGACGCCTTCCTCGGGAGGTGTTCCAGGCACGTCCCACCGGGAGGAGGCCCAGGGGACGGCCCAGGACACGCTGGAGGGACTATGTCTCTCGGCTGGCCTGGGAACGCCTTGGGCTCCCCCTGGAGGAACTGGAGGAGGTGTCTGGAGAGAGGGACGTCTGGGCGTCTCTGCTGAGTCTGCTGCCCCCGCGACCCGGTCCTGGATAAGCGGAAGACGACGAACGAACGAACGTTGGGTTAAAAAAGCCATCAAGTATACTAGAGTTCCTAAAACTCAACCCCCCCAAATTAATGTCTAAAATATACAGGACACTGTCAAATATAGATGAATCAATTTCTCTTCCTATTGCGAAATGGGAGATGGACTTATCAGTTAACTTTGACCAAATATTCTGGTCTCAGATATGTTTCAGAACTTTTAAAATGACTAGTAACCCCAGTATACAATTAATACAATATAAAATCCTCCATTGAGTATACTACACAGGTCAACAGATGTTCAGGATGGGTTTTGCACCATCTAATACTTGCCTACACTGCACAGGCAATATACCTGACAATTACATCAATGCAATATGGTTGTGTACACCTGTTCAGAGGTTCTGGTAACAGATATGTGAAGACTTATCAAAGTGTCTGAGATGTAATACAGGTCCTTCTCAAAATATTAGCATATTCTGATAACGTTCATTATTTTCCATAATGTAATGAGGAAAATTTAACGTTCATATATTTTAGATTCATTGCACACTAACTGAAATATTTCAGGTCTTTTCTTGTCTTAATATGGATGATTTTGGCATACAGCTCATGAAAACCCAAAATTCCTATCTCACAAAATTAGCATATTTCATCCGACCAATAAAAGAAAAGTGTTTTTAGTACAAAAAACGTCAACCTTCAAATAATCATGTACAGTTATGCACTCAATACTTGGTCGGGAATCCTTTTGCAGAAATGACTGCTTCAATGCGGCGTGGCATGGAGGCAATCAGCCTGTGGCACTGCTGAGGTCTTATGGAGGCCCAGGATGCTTCGATAGCGGCCTTTAGCTCATCCAGAGTGTTGGGTCTTGAGTCTCTCAACGTTCTCTTCACAATATCCCACAGATTCTCTATGGGGTTCAGGTCAGGAGAGTTGGCAGGCCAATTGAGCACAGTGATACCATGGTCAGTAAACCATTTACCAGTGGTTTTGGCACTGTGAGCAGGTGCCAGGTTGTGCTGAAAAATGAAATCTTCATTTCCATAAAGCTTTTCAGCAGATGGAAGCATGAAGTGCTCCAAAATCTCCTGATAGCTAGCTGCATTGACCCTGCCCTTGATAAAACACAGTGGACCAACACCAGCAGCTGACACGGCACCCCAGACCATCACTGACTGTGGGTACTTGACACTGGACTTCTGGCATTTTCTTCTCCCCAGTCTTCCTCCAGACTCTGGCACTTTGATTTCCGAATGACATGCAGAATTTGCTTTCATCTAAAAAAAGTACTTTGGACCACTGAGCAACAGTCCAGTGCTGCTTCTCTGTAGGCCAGGTCAGGCGCTTCTGCCGCTGTTTCTGGTTCAAAAGTGGCTTGACCTGGGGAATGCGGCACCTGTAGCCCATTTCCTGCACACGCCTGTGCACAGTGGCTCTGGATGTTTCTACTCCAGACTCAGTCCACTGCTTCCGCAGGTCCCCCAAGGTCTGGAATCAGCCCTTCTCCACAATCTTCCTCAGGGTCCGGTCACCTCTTCTCGTTGTGCAGCGTTTTCTGCCACACTTTTTCCTTCCCACAGACTTCCCACTAAGGTGCCTTGACACAGCACTCTGGGAACAGCCTATTCGTTCAGAAATTTCTTTCTGTGTCTTACCCTCTTGCTTGAGGGTGTCAATAGTGGCCTTCTGGACAGCAGTCAGGTCGGCAGTCTTACCCATGATTGGGGTTTTGAGTGATGAACCAGCCTGGGAGTTTTAAAGGCCTCAGGAATCTTTTGCAGGTGTTTAGAGTTAACTCGTTGATTCAGATGATTAGGTTCATAGCTCGTTTAGAGACCCTTTTAATGATATGCTAATTTTGTGAGATAGGAATTTTGGGTTTTCATGAGCTGTATGCCAAAATCATCCGTATTAAGACAATAAAAGACCTGAAATATTTCAGTTAGTGTGCAATGAATCTAAAATATATGAATGTTAAATTTTCATCATTACATTATGGAAAATAATGAACTTTATCACAATATGCTAATATTCTTAGAAGGACCTGTATTTTACCTTCCCCCTCAGTTTGCTTGTTGGGCAACTTTGAGGATGTCACCATAGAGACAAATTCAGTTCACATGGTTTTTACTGCCTTATGTATCGTTAAGAAAACTAACCTCATGAATTAAAAAAATAAAAACCTTCTTAATATTAACCAGTATAGAAACCCTTTGTTGGATTATATAAGTCTTGAGACAGCCTCTGCCTCCACATCAGATCAATCTCTCTGGGCTCCTTTAATTGGCTCCATCAACTAGTGGGGGTGAGGCACCTTTGGCTTCATCCTGTGGGGCATGTGGTGGATGCGGGTGGGATGTCTGGGTTTGGGGCATTTGGGGTGTCCCTGGGCTGGGGTCGCTGGAGGTTCTGACGCCAGGGTGGGGCTTTGGTGGCTCTTGGGGGTGACATCTGGTGGCTGCATGCAATGCTTTTGGGGAGCCTGTGCCAGCAGACATAGGTTACTGGCCTGGTGGCCATGCTGCTCCTGGGTGGGTCTGGGGTGGGCTTGGGGGCTCTGGGTTCCTGGGGCATGTCGCCCCCGGGCTGGGGTCCTGGCTGGCCCTGGGGGGCTTGGGTCCTGGTGGGTATATCACCAGGGTTTTGGGCTTGTGCATGTTCTGGCACCCAGCCCTAAACTGGCGGGTAGGTACCATCTCATCGCAGGTGCTCTCTCCTTCAAGGAGTGGATTCTGCTGGCTGGATGGAGGGTCTGGGTGGGGTGAAGTCAACCTGGGTGTTTAATGTCTTACGTGTTATGGGAGTTGTTCAAAATTTGGGGTGGATGTAGGTTTTCTTCTGGGATGGAGGTGGGTGGGGATAGGCATCGTTTGGAACTGGGTGGTTCCGGTTCAGATTCTGGTTCCTTGTCTGTATTCCGGTTCCTGACCCCGGTCCCGGTTCTGTCTGAAGGATGGGGGGTCGGAGGGGTCTGCATGGTTTGGATGGCCGGGGTTGATCTTGGAGTGGACTGGTCTCGGCTTCTTGGTGGGTTTTGGTTTTGGCTCTGTGGGCTCTCTGCCTTTTGTAGGCTTCGGTGTGGGTTTTCTCGCGGTGCTACTTCTGGCTGGGGTATGGGTGTCGGGCATGTTCTTGGACCTGGATGCTGAGGGTCTTCTTTTCGAGGGGGAGGGCTTTATTTTTGGAGGGCTGGTGGTGGGGGCGCATTCGCAGGTTGTGGGCTTTGCTTTGGGTGCTCTTTGCTGCATTTTGTTCTCTGTTGTATGGCATGCTGTGGTATTTGGGCGGTTGTCCTGTGTGTGCCGGCTCTGGCCTCCGAGTGTGGGTGCTGTAGGGTGGGCATCGCTGGGCTCGGCGGTTGCATCGGGTTTCTCTGCCTTATACTGAGGTAGGGTTTGCCTGTCTGCTGGGTGGTTCCTGGTGGGTGGTGTGTGCTTGGGGTTGGTGGTCTTTTCACTGTCCCCCTACTGATGTGTGGTGTTGCTGTGGTGTTGGCTCAGGAGGAACTGTGGCTTGGCTTGGCTTGGCTTGGCTATGTCGTTTTTGCTCGGCTGGCCTGGATGTTGGTGGTTCTGTGTCTCGGGGAGGAAGTGCAGCCTCTTTGCTGCGCGTGCTGTGGCCTTTCTGTGGTGCCCTTCGGCATTCTGGGCTGGCGTCTTTCCCTTTGGCATGGTGGTCGGCTGGGTGGCCCTGATGATTTCGTCTATGGGGGTGCATGTGCCTATGCTTGCCCAGAGCTTGCATTTGGGTTTGCCTGACATGCTTGGAGTGGGGCCGTGTGTGGAGCTTGCACTGTGTGGGTGTGGCTTCATTGGCTTTTCGGGGATGGAACTCACCTACGGGGTGTGCCCCTGTGGGGAGGGGATTCGTGGCGTTTGGGTTCGGGGGCATGTGTTTGATATCTGTGTCCTGGTTGGGGGTGGGCCTGTGGGGAAATTCAGGTTGGGGTTCATTGGGGGTGGGGGGTTCATGAGGTTAGAATCAGAATTCATTGGGTGGTTGGGACTGTTTCATCCTGTGGCAGCTCTGGTTGGCAGGCTAGTTTGGACCATTTAGGCCCCTCTTTTGTACATGGCCCCCTCTCCGGATGAGGATTGGGGTTGTTAGCGACTGGGGTCGGGACGGGTGGTCAGGGTCTGGGCTTGGGTCAGTCTGGGCCAGCCCAGGTTCAGTGCTGGGGTGGTCTGCCTATCTCCACCCCCAGAGGGAAGGGGACCACCTCCTGGGTCCGGGAGCTGGTTGCCCCTATGACCCCAGCACCTAAACCTAGGAGTATAGAGTATTTATGGGGAGTGTGAATGAATGTACAATGTCCATTGTTATTTGTCATTACGTTGGGTGTGTGGATGTGAGTGTTATGTGTACACATGAGGATGGGTATGTGTGATTGTGACTGTGTGTGCCTCTTTTTTGTGTCAGTTTGGGTCTTGGACTGCTCCCTCTCCTGGATCAGTTTAGGCCCCCCCATCACATGTGGGGCCTATTTCCTCCCCGCCACATTACCTGCCGGTGGTTGGTGTCTCTGCCCGCCGGTGTCCTTGTGGTTCTTGGTATCGGGGCAGGGTCCTTTGGTGTGTGCTGGCTCTCTCCCGGTGGCTGCTTGCCGGGGCCTGGACCCCTGGGCTTTGTTGAGCCTCTGCCTGGGGAGTGAAATGTTCCCGGGTCTCGGGTTTCTGGGTTCATGGCTGGAAGCTCGGAGACGGCTGCCACCGGGGCCTGTGGGCTCGTCGCTGCAGCTCCCTGGGGCTTCTGTACTGTGGCTGCTGGCTGGTTCCCCTGGGATTCTCCCCTGCTCCTCTCTAGGGGGGTTATGGTAGTCCCGGTGGTGGTTCTCCTGGGCTTCCTGTGCTCTGGGGGGCCTTTGGATGTCTGTGGCTTGGATCTCCTTCGTATCTGTCCCGGGTCTGGGGGGGGGCAGGTCTGTGGCTCCTCACGCTCACTATTGCGTATTTTTATGCAGACACCTTGTAGACACAAGCGCGCTCACACTCAGACCCACAGGTGTTTACATTCAGGTGTTAACAGATACACAAATGTTCTATACTGAGCCGCATTTACCACTAAATACATCTTGCATTCATAAGTACCGTGCACTTTTCAGTAAAAAAGCTGGTAATATGAATGTTTCGGCAGGTGTAGAAGCAAGCAGGGTGTTATCTTGTATTCTCTTCATCCTTCTTTCTTTCCTCCATTCTATTCTCCTTCTCCCCCCTTTTCCTTTTTCCCGCCTTTCTCTCTTTCGTTCCTCCTTTTTTTCCTTTTCATTACTGTCTCCGTGTCCGTAACAATTGAAATATTCCCAAAGCAGTTTCTGATAAAGTTTCTTTTTATGAATATCAAGCAGAGCTTTAAAGCACTAGCTGTAATGCTCCACTTATGAAAGAAAATCTGTTGGGCTTTTTCTTATGGAAGTAAGTAAAATAGTCTGATTGGAATCAGACATTTTTTTGACATTGAATTTACAACACTGAATTTTTATCCTGTGCAATTATGTATGTGAATTTTTTTTTGTACTTAAAATTTGCCAGCAAAAATTCACCTGCAAGAATTCGCCTGCAAAAATTCACCTGCAGAAATTCACCTGCAGAGATTCGCCATCAAAAAATCACCTGCAGAAATTGACATGCAGAAATTCGCCTGCAGTGATGAGATTCAAATGGGTGTTCGATCGAGTGCTGATTGCTTTGGCTTGAGTCACCAGAAGGTCAACACATTTGCAGGTGAATTTCTGCAGGTGAATTTCTGCAGGTGAATTTTTGCTGGTGAATTCTTGCAGGTGAATTTTTGCTGACAAATTTTAAGTACAAAAAACATTCACATACATAATTGCACAGGATAAAAATTCAGTGTTATAAATTCAATGTCTAAAAAATGTCTGATTCTAATGAGACTATTTTACTTCCATATTTTCTTGACACTCAGACAACAATTCTGAGTGCCACTCTGCCCGACAGGACACAGTTAAAAAAAAAAAAAAAAGGAAACATCAGGTACCTGGGAATTAATATTTCTAACAAGTTGAATGAGCTGACACAATTAAATGATATCCCATTCCACAAATTAATAAAAATATATTCCATTTATCAGCCCTTTAATTAAGCAGCATAACCATTTTAAAAGCATCAATATCAGTACATCTCTGACAGTCTGGTGGGAATATCTCAAAATGAATATGTCTTCAATTCTTCCATGCAGATGGGCATACATCTGGAACAACCCAGACAGATTTGAGGGAAAAGATTTCATACAATTGATGTTTTAGAAGATTCATATGGCATTGAGAAAAATAAAAATAAAAATTTATTATTTTTTATCATTATAACATCAGTGACTAAAATCGCTTATCCAGTCCAAACATAAGATTAAACTAATAAACCTATAGGTTCCTCTTGTAATAACTTGCATATATATAGGACGGCGCCCCAGCAACCCCTATGGGCCGGCCGCCACAGGTTCACCTGTTTTTACTGTGTCTCCTAGGTTTGAGTCCCATCACTTGTTCCTGACTACAGCTGAAAGTTCCATGTTTTTAAGCCTTCAGAATCTCACACATGGTAATTCTCTGCAGTCTTTTTTACCACCTCCCTGCTGCTCTCTGATGCTTACCACCTAGCCTTCCTTTGACTCTCAAACTCCAAATCACTCGATTACGTTGGGCACATTCTCTGGAAGCAAACCACGTCCGAGCAAGCTTTCTGTCTACCACCAGGATCATTTTAACCCTTCCGAGCAGACCACCTTCACCCTATAAAATTATTATCTTTCTGTAATCTAGATAATTTATCCACCACTTTTTCAACCTAATAAGTCCTTTCTTCTTCCAGACGAAGTTGAGACCTTTTGATGCAGTCTGATTTTTTTTCCCCGATTCACCTTTCCTCTGTAAATCTTTTTATATTGTTTGCTGTTTTGCATTCTGGTTTGGTGCTACATGTGGGTAAGGAAAGTAAACAAGAATATGACAAATGTGGCCTGCTAACTGTAAAGCTGGATCAGGTATTAACTGAATAAATTTAATCATGCTGTTAGGACCCCAGCCATGAAGTAAACATAAAGTGAAACATGGATAAACATGGACTCTGAACGATACACAAAGTCCTTTATGAACCTCTGCATCTTTCAACATCACACTAACCTATTCCTAGCACAGCCCAGGATGAGGAGGAATCACAGCTGAAATCTCTGACCCAAGGGCATGTTTCCCCCTCCACTCGGTCTCATTCTGGCTGTGGACAGTGGCTAATGGAGGTACAAGAGCATGCGTCAGCTGAAGGTTTTGAAAAACGCGGGCGAGTGAGGCTTCTACTTTGAAGAATCCTTGGATCCAAAAGTGACTACAATCACGGCAATCGTATGCAACAAAGTTCAGCAATGATTTTGCTGTTTGAGTACCTAGCATTCATTCATAAAAAGGGTGTAATAAGACAAGGGTGGCTTGACTTTTCTTCTGAGGCCTCCAGAAGCAGCCCTAACTGAAGCGGGTTTTCCTTCTACAGCCTGGAGAGCAAGGAATCGGGACCGCAGCATTGCACACCTTCCTGAGTGCATGTATCCTCCCTGACCTGATCAGAGACGACATGTTTAGCCGCATGCTGTCATTCAACCGTTAGATGTCTAGGTGGTGTCCTGAAAATAATGTGGGCTACATTGATAATTGCCGAACATTTTAGGGAAAACCTGGTCTGATCCAGAGAGACGGCATCCATCCCACTGTGGATAGAGCAGCTCTTCCAAGGAATCTGGCCGAATATATTAGTTCTCCAAAAGTCTTACAACCCAGGGAAGCAGGGTCGTAGTTTTAACACTCCACTCTGCAGCTTCTGTACTGTTACCCACCCATTACCCACCCATTACCCTATTAATACAGTGGCCAAAATTAAATAGATTAAAAAATAATCTAAAAGGAGGAAACCCTGAAAATCTCACAAAATTAAATAAAACTCAGACAAAAAAGAAAAATAAAACAATTAAATGTGGCTTATTGACCATAAGATCTCTCTCTTCAAAGACTTTGTTAGTTAATGACTTAAGTTGTGACAATCAGATTAATTTATTTTGTCTCACAGTAACCTGGCTGCCACAAAAGGATTATGTTAATATAAATGAGTCAACTCCTACTAATTATTAAAATTTTCACATACCTCGAAATACTGGCTGAGGAGGAGGAGTAGTAACCATCTTTCAGTCTGATTTATTGACTAGTCCCAGACCAATCAATAGCTACAACTCTTTTGAATATTTAATCCTTAGTTTTCCTCATTCTTTTTGATAAAGCTTATAGTTAGAGTGGCTTAGGTTATCCTGAGTTATCTGTGTAGTTATGCTGCTATAGGCTTAGGCTGCTGAAGGACATATTGACCACTTTCACTCTCTCTGGTACATTCTCATTCTACTCTCCAATTCTGTGTTATTAGCTGTTATTTTAGCTTTTATCTTTATGTTCTCTCTATCTTTTTTCTCTTTGTTGAAGCTACACCTGGCCTGTGTCTAGCTGTGACACCTTCTTGGAGGGGCCATCGGCCAAGCTTCTGCTGGCAACAACTTAATGCTCACCTTCTACCAATGAAACACTTGACCCTGTCTTTCAGTGTTTCACCGTCTCTTTCCTAGACATAGCCACTGACTGTGTTTTACTGTGTCTAATTGTATGTGCTCTCTTTCATACTCTAAGCTTGAAAACTGGGTTAGAGTTCATCTGACTTTCCTTCCTATATGAAGCCACTAAAGGAGCTATATCCATTAACATTTACTTTTCTTTCCCATAGAAAGTACTCCTGCATCAGTGCATCTGTGTTCTTTTTGTGTCTCTGCTCTGTTCTCTCAAACCCCCAGTCGGTCGTGGCAGATGGCCGCTCACACTGAGCCTGGTTCTGCTGGAGGTTTCTTCCTGTTAAAAGGGAGTTTTCCTCTCCACTGTTGCTACATGCATGCTCAGTATGAGGGATTGCTGCAAAGTCAACGCCAGTGACTGTCCACTGTCTCTACATGCTCATCCAGGAGGAGTGAATGCTGCAACTCACTGACTCGATGCAACCTGCTGGGTTTCCTTATATAGAAAAAACTTTTCAACCAATTTGAATAATAAACTGAATCAGACTGGACTGTTTGATAGCTAGGATTAATTTGAATGCATGCATCTAACTTGAAATCTGTAGGATTCAATTGAACTGACTCTCTAAAGTGCATTGAGACAACATGTGTTATGAATTGGTGCAATTTAAATAAAACTGAACTGAATTAATTTGAATTGAAATTGAATTGAATTTAGTTGGGTTTTAAAAGCTAAGGATGTAGCTTTTAGCTCTCATTATCCCAACACCCCCACCATCCAACCCCAGCCTTATTTTCTGTTCAGATGTTTCATTTCCATCAGAGGCCTTACTTAAAATGAAAGATATGATTGTAAAAAAGTGTTCTCCCCTGACAAATCTAATCATTGCCGGTCCTATATGTAAAGTACTAACTTACTTTTTTCCATTGCTCTCTCTCTCCCTTTCTCCTTCAGTGCCACTCACTGTCTCTTTTTCTGTCCCAGTGGAGAGAAAAGGCAAAGAGAGGTGGAAGGCAAAGAAAAATGAATGAGTTCTGTTTGAGTGAGTGTTGCCTGTTGCCAAGACTGGCTACACTACAAAGGTTAGCACATCTGATTGTCAATAATATCTTGTGGGTGGGAGGGAAGGAGGGAGGAGACATGGAGGTGAAATGGTGAAGGGAGGGGGTAGTCGCTTTGAGAGAAAGAGATACTTTGATATTTCGGAATGTTAGAAGGGTGAATGTGGAGAACAGGAGGTTGGGGATCTAATTACCGGGCCATAATTGGGGGCTGGGGAATAGGTTGCCGTCCTCTCAACTCACTGCAGATCAATTATGTTAAGAGAACATCTGTAAGTAGTGCTTAATGAGGTCCATTAGAGCAACATGCGCTGCTTTCCCTAACAGTGCTTGTCAGCTTCTTGGATGAGCTGGAGTGTGCTGCCGACTGGGGACCTGGTAGATGGGCTTAAATAGAAGGGGAGGCTCCATATTGTACCGCTTCTCCTGTCAGAAAACCAAAGAGACACAGAGATACAGGGCAAGGAGAAGGAGAGGAAGTAGCAAAGGGAGAAAGACGACTGTGAGCAAAATCCAGGATCTGCACTGTTTTATAAGGCGCTTTGAAGTCTTCTTGGCTGATTTTCCAACTGTCTTCTAGATTTGGTTGCTAAGTTTTCTCTAGAAGATCAGGAATTAACTCAATTTGAGAAAGTGGCCTCGTGGACAGTTTGTTTCCAAGTTAGGAACATCCGCAGCTGCATCCCTAGGCATCTCTGGCTGTATCCCATTACAAGGTAGGAGTTTATGCCCTTTTGTCAGTGCAAGAACGCCTCCTGCAGAAAACTGCCGCACAGACAGCACACAGCTACTTCAGGTATTAACATAAAATCACACATGGCTTCTGCTGGAGCTGTCTTCACCTGCATTTCCCCAGAGTGAATTTGAGGTTTGACAGCCTATTAGGACACAGAGGAAAAGAGCTGGGGTCATGAATATTTAAGCCTATAAAACAAACCTACAATCTCCCTCTGAGTGGCTTGTAGGATGCTGGTGTTTCCAACTGATGTCGCCTTCTGTCTCCATCTTCCATTCACAAAGAGGATGACTTTGCTAATTGAAGGTGGAAAGGAAAAGGGAGAGGTGTGGGAGCCCACTCCCCCATGGACACACACACTTCAGCAAATTGCATGGTTACCAAGATAGGCAGTCTTAAAATAATTCAATCCATGACAAAATTACTGGCATGTAATTACTGGCAGGTAATACCCTGTCAGCTTTAATGCATCTCATCACTCATCACAGCACGCAGAGAGCATTTTATGACCCATCTTATTACCGCAGCAGTTTAGGCCAACTATTGACTTGTGTCTCCTCCTACTGCCATCCCCTCCTCCTCTGTACTGGAGTGTTAAAGAACAGCCGGCATTTATCCGAGAATTAGAGCAACATGGGTGTGCAAAAGGAAGCCAAAAGGCTATTGGGATGGGTGAGTGATGTAGCAGGGACTTTATAGTTAAACTTTGGCCACTTATGGACGAGGAACAGAAAAAACCAAGAATTACTCCATCCTCTAACAGCATGTATAGGAAATTGCAATTTAAAAATTAAGAAAAAGGGGGATTTCAACAAATAGGCCAGTTTGAACTAAGTAGTCCAGGATATATATATATATATATATATATATATATATATATATATATATATATATATATATCTTTATTTTAAGTATGATTACTCTCTCACATTTCCTTGCAAAAGAGGGCTCACAGTTTAGGCATCACGTAAACTGATGCGAGTGGTATTTTGTTGGAGTTTGAGGATTTCTGGGTAGTCTTGATTGTTTAAGAATGAAGCCTCATCACTTCCTGAAGTGATCGTTCTGATTCAGACATTGCGCGTTATTTCCTTTGGTGCGGGTTATAGAATATCCACCCCGGGCATGTTCAGTGGCGCAAAGCTTGGCAATTTTTCGGTAATGTGACTGTTAAAAAGTTGCTGTAAATTAAAATTTAAATGATGAGACCCAAAAAGTAGTCTGTGTGTAAATGAACACAAAGTATGGGTAGAGCATGTTAAATAATGAGTAATGGGCTTATAAAGAATGTTTCAGATCCTGCCTGGTGGAGCGTTGAAAGCGCCCATTGACGAAGCACCGTGCAGCAGGAGCCACTGTGATTAGGCTGCCAGCCGGATCAGATGGTCTCTGCATCGCAGGGGGTGGGGGGAAGCATCTCTTTGTCATCCTGTCATTTGCGGCCAGCTCCTCTCTGCGCTCAGGCTGCATCTGCGATCGGTGATAAACGTGCTCTCACACGCCATGTGAGTGTGGATAGCAGCGGGCACCTCGCTCCAGCTCCTCCGCCTGCGTTTTGTTGGCCGATGTTTCTCTCTGCTCTTCTCTCTTCTGTCGATCGTCGTGCTGGATTGTTCTGTGTCTAACAAAGCCTGGTCTCAGTCTGCTTGCAGACAGCTGCTCTCCGAACTCGGTGCCTTTGGTTGAATGGTGGTGCTTTGGGTGCTCCAGTGGCTCGGCAAATGCAGAAAAGGGAGCAAAGTTTCGGTAAGAGGCTTTCTTTGGCTATTCATTGAATGAACAATAGCGCAGACTGCGTTATGTGTGTTTGGTATTTTTCTGAGAACATTTCCTAGTATTTCTGGAAGGTGACGTGACCTGCCTCTGCTTCTACTCCAACCTTCCGCCTCGCATTCACAGATAACCTTATATCATCACAGAAATGGGAAGTGATTATATATTTGCATTCTTATACCTGATAAGCGCAAAAGAACGAAGAAAGAAATGTTTTGTGATTGTAACACAAATTCAGTCCGTTTAAAATAGCAGTGCTTTTGGGTTTATCTGACTGTGGGCTACCATAGCAACAGTAATTAAAGTGATGGTAAAATGTCAGCGTGTTTCCATCAGCTGGATGCATATCTACGCGCCACAACAGATGCCTGGACGCCCTGACGGAGTGGAGCCAGCGCCACAAGCCCAGGTTTCCGAGCTGCTCCATGTTCCGTTTCACTTTACTGAAAGTCAGGCTTTATATGACAAACTTCCCCTGCAATCATAAAAGCCAAGTGAACAAACCGGTTCCATGTCTCTCACTCTCTCATGATTACAAACTCCCTCTTCCTTTGCTTTGGGAATGAGTATCAGGGCTTAATAGTGCTAACGGTGGTGGACGGATCAGCGGTGCTTAGTGGACAGCAGCCGAAGCGCATTGCTGTCTAAATCTAGCCAATTAACAAACCATCAGCCAGCACTGGAACAAATGAGCTGAAAATCCTGTTGCACTTCACTTTGATCCTGTGCACATTTGTTTTATACAGAGCTGCAGCCTGCATTTCACACTTTGTATGTGGTCGGGAGCAACTTCTAATTGCCTAAAAAACCACCATGTTTTGCATGCTTTGGACATTTTTAGGACATTTCTAGTTAGTTGATGACATGATGATGATGATATGATTTCCAATATTCCACACAGAGAAGCAGTCTGATCAGTTACGACGTGAATCGGGTTCAGTTGGCATGATTCTTGGAGTCAGACCTGCCCGGCAGGGATAACTTCATTCACACACATCACAACCAGGGACCACATGAGGAACTTTCAGTCTCCTGCTGTGAAATTAGCATGAACCACTAGCTTCAAGATTAATAATAAAGAAATGTCAAAATCAAAGTGGAAATTTAAAAGTAAATTGGCTAACACTTCCAGACGCCGGTGTTTGATTAATTAAATGTGACCCAAACTAACCAACTTCATTTTAAAGAAGAGACAAGTATGTGAGTGTGTTGTGAATGGGGGACAAAGGGGAGTGAGGCTGTGGTGCTCCTCAGGGAATGGAAGTAGAATACTAATTTAAAGCCTCATTGTGAAGCGCCTCCTAGCACCCACAGGATCAACAAAGGCTCTCCACAGTGAGCTGAGGCTAAACAATACACGGCACTGCTCTGAACCACGCCCCTTTACACATACATATACACACACACATAAGGTCAACTTAAAATGGGCCAAAGTGGAAATGGTGGCTTTGTGTGTGTGTGTGTGTGTGTGTGTGTGTGTGTGTATGTATGTGTGTGTGCGTGCCTGTTGGTCTGAAAGGCAGTTCAAACAGAGCTTCGTGTTTGTTTGTAATGATCTTATGTTTCAGTGTTCAACATGCTCAATTCACTCCTGTTGATACAGTTTGTGTAAATTCTACATTTTCTAATGAAATCTTTATGTAATGCAGACACTAAGATCAATAGTTCGTCTTACACAATAATCACCAGGAAAGCAGCTGCAGCTATAGAGTTCACAAAAACACAGCGGTTCATATTGAAACTTTTTACAAATTAAATAAAAAATAGCAATCAGAAAACCAGCGAATCGCGATATTTATACAGTGTTAAAGTTACACAAAGAAGTCAGCCAGAATGCATATAATGATATGTGTGACTGTAAATTGGCTGGGTTGGGTCTAGTTTAAACAGATCAGTTTAGTCTCTTATTCCACCTTAGGAGAGCAGAAAATTTGACAACAGATTGACCTATTTTTGTCACTTTTTGGTGTGGTATGGAACAGTGTTTAAATGCATTTCCATTGTTTTATTCGGTTATGATATTTTATAACCAAATAAAAAAAATCATTTTAGTTGATCAAATATGACTGAAAAAATATAAGTAAAAATAAATATATTTATTTACTGATTTTACATAATAACCACACCTATATTTACCAGTTACATATTATTTATGATGAAATATATAATATCTCACTATAATATGTTATAACCAGCTCACCTAATGACACAAACAGTATAATTTAGTTAAAAGAAATATGCAAAGAAAATATAGCTTTTTAAAATGGTATTCAAATTCAATTTGGATAGTATGTTTATGTGTTATATGCATTACCAGTATAGCCTAGAAAGGCAGCATTTGTATCACTGTGTTTAGAGCAAAAATACATTATTTAAGCTTTAAGTTATGTTAGATTTTATAAACCGAAATTTTTCTTTTGTTGGTTTAACATGTTTCAAACACTGTTGCACATTTGAGCAACATGTCACACTCCTGACCATCCCTTCAGCTCTATTATCTTTAATACAGCTAAGTTTTTGTAGTATGTTTCTGAATAAATGTATCCAAAGAACAGAACAAATGAACAAAATTTTAAAAAGTAAAAGGTATAATGCAGTACCTTTTAAGGGTGCACCACTGCTTCAGTGTTTATTGAGTCTGCCTCTTCTTCCAGGTATACAAATGCTCACCGTCCAGCCGGACACAAAGCCAAAAGGCTGTGCTGGCTGTAACCGGAAGATCAAGGACCGCTACCTGCTGAAGGCTCTTGATAAATATTGGCATGAGGACTGCCTCAAGTGTGCCTGCTGTGACTGCAGGTTGGGTGAGGTGGGCTCCACGCTGTACACCAAAGCCAACCTCATCCTGTGCCGGAGAGACTACCTACGGTAAGAAAGACCTGACATCTTCTCACTACTCTGCACCTTACTGTTTTAAACAGCATGCCGAGATCTAATTCACTAAAATTACTTTACACTTATTTAGAGTTTTAGCTTTTAATGTTGCACAGTGAAGAACAAATTGTCCGAGCTACCGCACCCTGTTGGCGGTCAGACGTCTCGGAGCTCCTCCGGTCCTTGGTCCCCAGAAGAAATCACACACTTCATCTAACACTGACTCTTAAAGGAACGACTCTCAACCAGTTTCTAACTTTTAGCTCCTTTAATCTAAATTAAGGCAGAGGAATGATTACAGAGATCAGCGCTGAGGCTCCCGTCTCGGACCGTCGCCTTCTGTGTAAGGATGACGAAGAGCCTCCATAGAAGGTCACATCTAGTTTTTATATCTGGCACTCCGATGCAATGGATGTGCCCTCCCTCGGTGATTATCAGTAGACTATGTGTCACCATTGTGGTGTCTATCTGTTAGATAGTGTAGTAGCGGGTGTCCATACTTAATCTAAGTGTGCTGTGGCTTTCTAATCAAACCAGCTGCTCCACTATCAACCCCAGTGCCCCAGCCTCAGGACGTGCATGACAAACCTTGGGCCATTTATCCTTATAATGTGTGCCGATGAGCATTCTTATCCTATTCTAACAAAAGGGAAACAGAACTTATGCTTTATATCACTATGGTATAAATGGGAAAAACAGCTATGAGCATAATAATAAAGGTTATTCCTAACAAAATGTACTTAAGTTAGTCTTTCATGATGGTGTTGGCAGCACGGTTGCCTTGCAGCCAGAAGGTTCTGTGTCCAACTCCCGGCCAGGGGCGTTTCTTCATGGATTTTGCATGTTCTCCCCATGCATGTGTGGGTTCTCGCAGATTACTCCGGCTACCTTAAACAGTTAAAAAACTTGACTATTAGGTTAATTGGTCTGAATAGGCTTGTGCATTGTTGTTTGTCCTATGTGTCTCTGTTGCCCTGCGATGGACTGACATGTCAAGGGTGCACCACGCCTCTTACCTGTAGACTGCTGGAGATAGGCACCAGCTCCCCCGTGACCCTGTATGAAAGAAGCGGGTATAGAAAATGGATGCATGGATAGTCTTCCATGAAACTGCTGTGTTTTTCTTTGTTTGTTTACACTTTTTTTAGATTTTTGATTAGTAAAATTCATTTATGTTTAGTTGCTTTGTTTTAAAATTCTGATGTTGCTTTATTTATCTGTTTGTGTGTCGGTGTTTGTTTTTCTGTAGTAGTAATTTTTCCTTTGATCTAAATATTTTTTTCATTTTTGAAAAGGAATGTAATCATGGTAATAATCTAAATCTGATAATTAGGTAGAACCTATGGCTACAAAAAGCTTCAAATATGCCCCAAAATTTGTCAAATTTTCCAAGAAATGTGAACCAAAATAATTTTTGTTCATCATTCAAATCATAGGCCTCTTAACATTAAATGTCATTAACTATCGTAATTTGGAGTGGTGATTAATACACTATTTTCTATTACAAACCAGGAGAATAGAATCTAAATTTGGTGCAACAGTTAAAATAAGATTTTGTTCAAAATAAACAAATTATCTTTAGCTCAAAAATTATTTTATGTAGGAATTCTATTTCAAGATCTACTTGTTATTTTTCAGATTTAACAAATTGAATTTTTTTTAAATTTGAGGATATTGTTGCACTTATTCAAATAAAGTGCAATTATAAATGACATTTATATTGTCTGAGAACTTTGAACCTAACAAGGCTGTTTTTACATACTGTACTGGATCTGAGCATGGTTTATTGTCACTAAACCTTATTCCATTAAGGAGTGAACAGCTGTAAACTGAAATAATTTTTTTATACATAAAAAAGTAGCCAGTATTTCTGGATAGTTCCTGGTACTCAGCTGTATATTTACTGGTGGTCACACCCACATCTTTATACCTCCTCTTATCTTAAATCTTCATTCATCATACATGTAAGATTTACTAAAATTACAATGCAGACATCTTTTAATTACTAATGTGGAGGTTTTATGAGCTGATGCCAAAATAAAGTCAGCTACAGCTTGAAAATCTATAGTGCTTTCAAAGTGATCGCAGTTGAAACCCGCGATCACTTGGTTTATGTTTTAATTTCCAAGTTTCTAATAATAATAATAATTGATACTTTATTGCTCCCCAAGGGGAAATTAGACCCTCTGCATTTAACCCATCCCTTATAGGGAGCAGTGGGTTGCCGTTGTGCAGCGCCCAGGGAGCATTCTGGGGCTAAAGGTCTTGCTCAGGGACCCAGAGTGGCAATCTGTGGGATACAAACCCAGCCCCTTATGTACCCCTCCGGAACACAAACCTCCTGCTCTAACCACTAGGCCACCACTCCTACTTTTGCTTTCTGACAATAACAGTAGAAATGTGAACAAGAGCTGCTTTAACGTCATGTTGGTCATATAAAAAGATGATAAAGATTGTATTTGGGCAAAGAAAGCTAGAGAATACCAAAATAACGTACCACAGTCATAGTTCAAAGAAGCCACTCTCCATTTACATTCCGTTGGTTTATACGTTTGCATGTTTCTGGGATTTTAAGGGAAAACTTTCTTTTACTTTGACCATCTTTGTTTAATTAAAAATGACATGGTCAAATTTGTGGTGTGTGGTTTGGTACACATGATGTGTGAGTAAACAACCCTGCAACTGACTGTACTTTCTTTTTAACATAACTGTAGATGATGTTGTGGCTTCCCTGAACTTTTTCTGTTGTATTTTCCAGTTCATAAGAAAAGTGTGTGTGGGTTAGTTGGGTTAGTGTTAATAGAAAGTGTTACACCTCATATTATAACACTACACAACAGAAAAAGCTCTACAAGAAATAAGGCCAAAAGTCTGTTGTTCATTCATGCTCTATTTCAACTCTAAATTTGCAGTAATTCTGACTCCTTGGGTTTGGTCATTTGTGAGCATGCCTGGAAAAACAAAGATATTTGAAGTTTCTTTCAAATACTACAAAGTTGAAAATGTAATCTTATGTAAAGGGATGTTATAAATATTCTAAAAACTTAAATGAAGACTATGCCATAGATTTATACTCTGCCTTAGGCAACTTCGACATGTAACGTAGCCTAGTATGCTAACACTGGTGCTGAGTTCGGCTTAGAGTGGGGAAGAAGGGCAAACACCTCAAAATAGCACCTACATTTGGTGATACTGGTTGCTGATGCCCCTTTCCTATTAGTATCTATTTGGGTCAGGTCAGTTGAACACAGTTTGATTCATTTTCCATTACAGATCGTTAATAGCAAGGAGACCCCATGGTCCGAAGTGATGTGATTTAGAGACATAAAAACACAACAGCCTAGACTGCTGCTCCGTTTATGGCTGTTGTCAGACTCAGTCAAAGAAAAGAGCCAAGGAATTCTCTGGGCAGCGAGACCCGATGCACTGTGTATAACTACAGGAGAGAGATGGAAGCCATGTGGTATCAAATGGAAGGAAATGAACTTGAGAATGTATGAGAATAAACTGACGCTACCTAATGCTTGCTTGCTATAGTGGTCATGTACACAATAAGCCCAGCGTTAAAAGATATAACAGTTTAAGATATTAGTTAGTGAAATATGCTGTGACTAGTGATGCTGCCCCCCATCCAATCAGTGACTGACAGTCTTCTGACGTCGCATTTTCACTGTGACTGAATGGTTGGAACCACAAGCCAAGCAGGTACTAAAAACAGTAATGGTTCCTCATAACTGTTAGAAATTGAAGAGCTGAAAAAGTGATTCGACCTCGCGAACCGCTTTAGGTAGGGACTAGTGCAAAAGGAGCATTAGAGACCAAATGAGACAGCAGTTTCTCTCAGGCTACAGTCTGAACAAAGCATTTATCTACTTGTTATAGAAAAGCTTTGGCTTATTTATATTGATTATGAGGTGGAGAAGAAAGAATAATCAGTAGCACGTTTGACTTGAGAGAGTTTAGTATTTTAAACTGTTATGCCTAAACAACAACCACATCTGTGTTTACTTGAGCCTGAGTGGGGAGCAAAGTAACAGCCTACCACAATGCTTCAAAAACAAACAAAACAACTTCTGGCTTTAGAAAGATGGAATAATCAGCTCACAATGATCCACGCACAAACCTGATTCCTTCTGATCAGACTCACTGAGATATCTCTTCAGAGCTCTGCACTGAAGTTCAAATGAACTTAAATTTGAACTTGGGTGCCTTCCAAAGGAAAGCAATGTGCTGCTCTCTGCACATTGCTCAGCTTGGATTGGTACAGCCCCATTCTGCCGTTGTGCAACACATAAAAATAAACAGGTGTGGAAGCAACACACATTGCCTGTGAAATCAGCTGTAGTCTTTTCAGACTGTCTCTGTAGTCAGATACAAGCAGCATGTTTTGCTCAGCAGGTGTGTGTTTCATTTATTATAACTGTGGACCACCATGGTCTTCAGGTTTAAATGACTTCAGAAATCTAAAGGATGTGTTTCAACTGTATGTTTCCTAAATGCCTTTTCCCCAAAACTTGATTTTCGGGTAACTTTTTATCTACCTAGGCCTTTTATTATGTGTGTGGAGTAGCTCCTCTTCTTGCAGTGGTGCTACATTGATCTGGGAACACAGATCTCTGTCCCAAAATGCCATGAAGCATAGCAGAACCAGACCAAAACAACATTAATCTAGCTGTTATGGTTTAAAAGCCAAAAACTGCAACTCCAAACTGAATGAAAATCTGTAGCTAGAATAGTCTCCCAACCATTCTTCTTTCCCAAGAGAGAAAATAAGACCAACTCAACAGCAATTTGTAATGATCAATGGATCTATATTATCTCAAGATGAATGTAAAGTGAAACAAAATGCTGAGAATATTCCACCAGTATTAAATGTTTAGCTCCCGTCCACTACAAAACTTTTAGTTCAAATCAGTTCAGTTTATTTATGTATCACCAAATTACAACAGATGTCATCTCAAGTTCAGTTTATTATTCGTATATGTTTTTTTCTCCATTGAAACCCAGCCAACTGCATTGAGTGCCTGGCTTAGCAGTAATCCCTTCTTCTGAACAAGTGTGTATTTTAGGGTCCAAAATGCACTACCTTCCTACCATAGCCAGTTTCTGAAATTACTGGAAATAAAGGCTTGAAAACAATAATGTATATAATGTGTTTCACTTAGTGAACTGAGTTACTAATATACATAAAATTTGCAATAACATTTTATGAATATTGTCTGTATATAGAGATGCATCTTAAGACATTAGAATATCTCAGAAAAGCTAACTTATTTCAGTAATTTATTTCAGAAAGTGCAGGTTACATGTCACATAGTTTCATTCCACATAGTGTTATATTTTATTTTTTTATGTTTATTAATTATATGACTATGGCTTACAGCTAATGCAACCCAAAATTCAGTTTCTTAGAAAATAAGACTCACATAAGACAAATAATTAAAAAAACAATAAAAACAAAAATATGGGTGTGTTGTATAGTCTGTCAACGTACTGTACATTATCTTTGCTCAGTAATTTGTAGGATCTCCTTTCCATGAAATGTTGCAAAAATAAAAAATAAATATGGCAGCATCAAGTGTCGCACCTGGCTCTCCTGTACACTAAGGGTCAACACCATTACAAAACAGCAACGTGGCATGGCATGGATGTCTTTGGTTCTGTTGATATTAAGGTTGTGCTTACTTTGGACTTGGTAAAACACAAAGGACTACCAGCAGCAGATGACATGGCTCCCCAAGTTTTCACTGACTGTGAAAACATCACACTGGACCTCTGTGACTTGGATTATGTGCTTCTCCACTCTTCCGCCAGACTCTGGAACCATTATTTCATACTCCAGTTGCAGTCCACACCTTGTAAATCTTCCCCAGACTCTTGAATGGGCGTTGCTTCACAATCCTCTAAAGGCTCCCATTATGCCTGTGCACGTTTTTGTAAACTTTATCATTCCACTCAACTTTCCACAAGTGTGGACAGGACTATGTATGCAGTCATGGTTGATCATGACCATGGTTGATCATGACTTGACTGTTATCCAGCAGTCAGTGACTGTCTGCTAGATAACAGTCAAGTCCATAATCTTTCTGATGATTGTTTAGGCTTTAACATGGCCATAACATAACATTTATGTATTAAAAGCCTTTTTTATTGCTGTTATTTAATATGTTTTTGTATTTATTTTACGTTTTCATATTTTTATTGAAATGCACCTGTATTCCATATGGCAATGGGTCTTTCATCTTTGTCCACCTTCATTGCATATTTAGCTGACTCTCCTACACGTACAAATACCTGCACATGTTGGTATACTAGGAGCTACCACAGGTGTTTTTTATGTGCAGTATTAAGGGGGGCAAATATATTACATTTAGTTGATTTGCAGAGTGTGCTGGCAAAATAAATGAGATGGGCATTCATAATATACTTCAATCTTTACTCTATGCCAACCCCATGCTGATTAGCAGGGTGGCATATTATTAGGCATGACATAACCAAGGTTAATAGAATTCTTCAGGGCTCTGCAGCACTGAGTGATGTGATCGAGCTAGTAGCCAAATGGTACTGCTGCACAACAACATATGCACAAAATAGGAAAAAAACTAACAAAAGGGGAAACATTATGCTGCAACAATTCCTGTGTGTTTGAGTAAGTTGATCAAAGAAAAATTTTTATATGTCTCTATGCATGTCAGACCAAGCTATCCCTTTATAGACATGTAACTCCAAGCATAATTATAGGTTTTATCTCTTGGAACTTGATATGTGCTCCACTGTCCCTGAACATCATCAACAAAAGTTAAATCATTCCATCAGTAAATGATCCCTTTGAAGCACTCTTTCCACTAATGCTGCTGTTGATAGTGTGATTCCACTATTTATGCTGATGTGTAATTTACACAGCACAACCCGATAATGTTTGGAAACCCATGGGGGAGGGGGCGCAGTAGTCAGAACAACACTTTGAAGTTGAAAATTGCTAAGAAAATGGAGACAGCTGTACTCTGGCCTACTGAGTGTCACCACACAGTGGAATACTGTTCTTTATTCCAAGGCCAGGTCGAGACTTGACAAAGCTTTTGCTCAACAGCTTTGTCAAGCCTCAGTTGTAATGGAAAACTGTAAATTCCAGAAACCCATTTTAAAGACAGCATTTAAAAAGCACACTTTATCTCTGTCTATTCATTCACTCTTTAATCCGACTTCAATTTTCCTCTACACTGGTTTTACGAAAAACTGTGAATGTAAGCAAACTCCCCTACAACATAGCTAGATTTAATAACAGTTTGGAGAGCCTTCCAGCATACAGATGGCAACAAGGTTTACTGTATATTTATTGTTCTTTCAGAACCAACCTTGTAATCTGCAGTCATCTTGTATACCCTTGTTTATTAATGTAAATAAAAATGTATTTTCCTTCCTTTCATTTTACATCATGGTTGTGAAGTATTTAGGGTTCCAAGCAAGCGGAATGGGCAGTACAGGGCATGCAAAGCATGTTTGTTCACCTGCTCCAGCAGAGCAGGGAACCATATTGTTTTTTGTATTATTATTATTATTTTTATTATTATTATTATTACTCTCTGCTTAAACTCATACTGCAGCCCAAACTGCAAAATGTCTATCCACTTTATTAGGTATCTGGATTCAGTACTCATACTGCTAATTTTCTGAATTTTAAGGCAAACTGTTAATTGTTAAAGAATTTTTAAAGTTTGCATTTATCCCCCCTGTAGGAAAACTGACATGACAAAGTTGACATATCTGACACATTTGATACACATTCTAAAATTTCTTTGTTTTATGAACTTTGTCAGACTGTTGCACAAAAATATATTTTTGTGCAACCCATGAAATATAAGAGATAAGAAAAATCGAAAAGCTTCATCTTGGCTAATTTATCTTTTTCAGTGATTTAAAACAGGAATACAGTGACAGACGTATTTCTATGTAACAAAAAACAAATAAGAGAAAATAACTGACAGAAATTTCTTTTGCAGAGACACCTGTTTGTGCCAATTATAAGAATGCCAATTATAAACAATAATGGACATAATATGGAGTGAATTTTATTTTCAACAGTAACAATAAAACACAAACAGTGAAACAGATCTATAAGAAGCTACAGATCATATGCTAACTTCAACTAGTAACGTCAGAACACACCTGCTAATGTTATTTAGCTCAACTGTGGAGGAAACTGTTGGAAAGGTTAGAATAAACTCTCAGTCTGCAAATTCATTTAAACACAACCTAATTAAACATGTCTTTACCTTCTTCTGTTTGATTAGCTAATGCATTAGCTAGCGCAGTATGTTTTAGTTAATTTCTTAAATAGAACAATCAAAACTGAACAAATGGGTTTTTAACCTTGATTTAAAAGAACTCAGGGATTCAGCATTTTTGCAGTTTTCTGGAAGTTTGTTCCAGATTAGTAGAGCATAAGATCTGATTTCTGCTTCTCCGTGTTTGGTTCTGATTCTGGGGTTGCAGAGTAGACCACTGCTGCACTACGGTAGGGAGAATACGTATTGAACACATCCTCGTTTTTGCCAGTAAATATAATTCTAACGGGGCTTTTGACATTAAATTTACCCCTGTTGATGGGAAATATCCAAGTAATCCACACATACAAAGAAATAAAGTGGAATGGCACAGGGAATAAATATTAGAACATATGATGAAAAAATATGCCAAAAGCCAAAGAACCAGCTGAAATCTGCACCCTATCAGTGCAAATAATATCATCTGCTTACATCATAACTAATGTTTCTCATTACCTAGGTCAGTCAGTCAGTCATTTTCTGTAGTGCTTCTTCCATAGTGGGTCGTGGGGGAGCTGGTGCCTATCTCCAACAGTCTATGGGTGGGAGGCTGGGTACACCCTGGACAAGTCGCCAGTCCACTGCAGGTCAACACACAAACAACCATGCACACACCCATTCACACACCTAAGGGCAATTTAGAGAGACCAATTAACCTAACAGGCATGTCTTTGGACTGTGGGAAGAAGGAAGAAGCCGGAGAACCCGGTGAGAACCCATGCATGCACGGGGAGAACATGCAAACTCCAACCAGGACTGGAACCCAGGACCTTCTTGCTGCAAGGCAACAGTGCTACCAACTGCGCCCATTACCAAGGTATTGCGCAAAAAGTATATATTGATGGGTTAAACCAAAGAGGTCTCAAGATTGTTGGACCCTTATTGTTGCAAAACATTCTGACGGCACTGGTAACAGACATATTCCTGAACTTCTCATGTTCCAATGATCACCATTGGGGCTATAATCCAGAACTGGAGAGAACATATTTTATTTTTAACCAACCATGATCAGGTCATTTTAGTATGATTTCTAACTAAGGAGTCAGAGTTGCAGAAGAAGCATTTGACGGAACAGAAGTAGTTAAATAATAAAGCAGTGTTTTAAGGCCATTGTGAGGCTAAAGATTGTTCTACCTAGGGTGAGTCATTTGTATTCTCCCAGTTGTAGAGCTAAAAATTTAAAATAAAAAGCTACACAAAGAACATAAAGCCTGAAGCAGCTATAACCCCTGAACACTGCCCACTCACTTGATGACAATAGATGTGTTCTAAGGGGAACTGAAAGAAGCTGAATGTAGTTTGTTATGAGCTTTTCTTACAATTCTCTGCTTGCTAAAAGATTTAGGCCAGCTCTGCTATGTCTAATGTCTACCACAGCTTTTTATTCAATAATGAAGGGCACGAAGGCATGTCTTGCCAGGTTAATAGACAATAAGCCCAGAACTTACTTTTTACTTGGCTCCTATAGACCTAGGCTCTACAACAACACATTCTGTGTTTCACTTTTGTTTAAATTAGCAATTGATAATTCATAAACTCCCATTTGTGCTTTAAGATCCAGAAAAGGTTTAGTCTTTGTTAAAGCACACTAAATGGCACACTGTATTGTCACATATACAGTATTAGTGCTCTTTAAGTATACTAAAAATGCTATAAGTATATCAGTATCATGTATTTTGCCCCTGCAATAAAACAGTCTAATTATAAACATCAGTTATTTTGTGTTGTCAGTAACCCATCCATCCATATATAAGGTATACCTTCTTATACGTTCCTGGGGGGCACACCCTGGACAGACACCCGAGACCTGGGGTCTCATGTATGAAGCGTGCATACACACAAATATCTGTATTACAATGTTTCACGTGCAACTCCTTTAAGCCGCATACAATACCGGTCAAAAGTTTTAGATACACTTAATGGGTCTCTTCATTTTCATTCTTTGCCAAAGGCAACAAATCTATGAATGGACACACATGGAATTACATAGTAAACAAAAAGTGTGAAATAACTGTAAATAGGTTATACATTTTAGATTCTTCAAAATAGCCACCTTTGCTCTCTTGGCGTTCTCTCCATGAGCTTCATGAGGAGGCCACCTGAAATAGTTTTCCAGAGTCTGAAAGAATTTCCCAGAGGTTCATTGAGAGATGGACAAAGGTTAATATTTCAAAGATATTTTTTTGGCACTAGTGGCCCTTATTTTTTTTTGACAGTAGGCAGACAGGAAAGAGGGGCAGAGAGAGGGGGAGGCATTCAGCAAATGTCAACAGGTCCGGGACTCGAATCTGGGACAGCCTCTTCGAGGACTGTAGCCTCTGTACATGGTCGCATGCTTAACCCCTACACCATCAGCACCACGCCCCAAAGGTTAATATTTCAGTCATTACTTTAAGGAATCTAAAATATAAAACTTATTAAAAGTTATTTTGCAAATTTGTGTTCGCTAAATAATTCCATATGTGTTCATTCATTGTTTTGATGGCTTCAGTTAGAATCTACATACAATGTGAATGGTCATAAACATAAAGAAAAAACATTAAATGAGAAAGGTGTTCTAAAGATTCTGACTGGTAGTGTATGTACCTTTGAATTACCATTAATATAAATACTAATGTACATATGAGTGCTGGTGGTGTTCTAGGGCCGATTGTAGTGCGGAGTGAATGAGCTATGCTATAAAGACGGCTGCTGTGGCTTCTGCTTAGCATTGGTTCTTTTAGGGTGTATTCACACCAGGATAGTCCATTGGTCCACTTGTTTTGTCCGGACCAAAAGCGGATTTTTTTTTTTTTTTTGGCACGGTTCGCATTCACATTGTACCTTTTGCAAGTAAATTATAACTTGTAAACAAAGCCACGCGGGTGACAATCATTGCCTCCATTGGACAGAAATGACTGGGGCGGGACAGAGCACAGACCGGGAAATGGTGGAAAACAACTGTTGAAGTCCTGCAAGCAGCCCCTCTGTTCTGCATATTTGTGCCGTTCTTACACCTCTGCCATTGTGAGGCTCATTCAACACAGATTTTGCGACTTTCTATTTATAATTTTGGAACCCCGTTGGAGAATGCGTGTTGCGAGCCGGAGGAGACTGCACTGAGCTAAAACACAGAGATGACTAATGCTAAGCGGTTCAGGTAAGATTTCAGTATAACGTGCACTGCAATGGTGGCTTGAACATATATAAAAACTCATACAGAACACTGTCACAATGTTTAAGTACTAAATAATTACACAAAAAAAATTAAAAACAAGATCAAGAACTCTGGCATTGTTGGGTTAGGGGTTAAGATTTTTTAAATCAGTAATAAAATCACGAAGATAAATTTAATCAGACTGTTTCAGTTCTGTTCAGGATGATTCCAGGTTGAAGGTGCAGAGTAAGAGAAAGCTGTTTTTCCCAAATCTGTGCAGACCGAATACAGAGAGCAATGACAATCTGGGATCATAGACTGTAATTGGTGTGTTTAGGTGACATGTAAGAGGACAAATACAGAAGCAATAAACCAAGAATGGACTTATAGATAAAAATGCATCAATGAAAAACATGCAAAGACAGTGATAACCAACTAAGTAAAGAATACAAAGTGCAATGATGGGTAACATATCTGCATCCAGTTATGAATCTTAGAGCTCCATGATAAGCTGAATCTATTAAATGAAGAGAATTGTGTGAAGAATCCGTACATGAAATGTCACCATAGTCCAAAAACGCCAAAAAGGTGGTAGCAAAAACACCTGGCATTAAAAGAGAAACGTGACTTGTTTTGTGATTGGACCAGTCGGTCGTGGCAGATGGCTGCTCACACTGAGCCTGGTTCTGCTGGAGGTTTCTTCCTGTTAAAAGGGAGTTTTTCCTCTCCACTGTCGCTACATGCATGCTCAGTTTGAGGAATTGCTGCAAAGGCAACACTAGTGATTGTCCACTGTCTCTAAATGGTAAATGGACTGAACTTATATAGCATTTTCCAGTCACGCAGACCACTCAAAGCGCTTTACACTAGAGTCACATTCACCCAATCGCACTCACCAACACTCACACATTCATACACCAATACGCAGATCAGCAGGCAACTTGAGGTTAAGTGCCTTGCCCAGGGACACATCAACATATGGCAGGAGGAAGCTGGAATCAAACCACAACCTTCGGAATGCAAGACAACTACTCTTCCTACTGAGCCACAGTCGCCTCTACATGCTCATCCAGGAGGAGTGACTGCTACAAGTCCCTCACTCGATGTATTCTGCTGGGTTTCCTTAGATAGAAAACGTTTTATATAATTTGAATAAACAACTGAATCTGACTGCACTGTTCAATGGTTAGGATTAATTGGAATGTATGTACCTGACTTTTGTGAAGTGCCTTGAGGCAACATGTGTTGTGAATTGGCGTTATACAGGTCCTTCTCAAAATATTAGCATATTGTGATAAAGTTCATTATTTTCCATAATGTCATGGTGAAAATTTAACATTCCTATATTTTAGATTCATTGCACACTAACTGAAATATTTCAGGTCTTTTATTGTCTTAATACGGATGATTTTGGCATACAGCTCATGAAAACCCAAAATTTCTTTCTCACAAAATTAGCATATTTCATCCGACCAATAAAAGAAAAGTGTTTTTAATACAAAAAACGTCAACCTTCAAATAATCATGTACAGTTATGCACTCAATACTTGGTCGGGAATCCTTTGACAGAAATGACTGCTTCAATGCGGCGTGGCATGGAGGCAATCAGCCTGTGGCACTGCTGAGGTCTTATGGAGGCCCAGGATGCTTTAATAGCGGCCTTTAGCTCATCCAGAGTGTTGGGTCTTGAGTCTCTCAACGTTCTCTTCACAATATCCCACAGATTCTCTATGGGGTTCAGGTCAGGAGAGTTGGCAGGCCAATTGAGCACAGTGATACCATGGTCAGTAAACCATTTACCAGTGGTTTTGGCACTGTGAGCAGGTGCCAGGTCGTGCTGAAAAATGAAATCTTCATCTCCATAAAGCTTTTCAGCAGATGGAAGCATGAAGTGGTCCAAAATCTCCTGATAGCTAGCTGCATTGACCCTGCCCTTGATAAAACACAGTGGACCAACACCAGCAGCTGACACGGCACCCCGGACCATCACTGACTGTGGGTACTTGACACTGGACTTCTGGCATTTTGGCATTTCCTTCTCCCCAGTCTTCCTCCAGACTCTGGTACCTTGATTTCTGAATGACATGCAGAATTTGCTTTCATCCGAAAAAAGTACTTTGGACCACTGAGCAACAGTCCAGTGCTGCTTCTCTGTAGCCCAGGTCTGGGGAATGCGGCACCTGTAGCCCATTTCCTGCACACACCTGTGCACGGTGGCTCTGGATGTTTCTACTCCAGACTCAGTCCAATGCTTCCGCAGGTCCCCCAAGGTCTGGAATCGGCCCTTCTCCACAATCTTCCTCAGGGTCCGGTCACCTCTTCTCGTTGTGCAGCGTTTTCTGCCACACTTTTTCCTTCCCACAGACTTCCCACTGAGGTGCCTTGATACAGCACTCTGGGAACAGCCTATTCGTACAGAAATTTCTTTCTGTGTCTTACCCTCTTGCTTGAGGGTGTCAATAGTGGCCTTCTGGACAGCAGTCAGGTCGGCAGTCTTACCCATGATTGGGGTTTTGAGTGATGAACCAGGCTGGGAGTTTTAAAGGCCTCAGGAATCTTTTGCAGGTGTTTAGAGTTAACTCGTTGATTCAGATGATTAGGTTCATAGCTCGTTTAGAGACCCTTTTAATGATATGCTAATTTTGTGAGATAGGAATTTTGGGTTTTCATGAGCTGTATGCCAAAATCATCCGTATTAAGACAATAAAAGACCTGAAATATTTCAGTTAGTGTGCAATGAATCTAAAATATATGAATGTTAAATTTTCATCATGACATTATGGAAAATAATTAACTTTATCACAATATGCTAATATTTTGAGAAGGACCAGTATAAATAAACTGAAATAAATTATATCAAATGCAGACGGCAGAAACTCAAAAACAAGAGCAACAGTACAAGCATAACAATAAACAATGGTATCATCAGCATACAGATGGAGAGAACCCTGTGTATATTGACCCACCTCCCAACATTGACCCTTAAGGTACACCATTAATAATATTTGAAAGACCCGAAGAGGATCAATTGACATGAACATTGTTTTCAGTTTGACTAATTATGAAACCAACTCAGAGCATGGTCGGTCAAGCCAGTGTCACACAGTTTTTGGCACAAAATGTCGTGTTTAACATTGTGAAAGGCCTTAGAAATGTCAAGGGAAATGGGTTTTGGCATCTAAGGCCTCTATATTGTCATTTATAACCTTATTGGTTGCAGTGATTGTACTATGCTTCTTTCTAAAACCAGACTAATTTGAAAGTATATCATTTAAATACAAATAATTCTTCAGTTGGTCATTTATCAATTTTTCTGGAACTTTGGCTGAAATTTAAAGATTCAACATCTGCCTGTAGTTATTCAGAAGTGAAGAGTCACCACTTTTTAGAACATAAGCAGTTTTCCAGACATCACGAATACCATTTTGTTAAATTGAAAAATTAAATATATTATGTACTGGTTTTGCTACTATGTCTGCAGCTAGGTGTAAAAATAAGTGGGTACATATTCCAGGCCTTCTGATTATTTTTATTTTTTAGGATCAAGTGCCTTTAAAATCTTTCGAACATCCTTTTGAACATGTCAAACCTAGAAGGGATCAGCCTGCGTTTATGCCTGTATTTTATAGCATTAATAACAAAAGCTCTAATCAGGATATAAGACATTCTGAGTTTCAGAAAGCACACAGCTTAATAAAACTGCTCACAGTATCCTTTCTGCTCATAAAAACAACAGGTGCTAGATGCATTGTGTGTTCATGTTGTAGACTGTAATTTATGCCTGGTAGAAGATATTCTGATTGTGTTGATGTGTCATTCATCTGAAATATTGCAACGACTACTATCAATAATAATGGTAGCATTGATGCTGGACTTTAACTGATAACAGTGATTTTTATGCTGTTACATATGTATCACTTAACAATAGTGAAATGAGTGTTGTTCATACCTCCTCTGGACTTCTTTTGAAGGATTCTTTGTCATTTCCAGACCATGGTGCGACAACTTGGAATTCGTACATGATTCCTCACCCTGTCAGCAGCTGACATGCAGTGGCCTTGGCAGAGGTCTGCACTTTCTGAGTGCATTTAACCTGAAGCTGAATTATTACTTCCTCCAAGGAGGTTGTGTTTTTCTTTGTGTTTCTGTCCATTTGTCCATCTATCCATCTGTCTGTTTCCAAAATATCTCAAAACGCTATGAATTGATTTGGATAAAATATTCAGACAAGGTGTGTATTAGGACAATGAACAGATGATTAGATTTTGGTGGTGAGCATCATCTGGATCCAGGAGTTTTTTGAAGGAATCCTTATCATTGCCAGACCATGGTGTGTCAACGTGGGACTCATGATTCCTCACCCTGTCAGTAGCTGGTATGCAATGGCAAGAAGTCATGCAGTATAGCATCAGCAGGGGTGGACTGGCATAGTGGCAGATAAAAAACAAAACAAAAGCCCCTTTGCTTATACAAAGCCCCAGGCTTCTGAAAACCCAGGTCGTGTTTTTTATCCAAATTTACTTTATTTTCACAGATAAATGGTACAGCTCTGAAGATGGTCTTTTCAGCTTCCCAGGGATTTGTTAAAGGGGCTAAGTTGTGTGGAGCGAGGCTTGGCAACAGCAGCTTCAGTAAAGGCGCAGGTTACTGTACAAATTATTCGTTTTTATACCATTAATTTGTCACAAAAAGGAGTTTTAAGGTCTTTTTAATCGAGAAAATACAGCTCAATATATAATCTGTGCAGTCAGTTGTCCATTCAGTTGTTCAGTCAGAATGAGCCTACTTTGAAATGTTTTTTATGAGTTTTTGGAGCAGCGGAGTTCTGCTTACAGGCAGGCCTGAGTGCTAAGCTAAGCTAACTGGGCAGCTGGACTGGGACTTCCCCATTAACCACTGCCTGATCTCGGCCCTGCACTCTGGAATTTTCCGCTACCTGTTAACTGTTTGTGGCGTCTGAAAGTGAATATAAAGTGTTTAGTAGTAATGTGGTGAATAACCGCAAGGACCAGAAAATAAAATGGAATATTTTTCGCTGATAATTTGTGATCTTTTAAGTTATTGTTTTTATTAATTATTAACTATTTAACCACAGGTGGAAAAGGGGTTATAGCTCTCTAGGAAAGTGAAGCAACAAATAAAACAAAAACAGATTTGTACTAAAGATATATTAAAGCCAAATGTGCTCAATATACTGAAGAGTGATGAAAGAATAGAATAGAATAGAATAGAATAGAATAGAATAGAATAGAATAGAATAGAATAGAAATATCTTTTGTCAACCCACAGTGGGAAAATTTAGGTGTGTCAGAGGCAAAGCAAAAAAGGCAAATTGAGTCATACAGGTGCACACATCACTATAACGGTCAGAATCAAAAACAGAAATAAAAAGTTAGAATTGGCTGTACACGAAAGGAAATATTGTACTATTGCTAAATTGACATAATCACATTGAATTAAATTAGGTGTGCAACATAGATGGTGTAGCAGAAAAGAGTCAGTTGTTGCAGAGGTCACTCATAAAGTGAACATCGTAGGTGTACAAACAGTAGATTTCCAGTCTTTCTTCCCCTCTCTTTTATCAGGTTTAAGTTGTTAAGTTTGGAAGTTATTTTGTCAAAAGTTAAGAAACTACGTGGCTTTGTTATAGTTTACCTTATAGGATAAATATAAATATATATATACTGTTTATTGCTGAAAATTGTATTATAATATTGACTATAAAAATCGGCACATTAGCACTCTATGTGTGTATATATATTTATAGGCCTATATTTGAAATTTACATTTCAACCCAGCAGTATAAAGTTGGCTAGTCTTTCAGGAACTCCCGGACCACTTTTTCTGCCCCTGAGCATCAGTATAGAAACAAGATGACATGCATCAGTAACCCTTCTGCCTTGGCGGGGGTCTGCACTGGGCCTGATCTGCAAAAGGTTTGCATGTACAAAACCCCGTGCAAACTTGTTTGCATGTGCAACGCTGATCTACAAGCTACTGTTGTTTTGTAGGACTTTGAGATAATAATAAAAATGCAATTTATTCTTCTTCTTCTTATTATTATTATTATTATTATATTCCTAATTATTATTATTATGACCATTATTGTCACCTTTGCATGTGCATTTGTTTTGCACATGCAATTTAGCAATCCTTATTTAGAATCTTCAGATCAGACCCTATGAGTTAGACAAGATACCTTGGAGTCAAGGCTTAAGAATGGCAACATATATGTTAAATGTCAATTATACTTGACACAAATTGGCAAAAGGTTTGCACACTAATTAGAATCTGATTAGAAATGCTCTTCGTAATAAGTTATGCTGTTCTATGTTTTTTGTAAGAGCTACACTTCTATGTAGTGGTATCATAATTGTGATTTTACAGAAAAGCTATGGTGATATGATGTTTTTGTCATATCACCCACCTAGTTGCTAATTTAAACCCTAGTTTCAATTAAGGGAAACAAGCAATGAATAATTATTTTTTGTACTTTATTCAGCAGTGAACAAAGAACACTCAACATGTGGAGGTACTTTACAGAGAAGACAATGCCAGCAAATTTACGGATATCCATTTGCTCCACTGGTCCAACATTTCTATAGTTTACATACAAACCTAAACCAATAGAATACCAAGTAGCATTGTCTTTGAGAAAGGACAAACTCCAGTCAGTCCCAAGTACTGTCACAGTCTAATATTATATTGCTTGATTTTTACATGAAAGCTTTTAAATGTGTGACGTAAAATAACAACACAAATTACCAAGTGATGTGTAAAATTCCTGAAATAAAGGACATCATATGTTTATGTAGGTTTGCATTTTTAAATAGAAAAAGTGGTATTTCACTTTTTATGTTTAACAAACCATTGTAGGTCCTCTCAAAGGACGCATCCTTGCTGAATCCATGCAGAAGAGATTGTGTCTGGACTGTGTCGGTTCATGCGTTTCCCAAAGTTAATTTCATCTCTGCAGTTTGTTATTACAATAGAGCACTTGACATACATAAAAGGCCTCTCCTGCTTAAGCTTTTAGTGGAACTTGAAGAAGGAAAATGCGGTACTTAGGACTGTCAGCCTTGCCACTTCATATGTTTTTATTCTTTCAACCTTTACAAACACACCAAAATACTGCCCTTTTTCCTCTTTTCCTTTTTAATCTCTTAAGTTGTCCTTCTTTGATGCTGCTAATTAGGTGCTCCATCACTTAAGAGAGGCAGTAGATGACCACTTGATTATGATTATACTCAAGCTACCATGCACCACATCCCACAATAACACTTTCTCTTCCCCTGCCTAAACTAAATGTGGTGACATGAATGTTAGTGTGAACTTTTTCTTTGAGTTAGATGTTATTAGCTGATAGAGAAAGGTGTTATTCATGACAGCTCCATGAAATAATTAAAGCAACAAGACTGTCTTACAAAATATTGTCACAATTTTACTCAGTGAAGGCATTTTTTATGACCATGAAAAACTAAGAGGCTAAAGTTCAAGAATTCTTGAATTTATGCAAATGTTAAGGTTTAGCTTGTAAGTCTACAAGTTAAAATACATACATTAGAACTTGGAGCAGTGCACCAGTTTTTCACAACTCTGAATCCTACTGAATCATCTTGCTTTCCCTCTGCAAGAGCACTGAGCATAGAGAAAAGCTGTAAGCATTTCGTCAGGTTAGTTTAGACCTTACTCTGTCTGTTTTTGCTTTGAGCACATAAAAAAAAGTGTGTTCTAGTGGACCGAATATTTATGATTAGTGATTATTACACTTGCCATTGTTTGAGGAATAGTCACAAACGGTCTGATGAGGAAAACAATGCTATTGTTTAAACTACTGTCTTTCAAAATGACATCTGATCTGTGTAATTAACATACAGGACTTTCTAGGACTACACAGCAACATTTTCAGCATTTTTTGCTGGAGTTTCTTTTTACAAATGGAAGTCTCACTATTTTGAAAGTACAGCTTTTTATTTTTTAATTAACAAAACCAAATCGTATGTTTTAACTATACCCAATAAAATTGTATTGAATTTAAATGTGTCTTGAACTATCGGAACATATTTAATTGGATTAAAAAGGACTGAATGAAATTAGAGAAAATTGGGCCTGTTTATGATGCATGTTTTTGTATATTGGTGGTATATAAGTACTTATTATTTGGAATGTTTAATTATTGTCTTATTGATCATTATTTAAAGGAAACATAGCTAAAACAATTGCTTTGACATTTTTCTGTATTGGGTAAAATCCCATAGATCTAGAATAAAGCCTCCCTTCTCTCAACTCTGACATAACATCTCATATTTGGCTCCTTTTAGATTAGAGTTATTTAAATTTATTCCACCTTTCCTTTGAACAAAACGCCTGTCTTTGAACTGCGGTTCAAACTTAAGTTTGGACTTAAACAAATAGGCTGATCTTGTACATCACTTTTTTTTTTTTGTGATACAGACCACTCCCAGCAGTTTTACACTGCAAGTCATTTTAACTCAAAGTTAACATATTCATAAACTGATAGGCTACTTAAGGTTCAGTTTCCTGTCCAAGGACACTTTTACTTGTAATGGGGGGAAGCTGGAATTGAACTCACAACTTTCCCACTGAATCACAGCAGATCAACCTCAGATAAAACTCAGTGACCTGTATGTTTTTAAATAGGTGCCGTGGGGTAAACTACTGTGGGGCTAGACAGTTCTCTTGAATAACTTGGAAGTTTTCCTTAATTTCTATTCAACATTAAGTTCAAAACAGTTTACCATCTTCAATCAACTTTTCCAGGCTACTAATCCTTTCACACTGATCCAAAGCACCACACAACAGCATTATTTTGAGCACCGTTTTACATTAGTGCAGTCAGCTTAGGTAGCAGGCTATCTTCTTGAATAATTCCACTAAGCCTTTTCCCATATCTTTTACTTCTTTGGCCACTGTGCTGTGCTTTTTTTGTACTTAGTAACGTATGCATACCAAACCATCATGTGGGATTTTACATGTGGGATTTTACATGTGGGATCAGATGGGTGAAACTCCAAAGGCTCAACTGGTGCCTGAAATAACCAAAATATGCCTACAAAAAAATTGAACAGGGAAGCAGAACCATAAAAACAAAAAAGGCAGGATGGAAGAATTTTGGATTATTATAATTGTTATTGGTGAATAAATTATATTTCTAAAGTGCTTTTCTGGTGTTACTGAAAAATCAAAGCACTTCTTGAAGTCATGTTAACCCATTTAACTTATGGTTCACCTGTTTGCCAATTCGTTTGCCCATTTCCTAACTACATGCTGTAATTTCGTCCCTTCCCATGTCTGTTTGGTTTCTCATTTTGTACCAATGTACTTTGCATTTTTTATTTATTTATTTTTTGTTATTGTATGAGTATTTTAATTAATTATGGAGATAAATAGACATAAACATGCTCAATTATTTACTTTGGCTCTGATAATAGTAATCTTTATTTTATTTGTCATTGCAATTGTGCATTCCAGTGAAATTTGTCCTACGAATTTAACCCATCCCACAGGGAGCAGTGGGCATTTTGGGAGTATGGGTCTTGCTCAGAGACCCAGAGTGGCAGTTTGTGGGATTTAAACTGGGTACTTGCAGCCTACTCAGAACGCAAGAGATTGAAAACTATAGTGAACAGCAGATAATTAACTATTTTCAAATCCAGTGTAAAAAAAAAAACACCTTCTTGTGGGCTCATGAAGAGGATATTCAGGGTTGTCCGTAATGTTCTTTCTTTTATAAATAATCCTTCTTTGCACAAGTATCTGTCAGGATCTGTGCCATGTCTGTTTGTTTGGTGCTGTTTACTATGCTTAACCTCTAGATGGCGTGGAAACTGGAGGAGAGGTGACAGGTGTTTTCTATTGCCCTGATTACCTGCTGAGGAATATTTAAGGAGGAGGCTGCCAGCAACTCACTGCCAGAGTGTTGCCTTTAGTGGTACAGCTTTAGCCACATTACCTTTGTCTTGTTCTTGCCTTGACCTGGTAATCAGTGTCTGTTACCTTGCAGGATTACCTGAACCTGACTTTGCCTTCTGCATTGAACTCTGCCTGGATTACCCTCTTCTAGAAAGAAGCAATCCAGCTCCATGAACAAAGACTCAAGCCACTTGTTACTTCGTTTGATCACACTGGCTGGCAGCCTCCTGATTTCTTCGCTCCTTGGATCACCCTCCATGAACCCTGTCCACCCTCCTCCATCCACTGCCCCAACCTCAGAAACTCTTGGACCAGCTAACCATCTTGGCACACCAGTATTCACCATCCTCAGTCTCACGGGTAAACAACCCTTTGGTCTCCACCCCCTCTGGCGGATCTCCCCATCTATCCAGTCAGACAGAATTATTATTTAAGAATTCAGATCCTGAGTTACTCCTTGCTTACCGTTCTGTTTATTTTACAGTTGGTATCCCGGTTCCAGTTCCCTGCACATTTCCTTACATTGTAAATAAACTCATTACCGTTAAACTCAGTCTCCTGAATTGCTTTCTGCATGTGGGTCAAAACTGTTCGAAACATTATAGCAGAACACTCTGGCCATCCCGACCCAGCTGAAGCATTCAGGAGAACTCTTTCTGAACAACACCACCAAATCTAACCCACGCTCATCCCTCTGTTCTCTTTTTGAACAGCAGAAACAAACCAATCAGCAAGTCGAACAACTAGCCTCCATGTTTCAGCAGACCTTGAGCAATTTCATTGCCCCGGCCGTAGAGGATGCTTCACTCTCTCTGGTCTCAGCAACTTCCACACTCTCGTGATGTCACTTCCTCTAATCTTGAAAAATTCTCCGGGGAGAAAGGGGATTGTAAGGGTTTTCTCCTCCAATGTACTCTTGTTTTCAATCGCTCCCCACAATCTTTCCCACATGATTCTGTAAAGATTTCCTTTGTTCTGGGATTACTCACTGGAAAGGCCCTGCGATGGGCAGAGGTGCGTTTTTCTAATTGTTTGGACTTTGGTTGTACATTCCCTGAGTTTGAGGAGGGGTTTCGACAGGTCTTTTCCTGTGAAAATGACTTAACCGCCGATGCTCGGAAATTATGGTATATCAAACAAAGAAACCAGTCAGTTGCTGAGTTCTCCATTGATTTTCGCATCCTTGCAGCAGCCTCTGGATGGAATGACTGCGCTCTTAGAGCTGCCTTTTTCCAGTCCTTAAATGATCCATTAAAGGATGAGTTAGCATTGGTCGACGAGCCCAAGACCTTGAATGGGTTAATCAAGTTAGCCGTCAGACTAGATAACTGAATGAGAGAGAGAAAGAAATCCCGGTTAGAACAGAGCGCAGTTAGGTCCCATCTCTCTAGCCAAACCACTGAAACTATTCGCCCTACTTCAGTTTCACAGAGTTTAGGAATAGAACCCATGCAGATTGGGCGTACTCGTCTTTCCCCAGAGGAAAAAGAGACGCCGCCAATCTAACCAGTGTTTTTACTGTGGCTCACCAGAACATCTCCTTGCCAACTTCCCAATTCGTCCCTCGGGGCCAAAAGGCCAGTAAGTGAGGGGAGACTGACGGACCGATCTCTTACCCCCAGACTTAGTTTGCCAGCCACGTTAATTTCACACCGTCTTTTTCAGAATCTTTCCGCTCTTATTGACTCGGGTAGCGACCAGAACCTTATTGATCAGAGGTTGGTTAATGACGCTCAGATTGAGACTGAGCCACTCTCAACATCTCAGTTAGTTTCATCATTAGATGGGCAGAAATTACCACGAATCACTCATAGAACCAAACCTTTGACGCTAATTCTTTCCGGGAATCATAGGGAGGAGATATCTTTTTTTTTGTTTTCCATCTCATTAAATTCTATTGTTTTAGGTTTTCCTTGGCTCAAAAAACATAACCCTCATATTAACTGGGCAGAAAGCCAAGTAGAATCCTGGTCCACTAACTGTCTTTCTTCTTGTCTACAGTCAGCAGTAGCATCACTCCCCTCTGAGTCAAGTCCCGCAGAAAATGAGATTTGCGATCTCTCTAACGTCCCTCCAGAGTACCATGATCTCAGGTTAGTTTTTAGTAAATCCAAGGCCTTGTCATTGCCCCCGCATAGACCCTATGACTGTGCAATAGATTTGCTTCCCGGTGCCCCCTGCCTTCCAGTAGGCTCTATCACATCTCTGGACCAGAAAGAAAGGTTATGGAGGACTATATTAATGAGTCTCTGGTGACTGGGTTAATTCACCCTTCTTCACCTCCACTCAGAGCTGGGTTTTTCTTTGTGGAAAAGAAAGATGGTTCACTCCGCCCTTGTATCGACTATAGGGGGTTAAACCAAATTACAATTAAAAAACAAATACCCTCTCCCTCTCCTTTCCTCGGCCTTTGAACCTGTTCACAGTTCCACTATCTTTTCCAAGTTAGATCTCCGTAACGTCTACCATCTAGTTAGGATCCGCCAGGGGGATGAGTGGAAGACCGCCTTCAAGACCCCGTTAGGCAATTTTGAATACCTTGTCATGCCTTTTGGACTAAGTAACGCACCAGCAGTCTTTCAGTCCCTAATCAACGATGTTCTTAGGGATTTTTTGAATGTTTTTGTTTTTGTCAACCTTGATGATATCTTGATCTACTCCAAGGACATTAAAGAGCACACCCGTCACGTCCATCTAGTTCTTCAAAGACTGTTGGAGAATAGACTGTTTGTAAAAGCCGAGAAATGTGAGTTCCATAAAACATCTATCACATTCTTGGGATACATCCTGGAGGGTGGACAGGTTCACTCGGACCCTGAGAAGATCAAGGCAGTACTGGAGTGGCCTGTTCCAGACTCCCGCAAGCAGCTTCAGCGGTTCCTTGGATTTGCGAATGTTTATCGGCGATTCATTAAGAACTTCAGTTTGATAGCCACACCACTCACCGCCTTAACCTCCACTAACATTGTGTTCACCTAGACACCAGAGGCTGACAAGACGTTTCGGACATTAAAAGAGAGGTTTTCTCAGACTCCCTTACTGGTTCATCCTGATTCCTCCAGACAGTTTATTTTGGAGGTTGACGCCTCTGATACAACTGTTGGTGTAGTATTTTCTCAGCAGTCTCCCACGGATGGAAAGCTCCACCCATGTGCCTTCTTAACAAACACCGAGCGGAATTACGACGTGGAAGATAGAGAGCTGCTCGCCATTTAGTTAGCTCTCAAAGAGTGGAGACATTGGCTGGAGGGTGCAAAACAACCCATTTTAGTGTGGATCGATCACAGAAATCTGGCCTACTTGCAATCAGCCAAAAGACTGAACCCACGCCAATCACGTTGGTCACTGTTTTTCTCTCGTTTTGATCTCTCTATTTCGTACAGACCTGGCTCCAAGAACCACAAACCGGATGCTCTTTCCCGGCTTCATTCACCTGACTCTACTGTGAAAGAGGCAGAACCCATTGTACCGTCTCCCAGTTGGTATCCCAGTTCCAGTTCCCTGCACATTTCCTTACATTGTAAATAAACTCAATACCGTTAAACTCAGTCTCCTGAATTGCTTTCTGGATGTGGGAAGAACAGAGCAAGCCTTCTTTATCAGCTTGTTGTGCTTTTTTAAGTCAATGGCTCTGCTACCGCACAGATGGTGACAGAAGACTCTCCAAAACAGACTACAGAGTGAAAAGGAATGGTGAGAGTACGGTCCCTTGAGGTGCTTCTGTGCTGCTGACTACCTGGCCAGACACACAGCCCTTACGTCTCACAAACTGTGGTGTGTTGTCAAATAGTCATTGATCCAGGAGATTGTTGTGGCCTCCACCTGAGTCTTCTGGAGATCTGACAAAGCAAATCAGGCTGAATTGTGTTAATCAAGGAACATGATCCTCACAGTGCTGCTAGCATTGTCCAGATGTTAGTGAGTTGGCTGAAGCCAGTGTATGATGGCATCCATGGTTGAGGTGAAAGATAAAATATTGCCACACCTCCCACCTTCAAAGGAAGGAGAGATTTTTGTTTGACTGTGGGCAGAAGAGGAAGATGCTGAGTATGTTTTTGAACTAAACCTAATACACAATATGTTCATTTCATTCGCACTGTCCAGACTTCCATCTTTCTGAGCTTTCTTATGTATGAAGCCTTTGATATTTGTCATCCCCTTTTTAAATTGTGAAGTAAATAAGACAAGGTCAGTGAAAATAGGTGACCAGACAAAAATACAAACAAAAAGTGTGAAAATATTAAGTTAAAAAGTCCAGTGTATGGCGTGGCGCTGGCGTAGCGGTAGAGCGTACGACACATGTATAGAAAGGCTTCAGCCTTTGACGCAGCTGTCCCCTGATTCGATGTCCTGGGCACGGCAACCTGTTCTGCACATCTTCCCCCTTCTCTTCACCCCGTGTCGTTTCTGCCTACTTTCAAGAAATGAGAAAATAAAGGCCACTAGTACCGTGAAACAAATCTTCAAATCAAAAAGTCCAGTGTAGTCCATCATCTGTGCACAGTGCAGTATATGTGTTGATATACACTGCTCAAAAACATAAAGGGAACACTTAAACAACACAATATAACTCCAAGTAAATCAAACGTCTGTGAAATCAAACTGTCCACTTAGGAAGCAACACTGATTGACAATCAATTTCACATGCTATTGTGCAAATGGAATAGACAACAGGGGGAAATCTTTGGCGATTAGCAAGACACACTCAATAAAGGAGTGGTTCTGCAGGTGGGGACCACAGACCACTTCTCAGTACCTATGCTTTCTGGCAGATGTTTTAGTCACTTTTAAATGTTGGTGGTGCTTTCACACTCGCTGTAGCATGAGACGGACTCTACAACCCACACAAGTGGCTCAGGTTGTGCAGCTCATCCAGGATGGCACATCAATGGGAGCTGTGGCAAGAAGGTTTCCTGTGTCTGTCAGCGTAGTGTCCAGAGCCTGGAGGTGCGACCAGGAGACAGGCCAGTACACCAGGAGACGTGGAGGAGGCCGTAGGAGGGTAACAACCCAGCAGCAGGACCGCTACCTCCGCCTTTGTGGAAGGAGGAACAGGAGGAGCACTGCCAGAGCCCTGCAAAATAACCTCCAGCAGGCCACAAATGTACATGTGTCTGCACAAACAGTTAGAAACCGGCTGCATGAGGATGGTATGAGGGCCCAACGTCCACAAATGGGGGTTGTGCTCACAGCCCAACACCGTGCAGGATGCTTGGCATTTGCCAGAGAACACCAGGATTGGCAAATTCGCTACTGGCGCTCTGTGCTCTTCACAGATGAAAGCAGATTCACACTGAGCACATGTGACAGACGTGACAGAGTCTGGAAACACCATTGAGAGCGATCTGCTGCCTGCAACATCCTTCAGCATGACCGGTTTGGCAGTGGGTCAGTAATGGTGTGGGGTGGCATTTCTTTGGAGGGCTGCACGGCCCTGGGTTCCTCCTAATGCAGGACAATGCTAGACCTCATGTGGCTGGAGTGTATCAGCAGTTCCTGCAAGATGAAGACATCGAAGCTATGGACTGGCCCGCCCGTTCCCCAGACCTGAATCCGATTGAGCACATCTGGGACATCATGTCTCGCTTCATCCACCAACGTCACGTTGCACCACAGACTGTCCAGGAGTTGGCGGATGCTTTAGGGGAGGAGATCCCTCAGGAGACCATCTGCCGTCTTATCAGGAGCATGCCCAGGCGTTGTAGGGAGGTCATACAGGCACGTGAAGGCCACATGCAATACTGAGCCTCATTTTGACTTGTTTTAAGGACATTACATCAAAGTTGGATCAGTCTGTAGTGTGTTTTTCCACTTTAATTTTGTGCATGATTACAAATCCAGGCCTCCATTGGTTAATACATTTGATTTCCATTGATGATTTTTGTGTGATTTTGTTGTCATCACATTCAACTTTGTACAGAACAGTATTCAATGAGAATATGTCATTCATTCAGATCTAGGATGTGTTATTTGAGTGTTCCCTTTATTTTTTGAGCAGTGTATAATGTAAATACAATAATTTTAAAAAGTGGTAGAGAGTTTCTCAGTTACTGATATCCTGAATAAGTGAACAAGAGTGAAGGTCCAGGTGACATGAAAATACTAGTCTGTGCTACCCAAGGTGCATTTTATGTAAATGTCTGTATCACAAAACCCATTTTTAAGATTTTCATTTGAGTGATGTGTGATCTGTAAATGACTTTATACTGTATAAGTTGTAGGTTCATCTTAATGGAAAATATATTGTTGCAGGCTTTAATCCAGAAGTAAGAGTTGGAAGAGAAGGCCAGTTTTTTTCACATTGCTGGACTAGAATTGCTATTGTTAATAATTTTGAAATTTTCCTGATTAGAATTATATGGATCTTGTAAGAATAACATACAAACTGATTTTATGTACAATGTGTGCATCATAAATTCTTTTGATTAAATGTTTTTTCATGTTGCTAAAGCAAGTGGTTACATGAAAAGAGCAAAGAGAGTATAAAACTAGATGGTGTGATTCCAATACTACTTATTGTGGCCCTCTGTAAGGTTTACAGTGTTTTTATCCTCGTATTCGTACTCGTTGTCTTCTGCTTCATCCTGGACCGGGTCATGAGGGCATCAGACTCAGTAGAGACACCTAGACGTCCCTCTCCCCAGACACCTCCTATAGCTCGTCCGGGGGGAGCCCTCGGCGTTGCTACGCCAGCCAAGAGACATAGTCCCTTCAGCGTGTCTTGGGCCGTCCCCTAGGCCTCCCCCCGGAGGGACGTGCCTGGAACACCTCCCGAGGAAGACGTCCAGGAGGCATCCGGTATAGATACCCAAGGCACCTCTCCAACTGGCTCCTCTCAATGTGAAGGAGCAGCGGCTCTACT
Source organism: Girardinichthys multiradiatus (assembly GCF_021462225.1). NCBI lineage: Eukaryota > Metazoa > Chordata > Actinopteri > Cyprinodontiformes > Goodeidae > Girardinichthys > Girardinichthys multiradiatus. Next base: position 4,962,937 of record NC_061809.1, read on the forward strand.
CCAAGCCCCTCCCGGATGGTCGAGCTCCTCATCCTATCTCTAAGGGAGTGCCCGGACACCCTACGGAGGAAGCTCATTTCAGTCGATTGTATCCAGGAATTTCCAAAGTTCATGGCCATAGGTGAGGGTAGGGACGTAGACCGACCGGTAAATCGAGAGCTTCGGTTTCCGGCTCAGCTCTCAGCGTCCCTTACTGCCAGTTTCCACCACCAGGTTTGGGGATTGCCGCTGCATCAGGCACCGCAGACCTTATGGCCATAGCTACGGGCAGCAGCATTGACAATAGATGCGGAGAACATGGTCCACTCAGACTCTATGTCTCCAACATCCCCTGGAATCTGGTCAAAGCTCTCCCGGAGGTGGGAGTACATCCCTGGCTGAGGGCTCTGCCAGACGTTCCCAGCAGACCCTCACCATGCGCTTGGGCCTGCCAAGTCTATCTGGCTATCTCCTCTTCCAGCGGATCCAACTCACCATCAGTGGACAGCTCAGCCCCTCTCTTCAGTGTCCAAAACATGCGGTTGAAGGTTTGACGACACAACAACAAAGTCGATCATCGACCTCCTGCCTAGGGTGTCCTGGTGCCAAGTGCACCGATGAACACCCTTATGTTTGAACATGGTGTTCATTGAGAACAGTCCATGACTAGCATAGAAGTCCAATAACGAAACACCACTCGGATTCAGATCGGGGAGGCCATTCCTCCCGATCCCGCCTCTCCAGGTGTCAATGTCGATTCCCTCGTGAGCGTTGAAGTCCCCCAACAGGGGCAACAAGCAAACCCACCCCAGCCCGCCGCCTCTCCCCGTGGGAGTGGAAGAGAGTCCTGGCCCTCTCAAGGAGATGGGTTCCAGAGCCCACGCTGTGCGTGGAGGTGGGCCCGACTATTTCTAGTCGATATCTCTCGACCTCCCGCACAAGCTTAGGTTCCTTCCCCCCCAGCGAGGTGACATCCCACGTCCCTAGAGCCAGACTAAACATCTGGAGATCGGGCTGCCGAGGTCTCCACCTTCATCCGCTGCCCAATCCTCTTTGCAACGGTCCCTCATGGTTCCCCCTGCAGGTCGTTCGGGCCTGGCCCGGCCAGGTCCCGCAAGGAGCAACGCAGCCACCAGGCGCTGTCCAATGAGTCCTCAATATTTGATTCCTGGCTACCTGGATGAAAACCTTCTATGTCCTTAGCAAGGAATTCAAGCTGTTTGAAACGGACACTATGCTCCCAAGGTGGACCATGTCCATCTGAGAAGTCATGCTGGTTAGGTTCATGAAATGGTGGAAGAAAACAAGTTTTCTCATAATTTAAATGAGAACTTTCTAATGAATGGACTCATGCAAGTGGTGGTGGGTCAGGTTGGATTGAGTCACCTGAGAGCCATGTGCGTCTCTCCTGGACCCTAGGGGTCGACACAGAGTCAGAAGGAAGAGGGGTGCCGATCAGGCCAGAAGGGTGCTCCTCCCACCGAATTGGACCACTTGTGCACGCTGAGTCCGGCACTTGGTCATCTTGGTGGTTGTTCACTGCAATGGGATTTGGTAGGACACCACTGGAGACCATCTGACTTCCAACACATTTGTTAAGGTCTGTGGAAGTAAGTTGAACACTTTGACTAAATTTAGTCAAATTTGCTTCAGCTTTCTTTGTCCTCTCCTCAGCTTTTGAGAGCTAAAGCTTTGCAGCATTCTCCCTTTAAAGAGCCATCTGGTGGTCAGTCCGTAACTGAAGATATCTTTTTGCTTCCAGTTGTGATTTCTGCTGATAGAACAAGGTAAGCTGACAAAGAACATCTGAAATCAGAGCCTCTCTAGTCGGATACTTAATGAAGCTTACCAACTTCTGAATCCTCTCATCACATGTGGCAAGGTCAAACTGATTTAAAGCATCCCACTTTCTGCATGTCCACGTCTGCTGAATTCATAATGGAGTTTGATTCCATCATTCTGGCAGACACTACAAAACAACAACAAAGTTATGAGAAATTGATAAAAGCAACAACATCCAACAAATGTATGTCCAGCTATATACTGGTCCTTCTCAAAATATTAGCATATTGTGATAAAGTTCATTATTTTCCATAATGTCATGATGAAAATTTAACATTAATATATTTTAGATTCATTGCACACTAACTGAAATATTTCAGGTCTTTTATTGTCTTAATACGGATGATTTTGGCATACAGCTCATGAAACCCCAAAATTCCTATCTCACAAAATTAGCATATCATTAAAAGGGTCTCTAAACGAGCTATGAACCTAATCATCTGAATCAACGAGTTAACTCTAAACACCTGCAAAAGATTCCTGAGGCCTTTAAAACTCCCAGCCTGGTTCATCACCCAAAACCCCAATCATGGGTAAGACTGCCGACCTGACTGCTGTCCAGAAGGCCACTATTGACACCCTCAAGCAAGAGGGTTGGGCATTTTAAAAAAGTGCTTTATGAGGTTCGTCTGGTTTGAGTGGAGGGTCTAACATATCAGCTTTTTTCAGTGGATAAAAGAGGAAGCTCTCTTTATTTCAATAAGGTATTTCATTTTGGTTTGTATATTATCTGGTGTATATACTCAAATGTAAAAGATGTCTTGGGGATTTTGAGCTGTTTCTAATGTTGAATTTCGAATAGCTGGAATAATGAATTTTTTTGTTTTATGTTTGAGCTTATGATTTGCCAGGTTTTGATAAAATGTATTACTGTATTGGAAGTTGTTGATTAAAGTTGCCGAATGATAAATGGTTTTTTATGGACAGTCTTTTAAAGTTCATGTTTTAAATTAAATTATTAAGTTCCTCTTTGCATTACAAGAGTTACTAACATGACTTATTTTCTTTTCTAAATTTGATTCTATTTGTTGTTTGTTGATGAATATGCTGTTTTTTTAACTCTTGATACTGCTTTTTCTGTTTTCCACAATAGTGGCAGTGAAGTGTTTGGAGAGTCATCCTTTTCCAGAAAGAAAACTCACTCTTTTTGAATGAATGTATCAAAGTCAGGATCTTTGAGAAGAGGTGTATTGAAGTACAATTATTTATATGGTTAGATGGCATAGAGTTAGAGAAATAGGAGCATGGTCACTGTGTATGATTGAGTTTATTGTAGTTTCAGTTACATATTGAGTATGTGTGATATTGGTAATAAATCAATTCTGGAAAAGGATTGATGGCTGAGGGAGAAATATGCGTACTGTCTAATTGTAGGATTCTTTATTCTCCAACTATTACCAAATGCGTAAGTTCATATATTAGTTTATTATTTTTTTCAATGCCAGATGCTGGAGTTGTTATTAGAATGTGAGCAGTCTGCTGTGTGGTTGATAATGGTATCAAATATTTACCTATTATAATGTTTGTTGAGTCATTTATAAAAGAGAAAAAAATATGAAAAAAGTATGAATCATAATCTTTGGATCCATAAATGTTTGCAAGGGTATATGTTGTATTATTAATACTCGTACTCGTCATCTTCCACTTAATCCGGGACCGGGTTACGGGGGCAGCAGACTCAGTAGAGACACCCCGACGTCCCTCTCCCCTGACACCTCATCCAGCTCCTCTGGGTGGAGCCCAAGGTGTTGCCAGGCCAGCTGAGAGACATAGTCCCTCCAACGTGTCCTTGGCCGCCCCCCTATATTAATATAATAATAATAATAATTACTTTAAATCTACCATGTGGATCTACTATAGATTTATTGTGAATTATCTTTTATGCATAATTGATGCACCTCTTTGTTTGGTATTGTATGTCGATTAGTAAATATGGTTATATTGATGACAATACATATGGAAATATGTGTTTCTTGTAAAAAAAGACATATTGTGAAGCAAACAATAAATAGGACAACATAACAGAAAACTTCAGCGTGCATAACTGCTCACCCCCCCTAAAGATTTGGATATTTTTTATAACCCCACCCTGACTTGTACTTCTCAACAACTTTGTCCCTGATTTGTTTGAAGAGCTCCTCTCTCTTTATCGTGTGTTTTGTCTTGCTGAATAATGTTGTAAGCTCAGGGGTCTTCTAGAAAGGTGTGTTTATACTGACAGGTTATGTGATATTTGGATTGCATACAGGTGGACTTCATTCAACTAATTATGGGACTTTTGAAGGTAATTGGTTGCACCAGAACTTTCTAGGAGCTTCATAGCAAAGGGGGTGGTTACATATGCACATGCCAATTTTCATTTTTGTTTTCTTTTTTGTTAATTGTTTTTTATATATAATTTTTCTCATTTCACTTTAACAACTTATACTTTTTTGTGCAGTTCCATCACATAAAATCCGATTAAAAAACATTTAAATGACAGGTTGGAATGTAACAAAATAGGTAAAAAGCCAAGGGGGTGAATACTTTTGCAAGGCACCATATGTCTGCTTACATATTTTCTAGGCTTCTAGGTTGTCAGATGTGTTTTCAGGAATGCTATAAAAAGATAAAATTGTCATGCATGCTTCTTGTTTGGATGTTCACTATAGTTTCTTTCATGGTTTTGTTTTGTTTAATGACTGAGGCCCTATGCACACAACAACGATCCATTGAAAATGGGATTGATTTTCCGTTTCTGTTAACACATCTACATGACGTTTCAATTATGAACTTCGTAATTTCCTAACCATGGCACTAGCAGGCAGTATATTCTCTCAAACTCAACATGCACACTCAAACACTCCCTGCTCAACAGGGTAAAAAATTATCAAATTTGTTTTCACAACCTTTGTCATATACAAAGAGACAGCAACACAAATAGCACTTTGCAATCCGCTATTGTTATTGTTGGTATCTTCTTTTATTGTGAGTTTTAATCTGGCCGCCATCTGTTATACTGTGCACATTCATTTCTAATTGCAGTCATACTCCACATGTACCAGGGCTTCCCCACACATTTTTCCCTTCTATATGAAAACAGAAACCGGGAGTCCTTTTCAAATTGTATATTATGAAAATATTTATTAACCAAATCACAACATTAGCACTTCAATTGAAACTTTAGTAATTGGATCAAGTCATTGAAAGAATCAATCAGTCAGTCTATCACTTTATTTATACAGCTCTTTCTGATCCAAATAAGGAAATCAAAGTGCTTTACAATGAACATACAAAGATTAAGAAAACACAATTAGTTACAATTAGTTAAAAAGATCACATAAAAATAAAAAAATCTAAGGAAAATGCCACCACATTAAGTAATAAAAAGATTGCAACCACAGAAAAGGCTCAGTCGCCCCAACATTTATATTTTGTCCTAGGAACTGCTAATAAATGTTGATAATATGACCCTAGACCTGGTTCGAGTATGAAAATTTAGGAGGAACATGGCTGTTAACAGCTTTAAACACAAATAATAAAAGTTTAAAATCTATTCTAAACAGACAGGAAGCCAGTGTAGGGAAGATAAAACAAGCATGATGTGTTCCCACCTGGAAGAGATTATTGTGTTAGTTAAAGACAACCTGCCGCGGTCTGAACAAGTTGGATGCAACTGAGGGACTGGGGAACACCAAAGTAGAGAGCATTGCAGTAGTCAATTTTAGAACTTATACAAGCATAGACCACTTTCTCCATGTCAGGGTATTTTAAGAAAGGCTTGAACTTTGCTAAAAGGTGTAGATGATAAAAAATACATTGAATAGATTGAACAACTGAAGCTATTTGTTTGTCAAATCCAAAATCATTGTCAAATATTACCTCTAGGTTTTCAACACAGTCGGTATAGTTGACTGTCAGAATGCCAAAGGCATTGGCGTTTTTATTGGCAAATGAAATCCATTCGATTTTTGTTTAATTTAAAAAGAAAAATTCTCACTTAAAAAAGTTCATTTAGTTCAGTTACTCTCACTTAGTGAAAGACATTTTATAGATCAATTTCACACAGACAGGTTTTAAAGCCTTTATTTAATATAATTATGAAGATTTTCCACATGTAGCTAATGAAAACATGCCTTTTACATTAAAATGTTTAATCAAAGCAAAAAAAAAAAAACCAAAAACAAAATTCAGAGATGTGGGCTTAATGAAAAGTATGTTTATACCTGCGTAAAGGCTATTTTCAAAAGGTACTTTCTATCTGTCAAACGGGCCTCATTTCAATGCATATTCTAATTGAATATGACATTAATGATTCTTAAATTAACAAGGCACAAACAAACAGAAATAAAATCTAACGGGAACTCTGAAAAGGTTGGAGAACTGATATTCAGGTTTTCCTTTGCTTATAAAGATTTAGATTTATCTAAAGGTCTCTCTGTCATAGTTGAGGGTTTTTGTGGACCAAAGCGCAGACAGGCGAGGAGACGGCATGGCGAGTTGAACGATAATTTATTTAAATCCAAACTGGCAAAGCAGAAGGCAGGCAGGCTTGTAGTAACAAGAGCATACAGGTGTCCAGGACTGTACGAAAAACATTTGTTCGAAAAACGAAGGGAACTTGACGTAGGGAAGGTGACGCAAGGAAGTTGACGCAAACAAACCAGCAAAAAACAAGGAAAACAAACCAACTAATATACAGAGGGAAATGAGTGTGGAACAAAAGCCAGGTAATCAATGGAACTAGGGACAGGTGTGACATGGCAAGCAGGGTGACTGAAGGACAGGTGAAACTAATACCAAAACTAACCACGGGAGCAGGGACTAATTAACAAACTCAGAGAAACAGATCTAAGAAAACCATAACAACCTAAGATATAAGAACCTGGCAAATAAGAATTAACAAAGGAAACCCTAACTAAAAAGTCAACGAACCCAAACAAACACTGACTGAAACTAACTGGGAAGGGAGCAGAGAAAGCGAAGACTAGAATAAATGCAAACCAAAACGTAAACAATAAGTTGAACTAAGTAAAGTGGCAAACAATAACTACAAGCTAAGCTATAGAAGGAACTAAAACAATAGAAACCAACACAGGGAACTAACTAGGGATAAGGCTGGGAAGAACAGGCGACTGTGGCTCAATAGGAAGAGTAGTTGACTTGCAATCAGAAGGTTGTGGGTTCAATTCCAGCTTTCTCCTGCCATATGTCAATGTGCCCAGGCATTTTTGTACTTTTCCCTGTAAATCTAGGTACATCCTCCCGAAACGTTCCTGACAACATAATGTCGTAAGATAAACTATTTTGATCCAGAGTCTAAAGGAAAAAGGCATTTATGCCAGCCCTCACTCCCTCAGTCACTTGGAAACAGTTCCAAAAACACCCAAGTCTCAAGGAGCTCATTTTATTAGCCACTTTCAGAGCAGCAAGCTCAGTTGTTAAGTGTGTGGTTCTGAGTCTTTCAGTAGTAAAACAAAAACCAGACTGCTAGCGTGAACACATTTTTTTCTAAATCTGTAAAGACTGGGAAGGTTGTGTAGTGTGTCCCCAGCTTTACCAAAACATGGTTGCACAATCATATTCCCAACTCCAACATTGCTTTGTCTGGCTTTTCAACCATACAAGCAGACTGAGATTTGAAGAGGAGTGGCAAAAGGAACAAGCTGAATTAGCAGAGCTTGTCAGTAACGTATGGTGTAATCCAGGACTCTACCACCTGGATATGATAGCTGTAGGCTTTCCTCCATATTATTTATCACTGGAGTTAACCAATGTTATTTTAGTAACAATAAACATTATGCCATCAGCTGTTGCTGACACTGCATATGACGTCACCAACAGTTGCTGAGCCGAAGACACAACACCCCAATGCATTTGCGGCAGTATCTGGGGATTTGGACCACACCTCACTCTCAGCTACACTTTTTAGCACTTGGTCAGCTGCTCTACCAGAGAAGATGAAAGGTCTGATTTGTTTAATCCAAATGTACAGAATGCATACATTTTCAGTGCAAGACCTCTTTGTGGCAATCATAATCTGGTTTTTCTCTGCACGGTGTATAAACCCGTTGTTCAGAGCCAACACGTATCGAGAAGAACTGTCAGAAGATGGTCATAAGACGCCGAAGAAACTCTTCAAGGTTGTTTTTAAACTATTGATGAATATACAAAAATAACTGTAATATGATCAGAGACATCAAGGAAGTGTACAGGAGGGAGCTGGAGAACGTGCTTCAGTAGAACAGTACAAGTGATGTGTGGTGAAGAAAGAAAAATATCACAGGCTTCAAGCAGAAGGAGAATCAGTAGATGAAAGGACAGAGACAATGAACCGAACACATTCTTCAATAGGTTTAGTTTAGGAACAACCTCAGCATCCTCCTCCAGCAAAACAGATGTCCCACCCTCCCTTGACCTGCACTCTGCATGCCACACATCAAATGTTTTATCGTTATTTCAGGTTGCTACTAAGGCTGATTTCAGAAGCTGAACTCCAAACAAATGCGGTGCACACTAAAAAATTAAATGCATATTTCAATAACTTTGTAATTTTATCACTGACTGGCACATTTTTACAATAGTTCAGCTCTGTCAAAGACTTAGTCATTTTTCCTTTTGACAACCTGGCCTGTTGAGTCATAAAATTTATGAAGAAAGGTGTGTGTGTATGTGTGTTTGCTCATCATATTTAGTATGGTTTTAGGCAACATCAGCTGATTAATCAACATTGCACTGATCCACTTACCGTACTCCATGCAGACTGACCCTTAGGAATGCAGCACCACACATATGAAACTGGCTTCGTGAATAAGTAGTTTGTTTCATTTCATAGAAGTAAATTTATTAAATGATGGTTTTGGTGTCCTGAGTATATGAAGGGGTTTAATGAAAACAACTCTGAAGTTTTCTTTTATTGAACACATTCCTCAATTTCTAAAAAGTCTTGATATTGCAAGTCAGTTATTCTTGGCAAGTTTGAAATGTGAAGAAATAAGCAGTCTCAGTTGTAATGAGTATTTGTATTTTTTCGGTAACACTAGGTAAAGTGTTTATAGTTTCTAAAGCAAATGTGTTCCTTGCCTACCCAAAAGTCTCAACTTCCTTACTCTCTCCTCAGCACAGGGGTGGCTCAGTCGGTTTCTTTCCATCATATTTGATATCATCTATCTTTCCAGATTATCCTTAGTGACTTTAATAGCTCTGTCATAATTGACATCAGAAGGGCAGAAATTGTTGCTTACATACACTGTTGAAGAATAAAATGTCTTCAAAGGCAATTGTACCTGTTAAGTTTTTTATTAAATTCAAGTCCAGTTTGAAGATTATTCAACCTTTTCCTACACACTCTTTTTGTATGTCCTGGAGGTCATTTCCATGCATATATTAATGGCTTACTTAACCTCTTCATCTCTCCTCATTCACTAGGATTTACAGATTAGGTTTGGGGCTTGAGTACGACAACATTTTTTATCTGCCACAGTGAGATTCCTTGGAACAGAAAAGAGAAAATGTTTTAGTATTTAGATAGAATTTTGAAGAACAGAGACATATATTTGAGCACATTAAACACTTGAATGAGGCTTGAATTTAAAATGTAGAAACAATGCATTATAGATGGGAAAAGTAAAACAAATTTAAGCAAATAAAGTAAGTTAAAGTAGTTAACAAAAACTTCAGTCACAGTGATAAATGAGCTCTGGTGACAAAAAGTCTTACTCCAAACTTTAAAATTCTGTACAGATGCAGCTAGATTGTATAATTTCTGCTTCAGTGCACTGGAATTAGCACTTAGTTTTTTCACAACAGCTTTGAGTGCTTTATATTAGTGAGCAATTCAATTCAGTGATTGTGTGAAACTTAATGGCCGTAAATGGAAGCACCTGAAATTCTCATGAGGGTTTAACTGCATCACTGTAATGTGACCTGTTATTCTGAGGACATGGTCTGTCATGCAACTTAAACTATAGGTGCATGTACAGTTAGTTTTTCAGGCAGTTTATTCTACAGAGTGGTTATGCTGAAAACCAAATTGTAAAGGATTTAAGTAGTGATTTATATCGAGATAACTCAACAGCTGCTCTGAAACAACTTTCTTCAACTCTTTCAACAGAGTTGGAGAAAGGCTAATAGGTCTGTATTTGCCTAATTCATTTGTAATTCCAGATTTTTGTTGATGGGGATTAAGATGCATTGTATTGATGCTGGAAGTCAGACAAGTGTGGGGAGAGTGGTTTGACATGGTAAAGGGCAACAGTAGTTTTAATAAGCAATTGTCACAACCATCGTATGCAGAATGCCATTTCTGAATGTCAAACACATCAAAACCTTGAAGTACATGGGCTACAGCAGCAAAAGACCCAACCAGGTGCCACTTACACCTAAGAACAGTAAACTGAGGTTACACTTCAAAAATGCTTACCAAAATTGGACAATAACAGATTAGAAAAATGTTGTAGATAAGTCTCAATTTCTGCTTCATTATTCAGATAGTAGTGTCAGAATTAGGAGTAAACGATACAATAAACAATAAAGCATCCTGCCTTGTGCCAATGGTTCAGGGTGGTGGGAGTGGTAGTGTTAGAGTGTGAGGGTGTTTTCTTGGCACACATTGGGTCTCTTTGTACCAGTTGAGCATCATTTAGCATCATTTAAATGGCCAAACTCTAACACTCAGTAGTTTAATCTAACCTCCCCAACAACCCTATACCATTCCAAACCCTTTGTGAAGTGCCTTGAGACTACATGTGTTGTGAATTGGCGCTATATAAATAAAACTGAATTGAATTTAATTTAATTTAATTTAAGCACCACAGCCTGTCTGAGTGTTATTGTTCACCATGCCCATCTCCTTATGACCACAGTTTTCTTATCTTCTGATGGCCAACAGCATAATCCACCCTTTCAAAAAGCAAATATAAATATGAGTTCACTGTACCACAGTGGCCTCCACAGCCACCAGATGTCAGTCCAACTGAACTCTTTTGGAACTTTTGGGAAGTGGTGGGATGGAAGATTCGCATGGCAGTTCTGAAGGCAAAACTGGGTTCAAAGTGGTATTGCAATGTGTACTTAATAAATTGAGTGTATTTTGTCGATCTTTGGATGAGTTGGTATAGGTGCAGGACACCTGCCATCTTTGCAGTGTGGCTATCAGCCTGACCCACTCTCAAAGATCAGAGCATCTACTGTATCAGAGTTAATTGACCTAGACTTTGAAGAGACTTTACTACATTATTTTGTTGTAGATTAAAGAATAAATTCAAATAAGTTTTATATATAAAACACCAAATGTCACCTGAAGGTCTAAAAGACTTTTAGTTTAAGGAGAGGTGTTTTTGACCTCAACGTCAAATATGAGGCTTCCAGCAGCAACAGTCCAAAGATGTCGGCCCAAAACAAAGAGCAAAGACTCTGCTTTTTTTAAATTTGTTTATATACCTCCGTAGTCACTTACTTCTTGTTGAAGATGGGCGTGCTTTTTATGACATGCTTTGCCTGAAACACTGTGCTGACTGCAGGACTACCACATATTTGGCTTTCGCTTCCATTCTACAGGCATGTGAGAGAATGATAACAGAAATCTTGCTGTGTGACACACACCGATGTGCAGTATCTGCCCCTCTCAGCTTCACAATCTTTGCCAAACATTGGCTTTGTCTTGTTTCAGAATTATCCAGTTTCAACCAACAAACACACAAAGCCACTGTGTGGCAAAAAAAACAAACAAAAAAACAGCTAGAGTTTAGCATAGTGACATGAGAGAGGTTTAATACATTAGCATCCTAACTATTTATACGTCAATCCAGTTTCTATGCTCAATTGATACTGCTCAGAATAGAGGGGGGCAGGTGTCTATCTCCAGTGATCAAAATGCAAGAAGGAGGTTATACACTGTAGAGGTTTTCAGTCCATCACATGGCAAACCCAGAGATACACTATATGGGACTTAACTGAAAGATCATAACAAAATGCTCCTCTTTCAATGTTTTCTGTGTTTTTTTAAAAAAGGATAAGATTTTGACACTTGTTAAAACGTTAAGGCTCCCACACAGTTGGGCATACTGTGAGTGGCGCAGACTCTATGCGGATTCCACGCATACTGTCCGCAGACAGTTGAGGTTTCATTGCCGAGCATTCCAATTTCCTACATTTCTGGTGACAAATTCCCACATTTCCCAAGCTTTCTGCCATGGTGTCATTGGACAAGTAGGTAGTTTGCCTTGTAGTTCTGGAAAAAGAAAAAGAAAAGAAGGATGTATTTAAGGCCATAAAACTAGACTAGGTTTGAAGAAGGGGAATACACCTGTCAGTGAGGAGCAGAGAGCGGCTTTTTCCCGCCAAGCAGTTTATTGTGTGACACCGCGTATGCGAGCTTGGGGTGGACATGTTTGGGGGAATATGTGGGAGCTAAATGTTAAGGAACCTGAAGTTGATAAACACTCACTTAGGGTCGCCAACAGGGGGCAGCATAGCAGCAGTTATACAGCCCATTTGTAAAGAGAGCAATATAATTGTCTTTCTGCTAAAAAGGTGGTAATAAGGAAAACTACAGCCAGGCTACTGCAATGATTTTTTCAAAGTCAGATCAGGAGTGATTAAGCAGATGTGAATGCTGTTGTCTGGACACATGAGGAGGTATATTATCCAAAAAAGAAGACTGAGCTAACGAAGCAACTGGCTTGAGATGAAATGTGTTTTACAGGTCTTTGGCAGAGGAAATAATTTTCTGTGGTACCATCATGTTTTTAGACTTCCTTATGATTTTAACTGATTATTTTTATACTGACAAATGCTAATGGAAACAGCATTGTTGAGTCATCCAGAGCTGTGGCATATTTACAGCTGGCTTCTAAACTCTGGGCAGTAAATTATTATTGTCCTTCGTTGTTATTATAACAAGACTGAATGAAGCTATTGTAAACAAAATTCCTGGATAATATAGTTGTGTCGTACCTAATGTTTCTTTTGAGGATAACAGGACAGTTTATTTAGATTTGCAAGAATGCATATTTGTCCACTCAAAATCAACACTGGAAGCAGAGAGGTGCTGTGGCATCAGTAAAATGTGAAAGATACTAATTGGTTCCTGAAGATCCACACTATTCTTTTCATGGTTCCAAAAAAAAACAATTTTTGTGAATGGTAATAAAAACAAAATCCCAACTTCTTTATGCATTTTATAATGCTATCTAGTGTTTTGTCCTCATGCAACGTCATTTCCATTTATAGTAATGATGACCATTTTTTACCATGTGGCCCAAAATGTGTTTGATGTAATATTTATAAAATGTACTCGCCCACCAGGCCGCTCTCGAGAACTTAGTTCTAAAACAAATTTATAAATTATATATAATTATAATTATATATAATTTCCTATTTAGAATGGTTTTCTTTATGTTTATGACTATTTACATTGTATGTAGATTCTCAAAGAAGGCATCAAAACAATGAATGAACACATGTGGAATTATGTAGCAAACAAAAAATTGCAAAATATCTTTAAATATGTTCTACATTTTAGAATCCTTAAAGTAGCTGCCCTTTGCTGTGATGACTGAAATATTAACCCTTGACCCTCTCTCAACGAGCCATTGTGATATTCTTTCAAGACTCTTTGGAAAACCTTTTCAGGTGTCCACCTCATGAAGTTTAAAGAGAGAACGCCAAGAGATCAAAGCAGTAATCAGAGCAAAGGGTGGCTATATTGAAGAATCTAAAATATAAAAATGTTTAGAGTTATTTCAAACTTTTTGTTTACTACATAATTCAACGTGTGTTCATTCATAGCTTTGCTGCCTTTGGTGAGAATCTACAATGTAATTAGTCATGTGAATAAAGAGACCCAGTAAGTGAGAAAGTGTATCTAAAACCTTTGACCGGTAGTGTATATGCAGAGACACAGGTGGATCTACATGCTCAGTTTGCTGGTGGCAGAGAGACAGAGAGATTTATTTTCATTTATTTTTCATATAAGGGAAAACTAATTGTGACTCAGACTGGGGCCACCAATAAAGGAAATGCCAGCCTCTCTAAACTTGCATTTCATGTCTAAACATGATACACAGTAATTCAAAGCAGTTAGGAGTAATTGGCCAATTATCTATACCTGTATGGACGCAAGTGTCCCAGATAAGAACACAATGATGTGATTTGGTAAGTTTAAAATTAAAATGAACAGTATTGCTTTTTCTCTGTTTCTGTTTTTTATCCTTTTGCTTCTAATTCCTTTCTATTGTAAGAATTATGATTATTGATTAATTAATATTTATCAACAATTATAATTTAAAATCATAATTTGAAAAAAAATGTATTTCTTAACCAAAACTAATTACTTACGAATAGAAAACAGAGATGTCCTATGGTGTTGTGATTATGGGCTCAAAGCTCTTTAATAATTACAATTAGCTATTCATCATTAATAATTGATAAATTATTAACCAAAACCACAAAATGTCACTGTTTATTCAACGCTTCAGTGAAGGTTGGGGAACTTTGACCTTGTTTTAACAGATAAATCACTCTTACACTAAATAAACCCAAACGTTTCTCTTAATTATATATATGAAGATTTATTGAAGCCAAATAATTCTGATATACCATTATTCTGGTCCAGAAACCTTCACCTAACTGACAAGCACTATTCTACACAAAGGGGATAAAAATGACTACCTAACAATGATAATAAAAGAAAAATATATGCGCATTTAGTGTCTATGAAGATCAAACCAGCAGTTTTATAGACAAAATGTGCAATTTGGGTTAAATGGAAAGAGAAGTCCTCCTGGTGTGCTGATGTCTCGATTGCAGCTATCAGCTGTTAAAACTGTGGGGCCACAACCAGCTGATTGCTCCAAATCTCAAACAAAGAGTCATAAAACTGTGAGGCGGGAACTCAGTGGAAAAACTCCAGCAATAAAGCTGGAACAAAGGAGTTGTCAGGCGAGGTCCAGACCGCAGTTGCTTTGAATGAAAACTTTTAAAAGTCCAACTTCTAACTCCTGGCTGATTTGGGATCAGCCGGACAAAAACATGAACACGCACGATTCAGCAGCGTTTGAACAGCAAATCAAAACACAGCTCAGCATAAAACACGTCAATCAGTATTGCATGCAACAAGTTGATACCTTAGATTAACTACTGGTGAATCTAAATCAACTTAACAATGCCTCATCCTGCCCAGACTTCTAAATGTACCTATCTGGTTTAATAAGAAAAGAATGAAATTACTTTGACGATTTATTCTCTTCTCTGGTTGACGATGGGTCAGATCTGAAGAAAAATGAGCGGAAAGTGTCATGCGTCTGTGATCACCTCAAGGAAAAAACTGTAAACTTCTCATCCATCCAGGAGTGGAAAATATAAAGAACCGTTAGTCGACTGAATCAACAAAAAGGAAACTCATCTCCTTGATCATAAAACCTCTGTGGGTTTTAACCTGCGCCTGGTGTCGGCGTGGTCTTCGATCGGCATATGAATCTTCTGACCTTCTTGTATCAGACAGATTTTCAGCTTTCAAGCTCTTCCGGGAATGGCCTTGTGGAGCAAAAGTTCGCCTGCGAGCTTTTGCCTCTCCAGATATGCGCCTCCGTTGCGTCGTCCCGTGAGACAAGCGGAAAATGGCAACGAAACTTTATTTCCTGTGGGTTTTACAATCCCAGGTGACGTCAGAGCTGCGATGTCTGTTGAGTTGCGCATGTTCAACTGTACGACCAAAATGGATGACTCCAACACTATTTTCTTGGTATACTGTGTCTGAGACATTTTGGAGCTGTCTTCTGTGGGCAGAGATAGTCAACATGGAAACGGGAGGACTTAAAAAATATATAACTGCAATTCCAAGTCACCAAACACATAATGTGCAATGGCTGTGTCTACCAAGTAAATGAGTTTAAGATCTCTCACTTCAACAGAACAAAAACTAAATTCTCTGTAGTGATCTGTTATTCCTTTGCTACTTTCCTTCACAGCTCATTCATAAAGGTGCCCACGACTTACATTGATTGCTCATGTTTGGTGCACAGTTATGGTGCAGTTATCATGACAAAAGATACTGTAGCTTTGGTAGTCCATGCATCACATTTAAGCAATCCTACCTGCTTATATTGATGGGATGGCTGGGTCAGTGAAATATCTTTGAGATGGGATGAAGTAGTAGATGATATTTCCATCTTAAATCCTTTGGAAGTTGCAGGGTTACACTTAATTTGTTATATGCAGCTTTCTAATTTTGGTTTCATTCTTGTTAAATAAATAATAAAAGTTTGTCTGTTGTGCGTCTTTTGTACAGGCTTAGATTTTTGGAATTTTGGAGCCTGGTAAAGTCCAAACTATTTTATTAGGCCCTAATCTATTAAACTCTGGAATTAAAGGAGGGATACTTTCGCTTCCCAATGACTGCACGAGTGTCTATTCTCAAGTTCCTAACTTAGGTCCACAGCAAATTTAAAGTAGCATTTTAATTTGAACCACAGTTTTCTTTTTACTAGAAGTATTATTGAGGTTTTGGAGTGGCCTAGCCAGAGTCTTGACTTCAATCTGATGGAGAATCTGTGGAGGGACCAAAAAATAGGGTAATGAGAATGAGGTTTTCCAACTTGAAAGACTTATTCTCATCACCAAAGATAAATAATTATACCAGCGGAAACATGCAGAAAGCTGCTCGGGAATTGTAAGAAATGTTTGATTGAAGTAATGCTTATAAAGATATTTCCATTAATCATAGAGAAAGGTACAAATTATTTTCAACATGTCATTTTTTTTATTCACTGTCAATAAAAGCTAATTCATTTTTTTAATTAACACTCCTTTTACATAGTTGTATGATCTTGTGAAAAATGCCTCTCATTTCCTTTGTGAAACAAACATTTTCCTTCCACTTCACAATTATGTTTTCATCTGTCATAAAGTCCTGAATAATACATTGACGTTTGTGGTGGTAACATGTCAAAATGTGAAAAAGTTGAAGGGTTGTGAATACTTTTGTAATATACTGTTCTTGACATGCAGATTTGAAAAGATCTCAATTTTCAATGTAGTTTTCTGCGCTAAATATGAACAACAACTGGCTAACCAGTAGTGGCCATAAAAGGATTTTCACTTGAAGGCAAGCCTACAAATGGACATTTAAGTAAGAACCTTCACTGCTGTGGTGGCTTTTGTATATATTATCATATGAGAACAGTGTCACTAAAACATGGATAGGAAAATTAATTGACATATTTCTCTATATCATAATGGATTTCATAATTCCTTGTTAGAATAGATCAGTGTTTAGGTGTAGATGAGAGCTGATAGAGCTGACAGGCATATAAGTGAGAGCACTCAAGGAGTTCAATCTTATCCCAGAGCAATTCCCAGGTCATGCCTGTGGTAATTGAAATCATTTTGGTCCTTGAGTTGTTTAATCATTGACAATCTCACATGAATGGTGGAGTGGGACTAATTACATCTACCCCCTATAAAATCCTCCCCTCTTCCCTCCCCAGCCTCTCCCAGCACTTCTACAATCTATAGCCCGTCCATTCAGAATTCTTTAATCAAATTTTATTGTAATTTTGGTCATATCTATTCTTTTTTATCTCTTCTTGACCTATTTTACAGGTATAATGTATTCTCCATGCTGCCTATTTTCAATGTTGAACACCAGCACTGTTCCAAGCATGGTTAATAACACAACAGTTCCATTAAAGATGCCTATGAGAGATGTAACAAATCATTCGTCTGTTGTTAACCCTGATTCGGTAATTATGCAAATTGCCATATATTTTCCCTTGGTGCTTTAAAGTGTGATCTGGGGGTTCTTCTCTGCATGCCAGAGAGATGGGAGAATGGTCATGCATTACTAAACTTGCCACATTCATCATGTTGACTGATGGCACAGGGAGTCAGTCCCCGGGTCCTGGTGGTTAATGTAGTGGGTAATTAACTGTCATTTGCCTAGTAATAGGACGATGATCAATGGTTTGTGAGGAAACAAATTCTAATGCAGAAACTGATGAATTCATGCCAAGGCTAGAGCAATTTATGTGGCAAGAAAGGCAGAAGATGAGGGCTGGGTGAAAATACTGAAGCACGAAGCCTCCAACAGAACTTTCTGCTACTCTTGATGGTATTTTAGGTTCCCTTGTTCTGCCTAAGCAACTTAATCTAAACAATATTCACTGATTGTTAGGATTAAGCTTTGTTAAAGATTGTTCAATAATCTTTTTATTTTTGTAATTATACAAAATCACAATGATGGAGATAAATTCTATTTTGAAATCATCATAATGAAGGTAAAAAAAAAGTGCAGATTGGGAACACTGTGACACAACATGTCAGACATGGAGATCTTCAGAAAAGTACAAGTTTGAAAATAGACATGCCAAAAAGGATCTAGGGGCAGCTGTGACTCAGTGGGAAGAGAAGTCATCTGTTATTCACTACATATACTAAACACTTTATATCCATTTGCAGCCGCCATAAACAGATAACAGGTAGCAGGAAATGACAGAGTGACTGGTGGAGACTGCGGTTCTCCGGCTCTAACCACCCGCAGATCCACCAGCCACTGGGGTCTGTGAGCAGAGCTCTGCTAAACCGAAAACTCAGAATGTACATTTCAAAGTAGACTTGTTCTTGATGAACTGACTGCACAAATCAAGTTTTGAGGTGCACTTACCTGCGTAAAGTCATTTTAAAACAAAAGTATTTGTTATTTGTATTTTCACCTTCTCCACTTACCGCTGCTGGTGGTGCAATGCATTGTGGGATACCTTGCTGGCCCAAGTCTGCGCAAGCAGTCAGTGGCATGTGTTTTCACCAACAAAAGGAGGTTCCAAAGCATGAACACTGGTTCAACTCGGGCAACGAAGAATACTTGGTTCTTTTGCGCGAACCACAACATCACCCATGGGCGGGTCGAAGCTGCAAATAGCTAAAAGTACAGTGGCGAAGAACACTCACCGGCCACTTTATAAGGTACACCTGTCCAACTGCTCGTTAATGTAAATTTCTAATCAGCCAATCACATGGCAGCAACTCAATGCATTTAGGCATGTAGATATGGTCAAGATGATCTGCTGCAGTTCAAACCGAGCATCGGAATTTAGAACAAAGGTGATTTAAGTGACTTTGAACGTGGCATTGTTGTTGGTGCCAGATGGGCTGGTCTGAGACTTTCAGAAACTGCTGATCTACTGGGATTTTCATGCACTACCATCTCTAGGGTTTATGGAGAATATATATATATATATATATATATATATATATATATATATAGATAGATATATCTGTATATATAGATAGATAGATAGATAGATAGATAGATAGATAGATAGATAGATAGATAGATAGATAGATAGATAGATAGATAGATAGATAGATAGATAGATAGATAGATAGATAGATAGATAGATAGATAGATAGATAGATAGATAGATAGATAGATAGATAGATAGATAGATAGATAGATAGATAGATAGATAGATAGATAGATAGATAGATAGATAGATAGATTTTAGATAGATAGATTTGAGAACTACAAATTGACCAGTTCAGTGATCAAAAAATGTGTGCCTTTTTCTTTTTTACTTTTTTATATTAAGGTATTTTAGGCTTTGAATTCTTTCATTTGTTTTAACGATGGACAGGTAGGACAAAATGTAATAAAAGGACGGGGTTGGAGTTGAACCTGAACTCGCTGTGATAAGAAATTTCAGCCTTTGTGTGCCAGTGTCTGCTCGACAACTTAAACTTTAACGTATTAAATTTTACCACCTCTTGTACCCGGAGATAATAACAGTTATGTTGAATATTAACTTAATACAAACAGAAACGTTTTTTTACCAATGAATTCTTTCTACCTGCTCACCACTCATCTATTGAATTTGTTTCGCCCTTCCACCATGTTTGAAGGTAAATCATATATCGTGTTAAAGTGTGTTGACAATGATAATTTTGTAGGAATTTCTGAAAGTAAAATGTCATTTTCTGCCTCTGGGTTACATACTCTCTGAAGATTAATAACCAACCCCGAATATCCCACACCCTGAGATCATTTATCAGATTCTGTTCTCTACAGGCTCTCAGAGTGGTATACAGTCTTGTCATTTTAACAGAGGCTGCAAAGTGCCTCAAGAACTTTGCCTAATAGCTTTTTTGCTTTATGACTTTATCTGTTTTTTTCTGCCCCTGGCTGCTGGGTCTAGGTTGCTGTTTAGTAACAGATCCGAATACTTAATGAATGCTCAGATTATACCTGGAGCAGTCAACAAAATTACAGGGAAGTCTTTGGACAGCAGTGAAAGCAGTGTTCCATCTTCTTCTGTGGTACAAGCTGTGGCCCACACACAGTTCAAACAACAAAAAAAACCAAGGAGGGTTTCATTTGTGGGGGCCATGTTTTGATAAGGGAATTCTGTTCAATTGTGGCCTAAAACATAGAAGACAACTTGAAATAATGAAAGATTTTGTTAATTATTTCTAATTAAAGATTTAATTACTTAGGTAGTGGTTCCTTTATTCTTTTTGAAGTGATTCCTTTATTCTTTCCTCTTTAACACTGACATTTTTAAAAATGTCTGTTTTTACTGCTTTTGCCATGTGAAGGAAATGTGAGCTGTGTGAAAACTGCTCTGAATGCTTAAGAAGAACTGCTTTGGCATCTTTGAACATAAGTAAGGTGTAATGGTATACAGTCTAGATCAGCTTCTAGTCACATTGGTTCCACTAACCAGGATCAATATACAGGTTATGTCAAGGTGTGTTGATCAAGAACTCAACAACCATTACAATTAATCATTTGATGAATTAAAAGTTTTGGGAAAATTTTTGGAAGCTTCCAAACTTTTCTAACTTTTCTCCCATTGTTTTGTATTAAATAATATCTTGTTTGTGTATGTGACTCAGGTTGTTTGGCGTAACAGGGAACTGTGCAGCCTGCAGCAAGCTGATTCCAGCCTTTGAGATGGTAATGAGGGCAAAAGAAAATGTCTATCACCTGGACTGCTTTGCATGCCAGCTCTGCAATCAAAGGTAAGTTGCTGTGTGCGAGTGCATTGCTTCTACCCTCCTTAAGCATAGGACTTGTTTTCTTGCAGATGGATCCTAGGACACAGGAAGAAACTAGATGCAGCAGAGGCATGGGGGGGGAGCGAGCACCCAAATGCACAGCAGACCAGATCAACTTGAATTCATTCTCTTTAATGAAATATAGTTAAATTCTGTTATTCTTTCAGTTCTTAAATATTGTTTTCTTTGCTGTGCTTAGAACTGCTAAAAGCAAGTGATTAACAGTACCTCAATGTTGCAAGGCGTCAAGCAGGCTGTTCTCAGTTGAAAGTGGCCACTGAGCTTAGAGTGTCATCAGCAGGTTGCAACAGAGATACAGAGAGACTGGAAGAGTCACGGAAAGGCATAGGCGTAGAAGTCTTTTGGCCACATCCCATAATGATGACTGCTTAATTGTAAACAGTGCTCTGTGGAACAGGATGATAAATGCCACTCAACTCCAGGTACATTTACGGGAGGTGAGAGGCATCCAAGTATCAAGTACCATTCTAAACTGTTTACATCAGCGTCGTCCGCGTGCTAGACAACCTGCAAGGGTACCTGACCACACCACCAGGCATGGCCTCATCATCTTGCATGGACCAGGGAGCATTTACACTGAATGAGGGACCAAATGGTCTCAGTGCTGTTCTCTGATTAAGTCAATTCACGCTAAGAAGAAATTATGGCCGCCAATGATATTGGTGACGTCAAGGAGAGCACTATGCATCAACCACTATTGTCACCAAAAGAGTCTTTGGTGGTGTATTTGTTACAGTGTGGGCAGGTGTGTCTAGTCAATACTGAACTGCCAAACACTTTGTGAATGGTACAGTGATATCATTAATCCAGTCATTGTGCCTCTGCATGAACAATATAGGCCTAATTTCATCTTCATGGACGAAAATGCTTCATCTCATCGAGGTTGCATCATTAGGGAACAGCTGCTGGAGATTGGGGTACCTCGAATGGAGTGGCCTGGTCTTTCTCCAGACTTGAATCTCATATAAAATGTATAGGATTAGTGCAGTCACTGTCTAGAGGCTCGTAATTCTGTACCCCAGAACCTCAATGACCTGAGGGCCACCCATTAAGAAGAGTGGGATGCCATGTCTCAGCAGAGAATAAATCAACTTGTGAATCAACTTGTGTATACACGTCGTTGTCAAGCTGTCATTGATGCTCAAGTGCACAACACGTTATTGAGACATTGGCATTTTTTGTTGTGGTTTACCAACCACTGTTGCTTTGGTTTCAATTAATTGTTTGAGATGAGAAAATCACCATTCCGTGCCTCTACTTAAGTGCCTTACTTGCATGATATTATACCAGTGTAGCGTGAACATTTTAAGTTTACCATAAATTTAACCCGAAAGACAAATATTTCTAACTTGCGAGAAGTGTATGTTTTATTTCTTATACAGAACAAAACATATTTTTTTCTTGTCTCCAGTTTGTCCATAACCTAAAAATGAATTACTCTTATTGTAAACATATAACATATAATTGATCTGTTGGGATGCAGTTAAACTCTGTTTACCTTTAAATTGTCCGGAATTTAAATATTCTCCACCTAAGTGAAAGTGCTTTCTTAGATCCAAAGACAGAGAGCTGGTTCAGGGGATACAGGACAGGGTGGAGGCACCGAGATATGAGATTCCATCCTGTAAGCAGTTAGCCACAGATCAGCCCTGGGGACAGCTAATCGATGAAGCTGTCATCCAGTCTCATCATCTAGTCCTATTTCCCCTTAAAGAGCTGGAGGCCACCGAAGAGCTGGAGGGTGAAGGTTAGTGTTGATGGTAGCAACGGAAACCAGGCTGGGTGACTGCAGAAAGGAAAGGTCAGTACTGAAGAAGGAAAAAAACTTTACACTGGACCACTCAAAGGAGATGCTGACACAAATTACTTGAGCAAAACCAAAATGGTTGTTTATGAATTAGGAATGTTAGGACTCTTAGAAAGAAGGCAAAGTAAGCCATGACTAGTAAACTATCACAAGCTGTGGTATGTGTACTATTGGCTTTGTCTGACAGAAGGACATTGATGCCGTTCAATCATTTTAAATGCAGCTGCTGTTTATGATATTTCTACTTGATGTGTATCAGAATCAGCTTTATTGCCAAGTTTGCACAGACAAACAAGGAATTTGACTCCTGTACACTTTGCTCTGAATGATAAAGAACATTTGTTTTAGTGTGTATGTGGTAGGATTGTCAAAATAATCGATATTTTGACATAATCGATACAAACAAATGAGTCAAAGATATTCATTTGATATTGAATTGATTCAATATATTTATCAATTAGATTTATATAATTCAATTTATATAAACTGACTATAAACTGAAATTTTAGTTTCCCCAAGTTGTTGTCCTTCTTTAGACAGCAGCACTGCAATAACAGACACTCAGCCGGCCCATTCCCTGCAGCAGCTCAGCTGAACATTCATGGCTGAGAATAAAACTGTGACCTGCTGCTGGAAGTTTGGAAGCTCTGCTAGCATGGAAAGAAGAGCTTGTGTGACTCTCTTTAGCCAAGAGGTCCTTTACCTATGAGGCAAGTGAAAAGGAGATGCTGAATCCCTCAGCAGACAGCCCCATCCGCTGCTAAATAGTGAAGCAACAAACTGTTAATGGGTCGGTTGCGAAGGAACATATCTGAGTATGGATCACATTTATGTTTATACTAAAAAGAAAAAAGACTAATCATTTATTTGTCCCTCTGTAGGAAAATGTATGTGTATCAGCAGCACAGTGACAGAAGAATGGAAGTTCACACTAAAGATTAGTAATAATAATAAATATAAAATAATTACATGAATGAATCTAAGGTCCATAGTTGCATTAAGGAAAGAAACTCTTATTCTAACTGTTAATTTGTCTAATGCAATGCAGGTGATGTAACACTTTTAATTTATATATTTTTATAAAGACCTGCTAAATTTCTATTTATTGGCTTTAAACTTCAATCAAGTTAAAAACTTTTAGTATCTTGAGACATAGGGGGAAGGACTTTAGTATATGCAGGCTCATTGAGGACCTGTCATTCTTGCCATTAATTGATGTGACTATGAATTCTGCTTTCTACAAGAAAATCCTGAAGAAGAACATCCAGCCATTACTTTGTGACCTTAGCACACTTGGGTTATGCAGCAGGACGACGATTCAAAGCCTACCAGCAAACCCACCTCTGAATGGCAAACTAAGTCAGGTCAAGAAGGTTATCGATTGACATAATAAAAGTCTGGACTTGAATCCAGTTGTGATACTTTCTTATTTTAAGTTGGTATTGTGTCATTGTGATGCTCTGCTTACTGCAAAGCATTTGTAATTTAATTTGTTAAAAGTGTTATATTAAATAAAGTTACTTGCTTACTTCAATTTAAGAAATGTAGTTATATTTTTAAGAGACACTTTGCAAATTGCTGAGAATTGCATCCCAACCTGCACACCGCAGGTTGGTTATGTCAAATCATAATTGGTCCTTATGGGATATATCAAATCAGCGTTGAATCTGCTCTCCAATCCTGATTAATGGTTATTAGGCTAAGTATACTATGCTACTCTTGTGTGCACATAACAGTCAGGGAGACTTCACCTCCCACCCAACCATGCCCTGCCTCTGCAGTTCTTATACATCTTTAACTCAACAACAAAACAACATTGTAGAACATATTTATGTAGAAACTGTAGAAACATCTGGAAACTGTAGTGGATATTAGTAATGACTTATAATACTGCATAACAGTTAATCAATTGGTCTTGTTTCTTTATTAATTAATTAAACATTACATTTATCAATCTAGTGCGATTCTTTTTACCGTTCCATTATTGGAATAATCATTTTTAGATATATTGTAAAGGACCAGGATTTTAATTTATTTCTCTGTACTATATTCATTTCCAAGTAAAGATAAGAATGTGTTGCCAAAAGACTGTGAGAAAATCATCATGACCTACAAATTATGTGAATTATTAATCAAACTAATATTTGTTTACAGTATTTTCTGAAATATTAGAAGTAAAAATAATAAAAAGATGGACAACAAAAAACCATCAACTTCTAACTATAAGATTAAAAGAAGTTTGAAATAGAATGTTCAGCAGTCTTTTTATTTAAAGGATTAAGCACTGATTATCAGATTTTAATCAGATTTGTGTGAAACCTTGAATGAAAAGATTTTTATCTGATTTCTACTTTATCTAAGAGGAGGGGGCAAAGAGACGGTTTAACCTTCTCTCTTCCTTATTCAGTTCCAAATCAGCAGAATAACATAGAAATGTCCCATCTTGTGTTCAGGAAATTTATGCTCGGATGGAATGCATCTTTTGGATCACAGCCAATGCAATAACTGTTAAACGAAAGGTTGTTTGCCTAGTTATGTGATCTGGGTTTCTTAAGTCTGTGATAAGAAAACCCAGAGTTTTAGGAGTTTCACTGAAAAATCAGACAGATGTCATTAAGGTATCCACTTTCAAAGGCTTTCTCACTACCAGAAACGTCCCGTAACTTTCTGTCATGTTCTAGGTTTTTACTGCAATAAAGAGGAGATATGGCTCCTAATATGTTGTGTTACATGTGTTGACAGAGATGTCTAACCTTTGTTTGATAAGCCTCAGCTAAACAGTTAATGTTGGATGGAACTATTTTCACACAAAATGTCAAGAAAATTCTCCCAAGGTTGTTTTACTCAGCAAAATATGGGAATGTTCAACTATGAAAATTAAATCATTCTAAGACTGGAATTCATAATCATTCAAGGACATCATGTTACTGTAAAAGCATGACACAAAAATAAAATAATGAGAGAAAATGATTCAATCTCTAGTTTTTTTCTATAAAGAAGTGCACAGTGGATCTGTGTTCAGAGCAGAGAAATTCTCTGGTTTACTCCTTATTTCAAGGCTTTACTGTAGATGTGTGCCTCACTATAACAAAAAAATCCTTGCAAGCTGCAATTAGAGCTGACAGTCTGACTGAGCTGCAGCGAGAAAGAAGTAAAAAATGTCAGATAATGCTACCAGTTGTACAGAGCGATTACAATCAAGGTCACAATGGTCAGCTGCCCAGAGTAGAGGTAAGTCAGACTTCATCCTTTGGTGATCATCTAAGTACTCTCCTCTGTTTCTCTGTCTTTTGCAGGTTTTGTGTGGGAGACAAATTTTTCCTGAAGAACAACATGATTCTCTGCCAGACTGATTATGAGGAGGGCCTGATGAAGGAAGGCTATGCTCCACAAGTCCGCTGACCATCCTAATCACATCAGATGGAAGAGTAGAAATAAAATAAAGAGACTGCAGGAGAGCATGCAATCACACAAAATGCACTATTGCCTCCTATCCAGGTCCTATACCCAACATGTACATAAACTGGGATACGCTCTACTGTACAGAATGGCCATGAAGACAAAATGGCAAAGAAACTGGTGTAAATTAACATGTTTGCATATTTAATAATTTTTCTCTGACAGATGCTGGCTCTGTTTACCTGACAAACAATAAACTAACTGTGCCCTGAGCGTATTACCTAACCAAGTGCTGCTCCTGGTTCAAAGGTTGCTGGTTTCATTGTATTCAGCTATAGCAGATGGAACCCCACCTGACAACCTGGATCTGAATGACGCAAAGCTCATTTTATGTAATACTGAATCACACCTTGAAAAACCTGAAGACTTAACAAAAAAAGGATGACTGTCTCACATCTGTCTATGCATGTATGAGCATCTCACTTCAGCCAGAGAATTATTTGCGCTCATAACACTCTCCGGTTCATGTAGTCCTTTTAGAAGAAAAGGACTACATGAAATGACCTGAAGATCACCAGGCTTCTGTTTCATACTGCTGCACTGTCATGATACTGTTATCCTGTCCTGAGAAGTTTGAAGACAAGGTCTGACTAGTTGTGAAATATTGTTTTGGTAAGATAATGAAAATAAAAGAACATTAATTAGATAAAATGTAGCACTATCGTTAAAGGCATCTCAAAGAGGGTTAAGTTCATCATTCATTTAAATACGTTTTGTGATTTTCCACCTCCCACACAGAGAATTAACCCAGATTTAGTAACTGGCTGCTAAAGAAAGTGAAATATTTAACACTTTATCTGTCAGATATGTTTACCGAAGTGGATAAAGTCTAAAGTTGTACAAAAGAAGAGAGAATTTCACAAATTTCAGTTTGAATTAATCCTAAACCATTACCACTGCCTAATTTTGTTTATGGCTTCCGGGTGTAAAAGTTATTTACTGGATGATTACAAATTGGTTAAGAACTTTACTAATGGCTCAAATTTTTTCAAGTCAGGAGTAGCCAGCAGGTGACCAGAAAACTGTATTATTATTTTGTACCAGAGAAAAGACCTCTGGACAATCACAGGACTGAACTATTTGGCCAGCCTGGATATGGAAATGGACTCCAAGCAAACTACTTTGAAAGAAAGGCTGCATATGTTTTTTTATAGAGATGGTTTTTGTATTTATTAAAAACGTTTCTCTCACACTGAACCGACCTGGTGTACACCTTATGGAGACTGTGGTACACATTGTACAATTCTTAGGCTTCCTTGGGTGGGAATGGTTAATTGCTTTTTATATTTTATCTGATAAACCTTCTGTTCATCTGTTGCTCAAATGAGTGGCATTGTTTGTCATCAAAATATTCAAACCCAATCATTGATTTCTGATCTCTTATGGTTGAGACGTCTATAACATGTTTTAGGTGGTGTTTGTTCATTGTTCTCTGCAGGGGAACATTCATCTTAGGAATTAACAGTTTTCAAAAAGACAACCTTCTTCAAAGTAGTGAAGACCATTCCAGCTTACAGACCATTAAAAAATTTCACCCTTTTGTACTGAATTTAAACAAGCTGGCATGCCAAATTCAGCACACTTTTTACAGTATTTTGTTTGCAGTCTGTGGTTGTACATAAAACAGTGATTTATTGTGCTTGCTTTTTCACAATGCCTTTTAGGTGCCACCCAGACATGAAATGTTTATTTTGAGGACACCACTTGTAAATACTGGAACAGTGTTAAGGACAAATCTAATACACTTTTCACGTGTCACTAATAAGTTTTGTCTTTTAATTTTGATCATAAGTAAAGCTATAAAAACATCAACGTCAAAAACTTTGCATGTAGTGACAGTGGAGAGGAAAAACTCCCTTTCAACAGGAAGAAACCTCCAGCAGAACCAGACTCAGTGTGAGCGGCCATCTGCAATGACCGCTTGGGGGTTTAAAAGAAAAGAGCAGAGAAGGAAAAATAACAAAGAAGCACTGATCCAGGAGTACTTTCTATGGGAAGGAAAAGTAAATGTTAATGGATGTAGATCTTTTGGTCGATTCATCTAGAAAGAAAGAACAGATTAACTCTGAGCCAGTTTTTAAGTTTAGAGTGTGAGAGAGAAAACATACAGTTAGTCACAGTAAAAGCTCAGTCAGTAGCTATGTCTAGGAGAAAAATAGGGTTAAACACTGAAAGACAGGGCCAGGTGGATCATTGGTAGAAGATGAGCATTAAGTTGTTGCCAGCAGAAGCTTGGACGATGCCCCCCTCCAGAAAGGTGTTACAGGTAGACAAAGAGTCAGGCCAGGTGTAGCTTCTAGGAAGAGAAAAGAGAGAGAACATAAAGTTAAAAGCTGAAATAACATCAAATAATGCAAAATTGGAGAGTAGTGTGAGAATGTAGCGAAGAGGGTGAAAGTGGTCATTATGTCCTCCAGCAGCCTAAGACTATAGCAGCATAACTACAGTGACAGCTCAGGATAACCTAAGCCACTTTAACTATAAGCTTTATCAAAAAGGAAAGTTTTAAGCCTAGCCTTAAAAGTAGACAGGGTGACTAAAACTGGGAGCTGGTTCCACAGGAGAGGAGCCTGATAACTAAAGGATCTGCCTCCCATTCTACTTCTAGAGACTCTAGGAACCACCAGTAAACCTGCAGTCTGAGAATGAAGTGCTCTGTTAGGAACATATGGAACAATCAGATCTCTGATGTATGATGGGGCTAGATCATTAAGGGCTTATATGTGAGAAGGAGAATTTTAAATTCTATTCTGGATTTAACAGGGAGCCAATGAAGGGAAGCTAAAATAGGAGAAATATGATCTTTCTTTTTAATTTTTATCAGAACTCTTGCTGCAGCATTTTGAATCAGCTAAAGGCTTTTAACTGCATTTTGTGGACATCCTGATAGTAAAGAATGACTGTAGTCCAGCCTTGAAGTAACAAATGCATGGACTAGTTTTTCAGCATCACTCCTGGATAGGATATTTCTAATTTTGGCAATGTTCCAGAGGTGAAAGAATGAAATCCTAGAAACCTGTTAAATATGGGATTTAAATGACATGTCCTGGTCAAAAATAACACCAAGGTTTTTTACTTTATTATCCGAGGTCAATTTAATGCCATCCAGGTTAAGTGATTGACTAAGCAGTTTCTTTTTTAAAGACGACAACTTCTGTCTTGCCTGAATTTAGAAGCAGAAAATTTGAAGTCATCCAAGTTTTTATGTCTTCAAGACATGCTTGTAGTCGGTCTAATTGGTTGGGCTCATCGGGATTCATGGATAAGTAAAGCTGAGTATCATCAGCGTAACAGTGAAAATTTATTCCATGCTGCCTGATAATTCTAACTTTTGGAAGCATATATATAGTAAAGAGAATTGGCCCAAGTACTGAACCCTGTGGTACTCCACAATCAACCCTGGAGTTTAAAGATGATTTATCATTTACATGAACAATCTGGAATCACACATTTGATTAGCAACTATTTTCTCAATAATTTTAGATAAGAATGGAAGATTGGATATAGGGCTGTAATTTTTCAAGTCACCTCAATCAAGCGAAGGTTTTCTAAGTAAAG
The DNA here is from genome assembly GCF_021462225.1 of Girardinichthys multiradiatus. Classification (NCBI taxonomy): domain Eukaryota; kingdom Metazoa; phylum Chordata; class Actinopteri; order Cyprinodontiformes; family Goodeidae; genus Girardinichthys; species Girardinichthys multiradiatus. The sequence continues at coordinate 4,992,635 of NC_061809.1, forward strand.
GTTTAATTACAGCTACCTTAAAAGCCTGTGGTACATATCCATTTACTAAGGATAGGTTAATCATACCTAAAATAGGGCTGGTAATCAGAGGGCACATGTCCTTAAATAATTTGGCTGGGATTGGGTCTAACATACAAGTTGAAGATTTAGATGAAGATAATATTTCTGATAACTCAGGAAGCTCCACAGGATCAAAACAGTCCAAACACAGGTCAGGTTCTGCAGTTATTTCCAATGTTGTCTCACTTGCTGAGGATGAAGTAATTATCTTCGGGAGTATGTCAAAGATTAATGTTCTGTCTTCCTTCGAGGATAGATTTTTCATCTGCACCTAGAACTCTGGAGAAGCCACACCTACCTGTTCAGAGGTTCAACGTATTAGCTGGAGCCCTCTACAGCAATCTAAAGCATAAGAGTATTTTCCATAAAGACTTTATGATTCTATAAGTAGCTAACTTTTTAACTTAGTCAGAACAGAAACATTGTCTTATTTCAGAGCTCATTCTGGAGTTACTATTAGGAATTTCTCTTTTTCCTCGGTTAACAACTACTCGGTCACCATCTCTGCTGCAGTTAAAACGTTCAGAACAAATTATCTGTGAAAAGTTGATTCCAGTCACTGAAAAACTTGGCTGGTTGGCAGAAGTTTAAAATGCTGACCCATAACCCCTAATTTTAACCAGGTGTGTGATAGATTTATAAATTTCTGATTGTCTAATGCGAGAGAAAGAAGCAACTTAAAATGTACAGCCTCATTCAAAACCAGTTAATTCAGACATTGATTAAGTGTCAAAGTGTATTCAAATCCTCAAATGTTTATGTAGAGTTATATTTTCAAATTCTTGGTCATTACAGAATTAAACTTAGACAGAAAAATCCTTGGTTTGGCCTTCAATTTTTTCTTTTATAATTTACATGACTCAGTAGAAGAATTACATATTGAAGCCTGTGAAGCTGAATATGTTCTGTTTTTACTGTAGTCTAACTACTGTGTCATGATTTTTACAGCCGACTTAACCCACATGCAGAGACTCTCAGAGAACTTTGTAAAAGGAGTAAGTTTTTATTGAAAGATTGATCAGAAACAACAGGAGCGACGAGTCTAATCTTCCTTACTAAAACACAAAGAGAAAAGATAAATAGCTGAACCTCAGAAACATGAACCAACATATCTTACTGGAGATTCCGGAATAATTCGCCAAGGAGAGAATAAATGTCAGGAAAGGAGTTTAGCTTGCCATGCACAGACTAGATCAGGAAGTAGCCTTAGCCACTACGGAGGACTGGAACAGATCAGGTAGGATTCACACCACGGAGGCAAAAACACTCAAGCGCCGAGGTGTTGGCCACCTTCCTCTATATGCTTCCCAGCTGATGAGTAGATGCACAACACCTGTCGCCTCAGGTACACTCCTACTGGTGGCACCCAGTGTCGAAAAGGTGTAAGCAGCAGGCAGCAGAACTCCAAATCCTGACACTGTGAAATTATGTGATATCATATAACTAAAACTAGAAACAGTTAAAAATGTGGAATTTGCAATGAAAAGTGAATCAAGATACACACAGTCTAAAATGACACATTTGTTTATTTTTGGTTTTCCATTTTCTCTCATTAAATCAGGTTAAACTTATGATTGTTTAGGATTACCAGGAATCATAGAGGTCTTTGGGGGATTTTTTTCTTACTTTCTTTCTTTTATAAAGTTTACAGACACTAAGATTAGTATGCCCATGATGATGATGATGGCATACCTTTGTGCAAACATTTCAGTAAGAGGCACACATGTAAATGCATTTTAAAGGCAACACCTCAAACACATTGCTTCTGTTTCTGGCATCATTGGAGGATCAAAAGAAATCACCCAAGATTTCAGGAAAAGAATTGTGGACTTCTACAAGTTTGATTCATTCTCAGATATAATTACATTTTCAAAAGCCTGAAGGTGCCACGTCAATTATATGCAAATATAAACAATATTGGAATGTACATACTGTTCAGGACAGGCTCTCTGCTCCAGAGATTAACGTATTTTGGTGAGAAATATGTGTATCAACTCTAAAACAAAAGCAAATGTTGCCCTGTGGCACTGTGCCCTCTGAATTTTGATAGGTTTTTCTGTGGGGATTTCTCCTCCTTTTTACAGGGCAGGGGCTTGTGTGGGTGCCTGGCTGCCAGGGTGATTGGGTTCTGGGTAAGGGATTTCGGTCCTCTGTGTTTCTCTATACCTCTTTGGTCTGGCAATTGCTCCTCCTGTGCTTCTCTGCTATACCTTTGTTAAGGGTGTATAGCTATTCTTGAAAGAAGACCAATGTTCGTCTGGCTAAGGCTGATGCAGCCTTCAGGAGCCAAGGTTACCTTCCCTTTGCTGTTTTTAGATACTGAGTAATGCAAACTGTTTTCCCTTCCTCACCATTCCAAGAAATCTATACCTCCAGGTGACAAATTCGCACACACACACACTCTTTACACACACACAGACACACACACACCTGCACACAGATCCAACAGCCCACACACCCAAATAATACAAATGGTTGAGGGTCATGCTAACACAGGTTACTATTCCATCAATAAAGCCTGTCTACTTTGATGCAAGTGCAGTCTTGAATCAATAAAGTCAATCACGCAATTAGGACACCATCTTAAGATATCCTTCTTGTTGAGCAAAACTGGGCTAACTGTGTTTGTAACAAAGACATACATACAATACATCCCTTTCAATTTGGCATGCGCATGTTCCGAAAGTATACAGCAATGTTTCAAATTTAAACACATGCAGAATGTTTATATGCAAAACAAAGTGCATTGAACTATTGTCTGCTGTGCAACTTTCAAAAGCAACAAAAAAACCAATGGGGTGGACTCCTACCTATCACTAAAGCCTGCTATAATAAGGGAGTTAAGGTTCATTATTCAGCAACAGTGCTGATGGAGAAAGAAAAAAGGACCAAACCAAAAGATTGTCTGCATTTGTTAACACTGAATTACTCACCAGAAACAACTTCAAGCCAAATGTAAACACCACTGGTAGTGGTAGAGTAGTTGGTAGATGTTGCTAATAAAAGGCTTGGGTTTTCTTTAGATATAAAAACTTTTAAGCAAATTTAATAATTATCTGAATTTGACTGCACTGTTAATTAGGATGAATTAGAATGTATTATCCTGACTTGAAACCTTGCAGAGATTGAAGCTGCCCTTCGATGTCTTACTTCATCCAACCCATCTGACTGGAACCAACATCTCCCCTGGATAGAATACACCCACAACTCACAAGTATCCACAGCCACAGGTTATTCCCCTTTTGAGATGCTGGCGTCCTGACGCCTTGCTGGTTCACTCTGGGGAGATGGAGAAGAATTGTAGCACTGCAGACCGGTGCCAGGAAGAGGGATCGATAGCTTTGAGCCCTAGAATGGCGATAGTGGCTCCTCTGCCTCTCTGGCCAGACGTGAGCTCTTTTCCACTCCACGCTGGAACTACTCCCACACCGTTATCTCCGAAGAGCTTAAATACTAAGGTAGGTGGAGAATTAACCAATGAACTGAGAGAGGAACTAATCAGGGGAAACACGTAACAGCTGGTAACATGGGGCCTACATGGAGAGAATGATCAATTTACAAGACTGAGCAGGGAGTGCAGGGAGGTAACAGGAAACATCTAAATAACTAAAGCAAGTAATTAATTAGAATAACTAAAGTACATGGTGGAGCCAGATCTATCAGAAAACCATAACTGACACATATAACACCAGAGTCCAGGAAGTAACAAAACTAAACCGAAGGAATCTAAAGAACCTGGCTGAGCAGAAAGAACCGAAACATAAAACTTTGACACCTGAAATGTGCAGCACACTTGCTGGAGAGCGGAGACCGTTGACAGTATTGAGGCAGAAGCAAGCAGTGGAAAGATGCAGACTTGAAGGGCGGTGGGGGGTCATTGAAGAAAAAGACCACAAGACTGTATATAAGTGGCAATGAGTATGTGCGATGCTACTTGCTAAGCTAATGCTACAAGCTAACACTGTGACACAAATGATTTAGAGCAACGTACAAAGGTCAGTGTTAGAGTTAGAAAGCGGATAAACACAGACAAGTGTAAAATAAGACACAAGGTGAACCAAGTCAGCTTGACTTGCAAGGGTGAGACAGTCCTCTGCCAGAACAGCAACTTCCTTCTTACAAAGGGAAAGTCCTTGCACCAGCCTTTTATTTACGACTCACATTCCTACAAGCAAAAAAGCGGGAATTGGTTTCTGCCAATTCTCACAGAGATTTCAACCTAAAAATGTAGTCATTCCCATATATGTAATAAGCTTGTCATGTCCAGGTAGTAAACCACTCCAGGCTGCATTCCTTAACCTTCCACAAACACTTTTCACACTAAAAGAGCAATCATAGGAATTAGAAATCATCTTAACTATAATAGAACTTCAGACATAAACATGATTTAAACTAAACATTGATAACTTATATACATTTTTCCAACGGTCAGTAAATGTCCCAGATCCACAAAAGTGAAGTTGAAGCAACGAAATAAACCAGTAAACCGCCTTCCATCCCTCCACCATTTAGTTGTAAAGCTATTGGAGGCTAAAACATAGGTTATGGTGGAGCCATACAGAAGCTCAGCTAAAAAAGTAGAAACCCTGCTGCTGTAGCTGATGACGAAAAAAAATAACCTGATTCAAATTGACCACAAAGGTAGAAATTGTACAGGGCTGCTGCTGAAGGCATTTGGAACAGATCCTGTTTATGTCAGGTATAGTGAGACGGAGGACCCCAGAATGCAGCCGACTAGACATCTTAATTTGTAAGTAAAAGGTTTAATTTTCAGCAAAACAAACCTCACTCTCAGGAGGAGGCAGGAACAAAACAATGATGCCTAGCAAGGCAGGCATGGCATGACCAGAGGAACTGAAACCGAAATGACTGAAACCGAAATGTTTTCGCCAGGCATGAACACAATGTGGGTGTATATGTATGGCGAGACACAGCTGAAAAACAAAAGCTGACTGACATGGTGCAGGTAATTAAACCTAAGAAACATAGCAATAACAGAACATAATCCAGAAACCAATGTCAACAGAATACCTAAATTAGAAGAAACCAAAACATAGCACCACCTCTAAAAGAATAAACAGAAGCAGGTTCCAAAACTCAACTGTGAGAAACATAACAGGAAAAACCCGCAACCAAAAACCAAACACCCCCAAATCATAACAGTTCACACTGTAAAAATGTTTTGTATGTGCCAGATCCATGTTTGTTTTGAAACAATTTATTTTAGTTTAGAATGATTATTTGTCAATGCCACGTTCTGTTAGGATCTGAGTTGTGTTTGTGTTTTTGTGCTTTCTACATATGCTTTGTTTCAGACGGTGCTGGAGCTCTCAGGTGTGCTGGGTGACAGGTGCGACTTGTTCCACTGATATTAGGAGTACTTAAGCAGGAGGCTGCCAGCACTTTGATGTGAGAGTGTTTTGCCACCAGTGGTACAAGCTCAAGCCACACACTAAGCTTATGCTTCGTCCTTCGACCTTGCTTAACTTTGTCTTTGCTCCTCCGCAGATTCAGAAGATCTAAGTTTTGGATTTTGTCACTGTGTATTGACTACGGCTCTGGAAGCAAGCTCTGGAAGATTCTGCCTCCTGTCTTTGTTTGGATTCACATCAAACTGGCAGCTTCCTGCTCTCTCCATCTCCTGAACCAAGCCATAAGCGTACCCTGTCCACCCTCCAACATAAGCCACCGCACATCGAACTCATTCCTTTTGTTCCGAGCTCACACAGAACAGCACCAAGTGAACTCTCTACGGATATCCCTGCAGAAGACCTGGATCCTAAATCTCATTCCCCCTGGTGACCTGACCACCATTACCCAGTAAGCCGATCTCAGAATCATGTTAGTTCTTTGTTCTTAGTTTCGTTTTTCCTTCCGTTACCCGTACTCACCCATTCTTTTCACTTCTCTCCGTACAGTGAGATTTTCGTCCCTTTCGTTCCTGATTTCTTCATCAATAAAACAGTCTTTATTTTACTTCCTTCTCCTGAGTGTTCTCTGTATGTGGGTCAGTGCTATTTCGAACATAATGACACGTTCTGAGCATTGAATTGAATGTTTTTACCATTTAAAATGCATTTAAAATTCGCGATTTTTTATTTTTTATGATTAAGACGCTTGTTTATTGAGGTATGTTAATTTACTAAGAGTTTTTATTAATCGATTTATCGAAAAATTAATGGCTAAGTAATTATAATCGCAATTAATTGATTATTAAAAAATTCCATAGCTGAGGCCCTAAGGATATTAATAATTAAAATATGCAAGCTCCCTTAGAGGCTTTATCTAGGAGAGGAACACAAAAGAGCCCAAAGCTGACAGCTGCTGTTCCGGTTACTGGCCAGGCGTGGTAAGGTGTATTCGTCACTTCCTGTTTTTGCTGTTGATCTGATTTCTCTCTACTGTGATACCTCTTACTTGTTCTAATAAGCACGTTAAAACATACTTTCTGTTGCTGCTTTTAACGTTTGGGGAATCTCCGTGTTTAACACGTTTTTTTGGTTTTTTTTCTAGTAGTGGTAAGGGGTCGCTAGCTTAGCGTTAGCTTTAGCTCCACCAAGGCTACCCGTTCTGCTGTTTCTCTCTCTGAGTCTCCTGCTCTCTCTGTCAGATGTTCAGTTACTCCTCTGCCTCCTTGAGTGATAATGGCACATGTAATAAATGTAGCATTTTTGTAGCTTTGGAGGCAAGGGTGTCGGAATTGGAGGCCCGTTAGCCAGCGCGGAGGGTAGCACCCGTAGCAGTCCTTCAGCAGAGCCCGCGCAGCCAGGGCCTCAGGCCGGCTGGGTGACGGTACGTAGAAAGCATAGTCCTAGAGCCCAGCCCAAAAGTCACCACCAACCCATCTGCGTTTCTAACAAATTTTCCACAGTTAGGACGTGCGACACACCCGCTGAGAAGCCAACTCTGGTAATTGGTAGCTACATAGTCAGAAACGTGGCACTAGAGACACCAGCGACCATAGTCAAATGTCTGCCAGGGGCCAGAACGGGTGACATCAAATCCTACCTGAAACTGCTGGCTAACGATAAGCGTAAATACAGTAAGACTGTTATTCATGCTGGCGGTAATGACACATGGTTACGTCAATCGGACGTCACCAAAGTTAGTGTTGCTTCAGTGTGTAAATTTGCCAAAACAATGTTGGACACATTTTCTGGACCTTGTGCTGACATATGGCATTGAGTGTCTTGTTTCAAGAAAAAAATAATTAACTTGAATTAAGATAAATCTGCTTTATTGATAACTGCATATCAACAACATGCCCAACTCACAGTGCATTACAAAACATTCCATAAGCTGTCTTCTTTCCAAATCTCGTGAACGTTTGGTTTGACAGAAATGTTTTCAAAATAGCTACACTTACTCCAAAGCTACAAAAATGCTACATTTATTACACGTACCATTATCACTCAAGGAGGCAGAGGAGTAACTGAACATCTGACACAGAGAGCAGGAGAGAGGAGGAGACTCAGAGAGAGAAACAGCAGAATGGGTAGCCATGGTGGAGCTAAAGCTAAGCTAGCGACCCCTTACCACTACTAGAAAAACCGTGTAAGACACGGAGAGTCCCCAAACGTTAAAAGTAGCAACAGAAAGTGAGTGTTTTAACGTGCTTATGTATTAGAACAAGTAAGAGATATCACAGTAGAGAGAAATCAGATCAAACGAGAGAGCTCCACACACCAAACAATTCACCAACAGCGAAAACAGGAAGTGATGTTACCCAGAGCAACAGAGCATCCTCCTTCAGTGTTTCCAAGCATTGATTTCTTCTAAGCATTTACACAGCGCTTGAAGGGGTTCATAGTCACCTGGTGACATCATAACGTATAGCTGTGTGTCGTCTGCATAGTTATGATAACTTACGTTGTTGTTTATTAAAATCTGAGTTAGGGGGAGCATGTAGATATTGAATAGGAGGGGCCCTAAGATGGACCCTTGGGGAACACCACATGTGTTTGTGCTCTCTGATGTAAAGTTACCTACAGACACAAAAAAGTCCCTGTCCTTCAAGTAGAATTTAAACCAATTGATTGCTGTTCCAGAAAGGCCGACCTAGTTTTCCAGGAGCTCTAATAAAATGGAGTGATCAACAGTGTTGAATGCTGCACTAAGGTCCAATAATACCAGCACTGTGGTTCTTCCACAAGCTGCATTTATACGGATGTCATTGAACACCTTGACAAGGGCAGTCTCTGTACTGTGGTGAGCAAGGAAGCCTGACTGGAAGACATAAAAGAGGCTGGTCATTATTAGGAAGTTGTTTAGCTGCTGAAACACAGCTTTTCAATAATCTGCAAAATATATCTATTGAGGAGCAGCATGAAAAAAAAAACACAATGTAATTCTAATACCTTTCTATATGTGTTAAAATGTGGTGCATTGACAAAGTTACGTTCCACGTCTACAGCTATAAAGATTCTCAAAGCATTTGTTATGGCTTTGGTATGGTTTGGTTTGGTTTGGTATGGTATGGTCTGAATTGTTAGCAAAGGACTACTTGAATGCCACAAGCAGCTGGATTTGTACTTAAGTTTGTTTTTTTCTTTATACCAGTTACATTTAGTCGAGTTATACCAGTTCAAGGGGGAAATTAAGTTCAACATAGAGCCAGCTACTCACCTTATCTTTGTTCAACAATGCCGGTCTCAACTTTAATTAAACCACCTTTCTTTCTACAATATTGTGTATGTCTGAAAAACAATCAATCAACAAACAGCAGACTAATGATTGTGGGAGGTCCTTGAGTTCTGGTTTGTATGTATTATTCACGCTCTTTGGTTTTGCTTCATGAGTTTAGGTTTTAAAGTTGTATAAGAGAGTTCCACACTCTTCTTTTGCTTATTACATCTAATGACCAAAAACGGAAGGCAAAACAAGAAAAAAAAACCAAAACAAATAAAAAGTACACAGCTTTACAAATGTTACAACTCAAGGTACAATTATATTTGAGTATTTAGGTTCTAATACTTTGTAACACTTGGCATTTACATGCCTATTCCTCTCATTTTCACAACGGTACTGTTATCTGTTTACAAAGATTTAAACATGCTTGATTCGCTGTCAGAGTTCATACTTGAAATTAGAAAAAAAAGGAACTTATATTAAACTAATCTATTAAACTTATAGAGCTGACAGGAAAGTTGCAAATATTACCAAACTTCAGGAGAGTTAAATGTAGCGGTGTCAACACGCAGTATGCTGCTTGTAAAACGTGTTTAGTCGTAATCATGTACACCAGTGATTAAGGCACACTCGGTAGGCAGATTCTGGATAGAATCAGCCCTGAATCTCTTCATTCGTCAAACGAAAGTACCATCACATGTCAAGTCTCATCTGACCAACAAAATTGCTCGCATGTGCACTAAAGATCTAAGAGCCTTTGCCACAGTAGAGGGGAAAGGCTTTATAAAGGGAAGATATTAAATAAATACGTTGTGAAATAGAAAAATTTAATGTACCATTAAATGTGCCACTGAATAATTAAGTATAATTTTAAAGATGACATGATGTAATTAGTGGTACACTTAAAATTTTATGATAATTTTATTGTTTTAATTTTGTCCAGTTTGACCCTCCATTCTTGATGCCTGTATAGGAGGTCATGTCAGAATTTGAATCAGGTGTGCTGGAGCAGACGCACATCTAAAACTTGCAGGGAAGGGGTCCCTGAGGACCAGGGCTGTGAACCATTGAGAACAGTTTCTAAATTGTGAAGGTAATGCCTTTTTGCACTTTTGTTCACCAAGTACAGTTCTCTTGCTAGGTGCATTTTTCTTTCATTTCAGCAACTTGAAACATAAAAGTAATGTCATTGTTCAAAGGAAACAATCACTTAATAAATGAGTAAAATACAACTATGTACATTTTGTTTATTCAACTAAGATAGGCATGGTCTGTTTCCTTGTTTGATATTTTATTTCTTGATTATTATTCTTTTTACTTTAACTGGCCTTTACTACAGCTAAAAACAGGGACCTAACTGGTCTTTCAAAGAAATTACCAAAAGACTAAACGAATTAAACAAAAATGGGAGTGGCACAGGAGTGGGAGTCGTTCTAAATGGGAGTGGGATGGGAGTGGGAGTCAATTTACCAGGAGTGGGACGGGATTTTTTTTTTTATGCTGGCCTGGATTGGGATGGTACAAGACATTTTTCTGTGGGAGCGGGATGGGACAGGAGAGAAAATCCACTCCCGTGTCACCCTCTAGTCCTCACTTAAAGTTAGAAAGTGAAGCACATCACCCCAGTTCTGAAGTCATTACATTGGCTCCCCATATCTCAAAGAATAGACTTTAAAATACTTCTGTTATTCAGTAAATCAATAAATAAATTTCAGTCCATTCATTTTTTTTTTATCAATCATATTATTTCTAGAATTGCGCCGCTCAAGGTGGCAGCAGGTTGGAGTAGCTCTGTTACTTTTGATTCTGATTTATTCTTTTTTGGGAACTGTTCCTCTTGTGGTGGATACAGTTGATTTTTTTTGGACTACTGTCCACTCCGGTGTCAGATGCTGTGCAACTTGGAGGATTTTTCTTGATACTTTCTATTTTTGGACATTTGTTATGATGCATTGCCATGGCAACGGGGTTGTTTCTTACAACCGGGAGCAGCTGATTAATATCTCAAAAGCTCAAATAATACTTCAACTACAACCCCAAATCCCTGATGAGTTGAAAAGGAGACGCCGTGGATGCAGAGCAGGAGCTAAGAGAAGAGAGAGAAGGAGGAAGTTCAAACCATCTCTTCCGTCAATTATGATGGGCAATGTGAGATCGTTGGGAAACAAGTTGGATGAACTCCAAGCCCTACAAAGGACCCAACCAGAGTACCGGGCATGCAGTATCATGTGTTTTTCTGAGACATGGCTGCAGGATCATATCCCCGACTCCAGCGTCTCTCTGCCGGGCTTTTTAACCATACGAGCAGACAGAGCCTTAAAGAGGAGCGGCAAATGTAAAGGAGGTGGACTGGCAGTATTTGTGAACAACAGATGGTGTCATCCAGGACATGTTACTGTGAAGTGTCAACTCTGCAGTCCAGATATTGAACTGTTGGCAGTAAGTTTTCGTCCATATTATTTACCCAGAGAGTTCACCAGTGTTATTTTGGCAACAGTTTACGTTCCACCTTCTGCGGTTGCCGACACTGCATGTGATGCCATCAGCTCAGTTGTTGCTAAGCTACAGACACAAAACCCCAATGCTTTTGTGGCAATTTCTGGTGATTTTAACCATGCTTCACTCTCTGCTACACTTCCAACGTTTCAACAGTTTGTCAGCTGCTCTACCAGAGAAAACAAAACATTGGATTTGTTTTATGCAAATGTCAAGGACTCATACATCTCTACAGCAAGACCTCCGCTAGGCAAATCAAATCACAATCTTGTTTTTCTCTGCTCTAAATATAAGCCCCTTGTTCAGAGGCAACCTGTAATAAAGAGGACTGTGAGAAAATGGTCACAGGAAGCTGAAGAAGCACTGCAAGGTTGCTTTGAGGCTACAGACTGGGACGCACTGTGCCAGCCACATGGAGAGGACATCAATGCCATGACTGAGTGTGTAACCGACTATATAAACTTCTGTGTGGATAACATCATCCCCACCAGAACCGTGAGATGCTTCCCCAATAACAAACCTTGGATCACCAGTGACCTGAAGGACCTGCTTAACAAGAAAAAAAGCCTTCAGAGAGGGAGACAGAGAATTATTGAGGAGTTTACAGAAGCAACTTAAAGTCAAGATAAGAGACAGCAAGGAGGTGTACAAGAAGAAGCTGGAGAGCAAGCTCCAGCAAAACAATATCAGAGATGTGTGGACAGGGATGAAGAAGATCACAGGCTTCAAGCAGAAGGATGATCAGACCGATGGACGTCTGGACAGAGCCAATGAACTGAACGTATTCTTCAATGGGTTCAGTTCAGAAAGAAGCTCAGCATCCTCCTCTCCTGCTCACAGCCAAACAGACATCCCACCCTCCTTTGACCCACATGACCCACAGCTGTCCAGTAACACCTCACATTTTTTATCTTCCACCTCAGCCCTAGACCCTTCTACATGTTTGCCATCAACCATATCAGAAGATGCTGATGCTTCCCCCTTCCACCTGTGTGTCTCAAGAAGTCAGGTGAAGAGACAACTGGAGAGACTGAATAGGAATAAGGCTGCAGGTCCAGATCATGTCAGCCCTAGAGTCCTGAAGGCCTGTGCAGAGCAGCTCTGTGGGATTCTGCAGCACCTCTTCAACCTTAGCCTGGCTCAGAAGAAGGTTCCGGTGTTGTGGAAGACCTCCTGTCTTGTTCCGGTACCAAATAAAACTCACCCATCAGTCCTCAATGACTATAGACCTGTTGCCCTGACATCTCACATCATGAAGGTCCTAGAGAGACTCCTGTTGGCCCACCTGAGTAAGCAAACAGTAAACCATCAGGATCCCCTTCAGTTTGCTTATCGCTGTGGAGTTGGAGTTGAAGATGCCATCATACACCTGCTTCAACAAACCCACTGTCATCTGGACAAAGCCAGCAGCACTGTGAGGATCATGTTCTTTGATTTCTCCAGTGCATTTAATACAATCCAACCTGATTTACTTTGTCAGAAACTCCAGAAGACTCAGGTGGAGGCCTCAAAAATCTCCTGGATTAAAGACTACCTAACAAACAGACCACAGTTTGTTAGACTGAAGGGTTGTGTGTCTAACCAGGTAGTCAGCAGCACAGGAGCACCACAGGGGACTGTACTCTCACCATTCCTTTTCACTCTGTACACCTCAGACTTCCAGTACAAGACAGACTCCTGTCATCTGCAGAAATACTCGGATGATTCTGCAGTCGTGGGGTGGATCAGAGATGGACAAGAAGCTGAGTACAGGATGGTGGTGGACCGCTTTGTGGCATGGTGTGGAAACAATCATCTCATGTTGAACGTGACTAAAACAAAGGAGATGATTGTAGATTTTAAGAGAAACAGGAATAAGTCAAACACTATTTCTATCATGGGAGAAGAAGTGGAGGTGGTGGAGGAGTATAAATACCTCGGTGTTCACCTGGACAACAGACTAGAGTGGAGATGCAACTGTGAAGCCATCTACAAGAAGGGACAGAGCAGACTGTACTTCTTGAGGAGGCTTAGGTCATTTGGTGTTTGCAGCAAGATATATATATATCTTCTATAAGTCTGTTGTGGAAAGTGTGATCTCTTCTACCATCATTTCCTGGGGAAGCAGCATCAGAACCAGGGACTTAAAAAAGCTCAACAAGCTGATAAAAAAGGCTAGCTCTGTTCTGGGGACTCCTCTGGAACCTCTGGAGATCATTGTGGAAAGATGGATTCTTCATAAAATGAAGAACATTATGGAGAACTCTGAGCATCCTCTTCATGAGACCGTCCTACAGCAACAGAGTGTCTTCAGTCAGAGGCTTCTTCAGATCTGCTGTAAGACGGAGCGCTACAGGAGATCCTTCCTGCCCACAGCCATCAGCATCTACAACGGCTCTTTGAAGAAACCTACATAATATGAGCTATAACAACATTTAATTTCCCTTTGGGATTGATAAAGTATTTTTGAATTGAATTGAATTGAATTATCATTCATTTTTCATTTTTTATGTTTTTTATCATCTTATTGTTTTAATTATTTTTATTCTCTTTAATTATTTGAATCAGTTGTATCTCAATAGATTGAATCAGTAGACGGTGTCTTTTCTCCTGGAGGAAAAATGCAAAATTAGTCTGTAGAGATTGAATAACAGAAAAAGGAAGAGATGCCAAATGAAACCATTATTAAATGAAATATCAAATCTTGAATAATTTAATATGAGGCTGATGATAAAGAGTAAAGTTTATAATAGTAGTGGAAGTTTTGTGAAGAAGTAAAAACAGAACCAGGTGTTTTATTACCCCATCATGCATTCACTAGTCATGTCATATTGACTGTGCTAAACTGTGGCTTAATCCTGTGTTTACTTTAAATTTAATTGGATTGAAAGGAATTTTGCAGGTGTCTCTAAAGTGATCAGTGAGCAACCAAACCCATCCCCAATTCACGGCAAAGATATTTAAAAGTTATGTTAATGAAACCCCGGCTCCCTATTACAACAAGTACAAAAGACTTGCTCAGGTGCCTTGAGGAAAGGAAATGACAGCAATTTTTAAGTGTCCTTTTTTTTTTTCCTGGGAGGTTTAGAGAGAAGCGCTTATCTGTAAGCAGGACATATTTTAGATAGTCTGCCAGCATTACAGAGAATGACGACTGTTAGCACTAATGGGCAAAAAATAGGAAATGAAATCAACGGAGAATGACTGATGGAAAGATGCTCAGACAAAGGCAGGAAAAAATGCATTTATTTCAAATATTTGTTATTTGACAGTTAAGCTGACAAATCCTCTCTCCTATTCCCTTAATCAGAATCAGCTTTATTGCCAAGTTCGTATGTACAAACAAGGAATTTGACTCCGGTACACTTTGCTCTCTGGTTTTTTGTTTTGGTTTTTCGCATTAAAGAATATACACACAGCTCCCGAGACACCTCCGCAAAACCGCAGACGCCTTAATTCAATAAACAGTGACGTGTCTGAGGTCTGATCACCTGTTCAATAAACAGTGGATGTGGATTGTCTGAGACAATGGTCGACACTTTGGGCAGGGAAGGAAAACCGTCGCTTTAATTACTTTTGACTACAGTTGGTGTGAAGACTGTCTGAGACAATACGCAAGAAACAGCTGTGGATGTCTGGCTTAATTCAACAAACAGTGACATGTCTGAGGATTTTATAACCTTTATTTTTTATTTTTTCAGTTTCTTTTGACATTTAACATAGACATACTGGTTACAACCTCTGGCTCCCACGTGGAATGAGGAGAAAACTGTTTTCTCTAAATCATCAATAACTATTGCTCTAAGATGAAAAAAAGAAAAGCTTAAGGTAACTAAAATGATCATCCATTTTACCAAATGGAGTCTCTCATGATTCCAAACAAAGTCTTTTAGCTGTAGAATCCATTTCTAATTTGGAAACAGCATACTGAGCACTCATAACTATTTTTTCAGTTCATTTGTTACTCTGTTTTAGATCATCTCTACAAGTTGCTGGAGCAGATTAGATTACTCAAACATTTGAGCAGAGGAAGAAAGGTTCTGTATCTACTTTTTCTCTTCCTTGTTTTTTAGATGTAAAAACATCCATCTAAATAACCCGTGTTAAAACAAAATGAATTTACAATTCTGTCAGGTTCTCTCTTTTTATCAGAATTTTGTGTGACGTGCCTGCATTAACCTGAGTGACCTTTTAAAGTGGATAAACTACATGTTTTGTTTTTAGATGTAAAAAACATCTAAAAATATACAATTAGAAAGATTCGCTTCCTTGTAATGACAACATCCAGCTAATGACAACATCCGATTAATGATGATATCTGGTTACGTCACAGGAAGGCCCACCACCGGAAGTTCCGCCCTAGGATGTCCCAGCCACCGGAAGGCCCGCCCACCTGTCAAAATTTTCACACCTCGTTTGATTGAAAGATGTACATTTAGTCTCTCTTCCCTGGTTTAATTCAAAGCTGCGTACTTTAAAGCACAATGTTAGAAAATTGGAGAGAAAATGGCGCTTTACACACCTAGCGGATTCCTACTTAATCTGGAAAAATAGCCTACTGTTGTATAAAAAGACACTTCACCAAGCCAGAACAGCTTATTTCTCATCATGAATAGAAGAGAACAAGAATAATCCTAGGTTTCTCTTTTGTACAGTTGCTAAACTTACACACACTCATAGCTCTGTTGAGCCATCCATTCCCTTAGCTCTCAGCAGTCATGACTTTATGGGATTCTTCCAAAATAAAATTGATTCTATTAAAAAGAAAATCTTTGACATACTCCCAAAGATGATTACTTCATCCTCAGCAAGTGAGACAACATTGGAAGTAACTGTAGAACCTGATCTGTGTTTGGACTGCTTTGAATCTGTGGAGCTTCCTGAGTTATCAGAAATATTAGCTTGATCTAAACCTTCAACTTGTATTTTAGATCCAATCCCAACCAAATTATTTAAGGAAGTGTTCCCTCTGATTACCAGCCCCATTTTAGATATGATTAATTTATCCTTAGTAAATGGACATGTACCACAAGCTTTTAAGGTAGCTGTAATTAAACCTTTACTTAAGAAACCTTCGCTTGATCAAGATGAGTTAATAAATTACAGACCTATATCCAATCCTCCATTCTTATCTAAAATTCTTGAGAAAATAGTTGCTAATCAAATGTGTGAGCATTTACACAGCTATGATCTGTTTGAAGAGTTTCAGTCAGGTTTCAGAGCTCATCATAGCACTGAAACAGCTCTGCTGAAAGTCACTAATGATATTCTTATGGCCTCAGATAATGGACTTGTGTCTGTACTGGTTCTGATAGATCTCAGTGCTGCATTTGATACAGTCGATCACAATATTCTCTTAGAAAGGCTGGAATATTCTGTAGGGATCAGGGGAACAGCACTGGGATGGTTTAAATCTTATTTGTCTGACAGAATCCAGTTTGTTCATGTAAATGATAAATCATCTTCAAACTCCAGAGTACCACAGGGTTCAGTACTTGGGCAATGTTACGCTGCTGATACTCAGCTTTACTTATCCATAAATCCTGATGAGCCCTACCAGTTAGATAGCATGCCTTGAAGACATAAAAACTTGGATGACTTTACATTTTTTGCTTCTAAATTCAGACAAGACAGAAGTTGTCATCTTTGGACCGGAGTCTTTAAAAAGAAACTGCTTAGTCAATCACTTAACCTGGATGGCATTAAATTAACCTCCGGTAATAAAGTAAAAAACCTTGGTGTTATTTTTGACCAGGACATTTAATTTAATCCCGTATTAAACAGGTTTCTAGGATTTCCTTCTTTCACCTCTGGAACATTGCCAAAATTAGAAATATCCTATGCAGGAGTGACGCTGAAAAAATAGTCCATGCATTTGTTACTTCAAGGCTGGACTATTGTAATTCGTTACTATTAGGATGTCCACAAAATGCAGTTAAAAGCCTTCAGTTGATCCAAAATGCTGCAACAAGAGTTCTGATGAAAATTAAAAAGAGAGATCATATTTCTCCTACTTTAGCTTCCCTTCATTGGCTCCCTGTTAAATCCAGAATAGAATTTAAAATTCTCCTTCTCACATATAAAGCCCATAATGATCTAGCTCCATCATACATCAGACATCTGATTGCTCATACGTTCCTAACGGAGCACTTCATTCTCAAACTGCAGGTTTACTGGTGGTCCCTAGTCTCTAGAAGTAGAATGGGAGGCAGATCCTTTAGTTATCAGGCTCCTCTCCTGTGGAACCAGCTCCCAGTTTTAGTCCGTGAGGCAGACACCCTGTCTACTTTGAAGGCTAGGCTTAAAACTTTCCTTTTTGATAAAGCTTATAGTTAGAGTGGCTTAGGTTATCTTGAGCTATCTCTGTAGTTATGCTGCTATAGGCTTAGGCTGCTGGAGGACATAATGACCACTTTCACTCTCTTTGCTACATTCTCATACTACTCTCCAATTTTGCATTATTTGCTGTTATTTCAGCTTCTAACTTTATGTTTTCTCTTCCTAGAAGCTACACCTGGCCTGACTCTGTGTCTACCTGTGACACCTTTCTGGAGGGGGGTATCGTCCAAGCTTCTGCTGGCAACAACATGGCTCTATCTTTCAGTGTTTAACCCTATTTTTCTCCTAGACATAGCTACTGACTGAGCTTCTACTGTGACTAACTCTATGTTCTTTCTTTCAGACTCTCACCTTGAAAACTGGCTCAAATTTTATCTGTTCTTTCTTTTTAGATAAAACGACTAAAGGAGCTACATCTATTAACATTTACTTTTCTTTCCCATAGAAAGTACTCCTTGATCAGTGTTTCTGTGTTCTTTTTCTGTCTCTGCTCTGTTCTCTTAAACCCCCAGTCGGTCGTGGCAGATGGCCGCTCACACTGAGCCTGGTTCTGCTGGAGGTTTGTTCCTGTTAAAAGGGAGTTTTTCCTCTCCACTGTCGCTACATGCGTGCTCAGTATGAGGTATTGCTGCAAAGTCAACGCCAGTTACTGTCCACTGTCTCTACATGCTCATTCAGGAGGAGTGACTGCTACAAGACACTGACTTGATGCAGTCTGCTGGGTTTCCTTAGATAGAAAAACCTTTTATCAAATTTGAATAAATAACTGAATCTGACTGCACTGTTCAATGGTTAGGATTAATTGGAATGTATGTACCTGACTTTGTGAAGTGCCTTGAGAATTGGCGCTATATAAATAAACTGAATTGAATTGGAATGGAATGGGGTGAAGAGTGGAGTGTGATGACACGTCTGTTGTGTTTTAATGTCTTGTTTACACTGGAACACCATCTCTTTAATTATTCCAAAACTGAATCAATCCACAATTAACGTGAATCATCCTTCGGTTGATTTACATCTTTTAATACTATTTTACGTACATGTCAAACTATAAAACCTACTCGTGTTTTTCATATCTTAAAGTCATCTGTTGCTTTGTGATTGGTATCCCAATTTTTGATGACTGAGTGTTGGTATGAGCTCTGTGAGGTAGAGTAAGTCATTAATTTGTAATATGAAAATGCCTTGTTATTTACTTTATATTGCATCTTGATAACCATTGGAATATACAGTAAAAACTATAACACTAACAATTCACGACATTGCAGAAACTGAATAATGAATGCCTTACTCTACATAAAGGTGACTACCGAGTACTAAAAACAATAGGTGGGCACTGGAAATGGCTCAGTGAAGTTACTCCGAAGGCTTCTTATGCAGTCTTTTGTCACCATTGTGACTCGTCCCTGGGAAATTGGAAAAAAAAGATAATTTTTTATGCTCCTCAGAATTTCAAGGTCTCATTTCTTAGATCGTCTTGCGATTTTACAGCTCACTAGCTGGAGGAGGATGTCTCTCCGCCATCTATTAATATCTCAGACCCACCCAGGATGTTTGCTCATACTGCTGTCATGAGGTAATGATTAGGACCAAAACATGCAAACCTCAGATAAATAAAATAGCTAAATAAATAAATAAAAATAAATAAATAAAATAACTGTGGAGCAAGTTATCCAGTAATCAAAGTTCACACAGATCCAAGGATTATAGGGTAGGTTGAAATCAGTTAGGTCACTAGACTAACACACCTGATCATCTGACAAATAAAACAGAAATGAACATGCATGTGGTGATTAGTAACAGTTTCCACAGTTCCTTATCCTAGATTCTTGATTGATATCGCCCTCTCTTTTAATTTTTTATTTTATTATCAGCAATAGTTTGTCTCTCTGTTTACTTAATTTGATCATTTAATGTGTCTTTAATGGTTTTAGGTCTGTTCTTCTGTTTTTAACCTCTGTAAAGCACCTTGTTACACTTGGCTGTAGAAAAAGTACTTTCTAAATAGTTTGACTGACTGACTGACTGATTGATTGATTGATTGATTGATTGATTGATTGATTGATTGATTGATTGATCAGCACAAATCTGATTATAGTGTGTACCATGATTGAATCCTTTTATATGAACAGGAACTGGAAGAACATGACCAGAGAAATGATTTGGATATGTGAAAAAGGTCGGTGTTAAATAAGAAGCAGGAGGTCCACAAGAAAAGCGTTAATTTAGCACCTATTTATTAAAGCTCTTTTAAAACCTTTTTTTACTTCCTCTGCCAGTCTTTGCCACGGATTCCCTCTGAACACCGCTGCTAGGAAATCAACTCAGTAAGCATCTTGATCACAGTTTATTGTTTACCGGCAATATTTACAATAAAGGGGGAGTTCTTTCTTCCCCCTCTCTTGTCAGGAAGAGAGCAGTATGTGCTGAATGATGTTGTAAAGCAAACAGCCAGCCAGATTGAAATGTTTCCAGTCCTGTGGTATATCCACTCCAGGACAGGGATCCTCTGAATAATGGATATGCTCTACACCAAAGATTGAACGCTTTTCCCCTGATTGGTAGTAGATTGGTAGTAGATTGATTAGTAACCGAGACAATTTGACACTGGCAGCTCACAGCTGACAGTAACACTGACGACTCTTATATTTGCTGGTTGTTCGAAGATCCGAGAGAGCGCCATTGATGGCAGACTTGGTACTTCGCTCTCTTATACTTTGTGTGTTTTTGTGTATTTATTTTGCTCTCTGCCACCATTCTGTAGTCACTTTGAACAGAGAGGAACTTACCATATAGACCATAAAGAGAAGCTGGTTGCCTACATGTGCCAAGGGAATTGTAATTGTTATTAAGTTTATTAAATCAATACTGTATCCAACTTTAAAGTAGGCATGCCACATTGATGTAATAGTAACCTGTGTTTGTATGACCTTTGACCATTTGGATTATCCATGTGTGTGTTCTTGTACTTGCTGCTGAGTGAGAACCATTTTTTTGTATTTTTATCACAAAGAGAGGACATTTTCCTTGTCCTCACTTTCCAATTTAGTTCTTGGGACAGGGGTTAGGTTTAGTACTAGGGTAGGAACTGAGTTATGGTTAGGTATGAACTGGTAAGGATTAGGTTTAGTACTAGGGTAGGAACTGGATTATGGTTAAGTATGAACTGGTTAGGGTTAGGTTTAGGGTCAGGGTTAGGCCCTAGAAATAAAGGAAAATGAATGAAAGTCAGTGGAAGTAACTGAAAAGTCCTCATAAAGATATTACAACACATATACAGGTCCTTCTCAAAATATTAGCATATTGTGATAAAGTTCTTTATTTTCCATAATGTCATGATGAAAATTTAACATTCATATATTTTAGATTCATTGCACACTAACTGAAATATTTCAGGTCTTTTATTGTCTTAATACGGATGATTTTGGCATACAGCTCATAAAAACCCAAAATTCCTATCTCACAAAATTAGCATATCATTAAAAGGGTCTCTAAACGAGCTATGAACCTAATCATCTGAATCAACGAGTTAACTCTAAACACCTGCAAAAGATTTCTGAGGCCTTTAAAACTCCCAGCCTGGTTCATCACTCAAAACCCCAATCATGGGTAAGACTGCCGACCTGACTGCTGTCCAGAAGGCCACTATTGACACCCTCAAGCAAGAGGGTAAGACACAGAAAGACATTTCTGAACGAATAGGCTGTTCCCAGAGTGCTGTATCAAGGCACCTCAGTGGGAAGTCTGTGGGAAGGAAAAAGTGTGGCAGAAAACGCTGCAAAACGAGAAGAGGTGACCGGACCCTGAGGAGAAGGGCCGATTCCAGACCTTGGGGGACCTGCGGAAGCAGTGGACTGAGTCTGGAGTAGAAACATCCAGGGCCACCGTGCACAGGGGTGTGCAGGAAATGGGCTACAGGTGCCGCATTCCCCAGGTCAAGCCACTTTTGAACCAGAAACAGCGGCAGAAGCACCTTACCTGGGCTACATAGAAGCAGCACTAGACTGTTGCTCAGTGGTCCAAAGTACTTTTTCGGATGAAAGCAAATTCTGCATGTCATTCGGAAATCAAGGTGCCAGAGTCTGGAGGAAGACTGGGGAGAAGGAAATGCCAAAATGCCAGAAGTCCAGTGTCAAGTACCCACAGTCAGTGATGGTCTGGGGTGCCGTGTCAGCTGCTGGTGTTGGTCCACTGTGTTTTATCAAGGGCCGGGTCAATGCAGCTAGCTATCAGGAGATTTTGGAGCACTTCATGCTTCCATCTGCTGAAAAGCTTTATGGAGATGAAGATTTCATTTTTCAGCACGACCTGGCACCTGCTCACAGTGCCAAAACCACTGGTAAATGGTTTACTGACCATGGTATCACTGTGTACAATTGGCCTGCCAACTCTCTTGACCTGAACCCCATAGAGAATCTGTGGGATATTGTGAAGAGAACGTTGAGAGACTCAAGACCCAACACTCTGGATGAGCTAAAGGCCGCTATCGAAGCATCCTGGGCCTCCATAAGACCTCAGCAGTGCCACAGGCTGATTGCCTCCATGCCACGCCGCATTGAAGCAGTCATTTCTGCAAAAGGATTCCCGACCAAGTATTGAGTGCATAACTGTACATGATTATTTGAAGGTTGACGTTTTTTGTATTAAAAACACTTTTCTTTTATTGGTCGGATGAAATATGCTAATTTTGTGAGATAGGAATTTTGGGTTTTCATGAGCTGTATGCCACAATCATCCGTATTAAGACAATAAAAGACCTGAAATATTTCAGTTAGTGTGCAATGAATCTAAAATATATGAATGTTAAATTTTCATCATTACATTATGGAAAATAATGAACTTTATCACAATATGCTAATATTTTGAGAAGGACCTGTATGTGTTTGTGAGGATGGATGAGCATATGTGTAGAAATAAGTGATTTTCTGTTAAGCAGATGTATGTGAGTGGTTTTGTCACCCCTCTGCTAGTGCAGCTACAGACAAAAAAACATGTTGACCAATCACAAGTTTGAAGAGAAAAAAGAGAGAGAGGAGAGGGGTAAGTGAGGATTCCGAACGAGAAGGCCCCAGCAGCCCTAGGTAGATATACACAGGGCATCACCCCAGGGCAGCCATATGTCCCAAACAGATGTAGGTTGCCCGCGAAACACAGGAGCAGCAGCCCCCAGACCAGAGAGGCACAAGTTAAGATGTGGGGCACCAGGTCCCCTTGACCCAACCAGACTGCCTTCCCTAGCTGTTCAGGCCAAGCCCAGAACCCAGTGCCCCCAGTTCCCCTAGCGGCCCCACCAACCCCTGGCCAAAAGACCGCCCAGCACCAAGCAGGGAAGACCCCTCCAGATCCCCCAACACGCCAGGAAGGTGTCAGCTCAGCAGCCGGAAAGCAAAAGGACCAAGGTAGAGGCCATATTACCATTTCCACCTGCTGAGTTAGCCCCTGGGATATCAGGAGAACTGTGCATCCTCAGGAGACATAGGCCACCTGATGGGAGCCTTTCATTCACTGAGGGGTTTACATTTGTTCAGGCCGGCGATTACATTCCACCACAAGCCTGCACATTAAAAGCTGAAAAGCAGATCACTGGCCTGACAACAGATGTGGAGAAAAAACATCCCCCTGTGTTAGGGTTTTTAATACCTAACACCCTGACAGCCAAAAGTATCTGCACCGGCTCCCGGCCAAATACAGGAGAGCCCCAAGCCAAGACCTAAACTGATCTGAGCCGAGGTCTTTTTTTCACAACGGCCCGAAATCGGCGCGGATCTGGATTGCGGATTCTGGAATGGATCTGGGCCAGAGGTGGACCGCATGTGCTATAAAGCTACTTCATTTGGGCCAGGTGTGGCACAGATGCAGAATCCTTATTTAATTACCAGGCTTATTTTGCCCAGACCTGGCCAGGTATCTAGAGTCACAAAATGCGGCCCAGATCCAGTCCAGAATACAGATTTAAATATAGTATAGTATTTACTCGTACTCGTACTCGTCGTCTTCCGCTTTATCCAGGACCGGGTCGCGGGGGCAGCAGACTCAGCAGAGTCCCTCTCCCCAGACACCTTCTCCAGCTCCTCTGGGGGGAGCCCAAGGCGTTCCCAGGCCAGCCGAGAGACATAGTCCCTCCAGCGTGTCCTGGGACGTCCCCTGGGCCTCCTCCCGGTGAGACGTGCCTGGAACACCTCCCGAGGAAGGCATCCAGGAGGCATCCGGTATAGATGCCCGAGACACCTCAACTGGCTCCTCTCGATGTGGAGGAGTAGCGGTTCTACTCCGAGCCCCTCCCGGATGGCCGAGCTCCTCACCCTATCTCTAAGGGAGTGCCCGGCCACCCTACGGAGGAAGCTCATTTCCGCCGCTTGTATCCGGGATCTCGTTCTTTCGGTCATGACCCAAAGTTCATGGCCATAGGTGAGGGTAGGAACGTAGACCGACCGGTAAATCGAGAGCTTCGCTTTTCGGCTCAGCTCTCTCTTCACCCCAACGGACCGGCACAGCGCCCCCATTACTGTGGCAGCCGCACCGATCCATCTGTCAATCTCCCGCTCCATTCTTCCCTCACTCGTGAACAAGACCCCAAAATACTTAAACTCGTCCACTTGAGGCAGGAACTCCCCTCCAACCTGAAGAGGACAAGCCACCCTTTTCCGGTTGAGAATTATGGCCTCGGACTTGGAGGAGCTGATCTTCATCCCAGCCGCTTCACGTGCCTCGATTTTGTAGTCGTCATGAGGGGTTCTTGAACCGCTCTTTGTCTGACCAGTCACCTAGAGCCTGTTTGCCATGGGAGACCCTACCAGGGGCATTTAAGCCCCAGACAACATAGCCTCTAGGATCATTCGACATAGCCTCTAGGATCATTCACATAGTATTTAATATAATATAAATAGAGCACACATAAAATTGTTGCTTAAGAATTTTTATTTAAAAGTAAAACCAAACACAAATTCTACAATGGAAAAAAATCGAAAACTTGATGATAATGATAAACATCACATATGAACCAACATCAAAAACTGCTGTACCCCTTTTATGACTCAGTGTCTCAGTGTCCTCAGGGACGCGCAATAAAACAAATAACAGAAAAGGCGAAAACATTAACAGCTTAGCTTGAAATACATGATTTGCAACTACTTTCAGTCACAATGTACATTAGAATGGTAATTTTGACCCAAAACCATATAAAAAGACGGAACCAGAATGAAAAAAAGAACTTCAAAGTGGCTTCTATTCAAGGCCTTAAACCTGGGACCATTCTGCTCTCTCTTTCTGTCCATCTCCATGGTCAGAGGTCTAGTTGATGGTTTTTGTGAACTGCACCTGTATAAATATAAAATATAAAATATTGACTGACTGAATATTGGTAGAGGACTTTTTGAAGTAAATGACAGGAGGAAAGGCTTTAAATTTTTGTGCATTTGACATATATGCTGACTCAATACAAAATAGTGGCGAGAGAGTGTAACCAGTGTTGGGGTCATCCATTTAGGTCGGACAGACCGATTACTTTGACATGCTCAACAAGTGTCACTCTGACGTCACCTGGGATTATAAAACCCACAGAAACCAAACTTTTGTTGCCATTTCTAGCGTGTCTCACGGGACAATGCAACGGAGGCGCATATCTGCAGCGACAGAAACTCGCAGGCAAGTTACTTTTTTCCTCCACTGGCCACACCCGGAAGAGCTTGAAAGCTGGAAATCTGTCTGATACAAGAAGGTCAGAAGATTCATAACCGATTGAACACCTCACCGACACTCCGGCGCAGGTGAAAACCCACAGAGGTTTGTTGCCAAAGAGATAAATATTCCTCCTTATTGATGCAGTCGACTGCATCAGTTCCTCATATTTTCCCGTTGTGGGCAGATGAAAAGTTTATCATTTTTGAGTTGATCATGGACGTGTGACACTCTGCTCCTCCTCCCCATTTTTCTTCAAATCTACCCATCTTCACACCGGAGAAGAGAAGAAGTCAATGTCAAAGTAATATTGTTCTTTTTATATTATAGGTATATTTAGAAGTCTGGGCAGGGTGATGCATAGTTTAAGGTGATTTAGAATCACCAGTAGGTAATCCAAGGTATTAACCAGTTGCGTGCAATATTGATTGAAGTGTGTTATGCTGAGCTGTTTTGATTTGCTGTGCAAGTGTTGCTTGATCGTGGAGCGCGGATGCAATCAGCAAGGTGCGTGTGCTTTTGTCCGGCTGATCTCAAATCAGTCAGGAGTTTTTAATACAAAGCAGCTGTGGTCTGGGCCTCGTGGCCTGACCAC
Organism: Girardinichthys multiradiatus; assembly: GCF_021462225.1. Taxonomy (NCBI): domain Eukaryota; kingdom Metazoa; phylum Chordata; class Actinopteri; order Cyprinodontiformes; family Goodeidae; genus Girardinichthys; species Girardinichthys multiradiatus. The sequence continues at coordinate 5,018,409 of NC_061809.1, forward strand.
TCCTTTGTCCCAGTTTTATGACTGGACTTTTTCCACTGAGTTCCCGCCTGAGTTTTATGACCCTTTGTTCGAGATTTGGGGCAATCAGCTGCTAGTGGCTAAGGACGTGGCTCTACTGTTCTACCAGCTGATCGCCGCAATCAAGACATCAGCACACCAGGAGGGCTTCACTTTCCAAGTAAACCCAAATTGCACATTTTGGCCATAAAACTGCTGGTTTGATCTTCAAAGACACTCAATACGCATATATTTTCTTTTATTATTATTAAATAGTCATTTTGCTCCATTCTGTAGAATAGTGCATATTTAGTTAGGTGAATGTTTTTGGACCAGAATAGTAACTATATCAGGGCTATATGGTTTCAACAAATTTTAACATATAAAGTGAAGCATTTGTGTTTATTTTGTGCAAGAATGATTTATCACTCACAATAAGGTCAAAGTTCCCCATTCGGTGAAGCATCTGATTAAACATTTAGTGTGATTTTTGTTATTAATTATAAATTATTAATGATAATTAAATAATTGTAATTATTAAGTGCTTTAACCCCATAATCACAACACCAGAAGACATCTCTGATTTCTATTCGTAAGCAATGATTTTTGGTTAAGAAAATTATTTTTCTGAATTATGATTTTTCATTAGAATTTTTGATAAATATTCATTAATCAATCACTTTCCTTACACCAGACAGCATGGTGGTAAGATGACTCTAGTGCTGAGAAATGTGAAGCAGACAAGCGAAACAATCGTTCAAATGGTGACACAAGCATGAAATTTAGTTCATGTATTATTTGATAGCACACTTTCAAAGCAATTATAGACTGAAAATAATTAAAACATATAGTGCTTCTCATTAACCTAGTTGGCAACAAACATTTTTATCTTAAAAATGTTCACATGCAAAGATTAAAAAAAGAGTTTAACTAAAATCAACCAAGTCAGCCATCTGAAAAAAAGACAGCCATCTTGGATTTTTAAGTGGCCTGCTGTATTTCTGAAAAGAGTGGAACTTGTACCGAATTTCATGTCTGTGTCACCATTTGAATGAAAGTTGCGAATATACACAAGAAGGCAAAAAACGCAGACTGATTTCGGTATAAAGAAGGGATGGCAATAAAACAAAACAAATAGCTTGGTTGTAAAGTCATACGCTACAGATGATTGAATGTATATTGTATATGACATTATACATGCATATATATGCATATATAAATATTGTATATGACTTTATATATATATATATATATATATATATATATATATATATATATATATATATATATATATATATATATATATATATATATATATATACATATATATATATACAGGGGTTGGACAATGAAACTGAAACACCTGGTTTTAGACCACAGTAACTTATTAGTATGGTGTAGGGCCTCCTTTTACAATACAGCGTCAATTCGTCTTGGGAATGACATATACAAGTCCTGCACAGTGGTCAGAGGGATTCTAAGCCATTCTTCTTGCAGGATAGTGGCCAGGTCACTACGTGATACTGGTGGAGGAAAACGTTTCCTGACTCGCTCCTCCAAAACACCCCAGAGTGGCTCAATAATATTTAGATCTGGTGACTGTGCAGGCCATGGGAGATGTTCAACTTCACTTTCATGTTCATCAAACCAATCTTTCCCCAGTCTTGCTCCACCCCCATGCTTCACTCTGGGCATGCAACAGTCTGGGTGGTGTGCTTTTTTGGGGCTTCTCCACACCATAACTCTCCCGGATGTGGGGAAAACAGTTAAGGTGTACTCATCAGAGAACAATACATGTTTCACATTGTCCACAGCCCAAGATTTGCGCTCCTTGCACCACTGAAACCGACGTTTGGCATTGGCATGAGTGACCAAAGGTTTGGCTATAGCAGCCCGCCGTGTATATTGACCTTCTGGTGGAAACAGGAGAGTTGAGGTGCACATTTAATTCTGCCGTGATTTGGGCAGCCGTGGTTTTATGTTTTTTGGATACAATCCGGGTTAACAACCGAACATCCCTTTCAGACAGCTTTCTCTTGCATCCACAGTTAATCCTGTTGGATGTGGTTCGTCCTTCTTGGTGGTATGCTGACATTACCCTGGATACCGTGGCTCTTGATACATCACAAAGACTTGCTGTCTTGCTCACAGATGCACCAGCAAGACGTGCACCAACAATTTGTCCTCTTTTGAACTCTGGTATGTCACCCATAATGTTGTGTGCATTTCAATATTTTGAGCAAAACTGCGCTCTTACCCTGCTAATTGAACCTTCACACTCTGCTCTTACTGGTGCAATGTGCAATCAATGAAGACTGGCTACCAGGCTGGTCCAATTTAGCCATGAAACCTCCCACACTAAAATGACAGGTGTTTCAGTTTCATTGTCCAACCCTTGTATGTCAAATGCACTGGAAAAAATCAAAGGAATCCCACAATACTGTCTGTTTTGACCAGATGACAGTGGGTGTTTTGAAAAAGGCGTATGATGGCATTTTCATCTCCATAGTGAAAACCATTTCAGGTGACTACCTCTTGAAGCTCATCAACAGAATGCCAAGAGTGTGCGGAGCAGTAATCAAAGCAAAAGGTGGCTACTTTGAAGAACCTAGAATATAAGACATATTTTCAGTTGTTTCACACTTTTTTGTTCAGTATATAATTCCACATGTGTTAATTCAGAGTATTGATGCCTTCAGTGTGAAGCTACAATATTCATAGTCATGAAAATAAAGAAAACTCTTTGAATGAGAAGGTGTGTCCAAACCTTTGGTCTGTACTATATATATACAGTGCCTTGCGAAAGTACTCGGCCCCCTTGAATTGGTCACCTCTTGCCACATTTCAGGCTTCAAACATAAAGATATATATTTTTTGTGAAGAATCAATAACAAGTGGGACACAATCGTGAAGTGGAATAAAATTTATTGGATGCATCAAACCTTTTTAACAATTAAAAAACTGAAAAGTGGAGCGTGCAATATTATTCGGCCCCTTACTTTCAGTGCAGCAAACTCAGTCCAGAGGTTCAGTGAGGATCTCTGAATGATCCAATGTTGTCCCAAATGACTGATGATGATAAGTAGAATCCACCTGTGTGGCACTGGGTCTGTGAAAAAGGTTGATCAGCCAGAACACAGACATTATATGGTTTAAGCTCAGTGGAACAGACAGGAGCAGAACTAATGTGTTGATGACAAGGATGGATAGGATCAGGAATGAGACAATCATTACATCAGAGGACAGATAGTCATTATATCCTGATACATACATGTAAGAAGACACTTCGCTACCATGGTGCTGAATCTTTTCTTATTATTCATCCTTTTCCAATTGATCATTTGGCAACATTGTCCAAACCATATGTCCCAAAATATTCCATGTGATGTGTTTTGTTGTTTGACCCCCAACAGAAACCAATCATAAAATGGGTGGGAGAAAAAAGCAGAAGTAGTTAACAAGATGAAAAGAAAATTAAAAGTTTTTTTTACAGTCAATAATATTTTTTCTGTATTACTTAACAATTTCAAAGAAATATGGATTGAATAAATCCGTATTTTCCTCAACTTCTATTCAATGTTCTTTGTTTCAAGAATGACACAGTTTCTTGCAGCATTGACAGACACATACAACCATGTAAACCCTAAAAAAATCAAATAAGTATTAACAACAAACAAGGAAAATAACTACTTACAAAGTGATTCAGCCTCAAACATCTACAGGGGTTGGACAATGAAAATGAAACACCTGGTTTTAGACCACAATAATTTTTTAGTATGGTGTAGGGCCTCCTTTTGCGGCCAATACAGCATCAATTCGTCTTGGGAATGACATATACAAGTCCTGCACAGTGGTCAGAGGGATTTAAGCCATTCTTCTTGCAGGATAGTGGCCAGGTCACTACGTGATACTGGTGGAGGAAAACGTTTCCTGACTCGCTCCTCCAAAACACCCCAAAGTGGCTCAATAATATTTAGATCTGGTGACTGTGCAGGCCATGGGAGATGTTCAACTTCACTTTCATGTTCATCAAACCAATCTTTCACCAGTGTTGCTGTGTGTATTGGTGCATTGTCATCCTGATACACGGCACCACCTTCAGGATACAATGTTTGAACCATTGGATGCACATGGTCCTCAAGAATGGTCTGGTAGTCCTTGGCAGTGACACGCCCATCTAGCACAAGTATTGGTCCAAGGGAATGCCATGATATGGCAGCCCAAACCATCACTGATCCACACCCATGCTTCACTCTGGGCATGCAACAGTCTGGGTGGTGCGCTTTTTTGGGGCTTCTCCACACCGTAACTCTCCCGGATGTGAGGAAAACAGTAAAGGTGGACTCATCAGAGAACAATACATGTTTCACATTGTCCACAGCCCAAGATTTGCGCTCCTTGCACCATTGAAACCGACGTTTGACATTGGCATGAGTGACCAAAGGTTTGGCTATATCAGCCCGGCCGTGTATATTGACCCTGTGGAGCTCCCAACGGACAGTTCTGGTGGAAACAGGAGAGTTGAGGTGCACATTTAATTCTGCCATGATTTGGGCAACCGTAGTTTTATGTTTTTTGGATACAAACTGGGCTAGCACCCGAACATCCCTTTCAGACAGATTCCTCTTGCGTCCACAGTTAATCCTGTTGGATGTGGTTCCTCCTTCTTGGTGGTATGCTGACATTACCCTGGATACCGTGGCTCTTGATACATCACAAAGACTTGCTGTCTTGCTCACAGATGCGCCAGCAAGACGTGCACCAACAATTTGTCCTCTTTTGAACTATGGTATGTCACCCATAAAGTTGTGTGCATTTCAATATTTTGAGCAAAACTGTGCTCTTACCCTGCTAATTGAACCTTCACACTCTGCTCTTACTGGTGCAATGTGCAATCAATGAAGACTGGCTACCAGGCTGGTCCAACTTAGCCATGAAACCTCCCACACTAAAATGACAGGTGTTTTAGTTTCATTGTCCAACCCCTGCAGGGCTTTACTGTATGTAATGTATTATTGGGACACATACAAATCCACCGTCCTGGGGAAAAGCCTGCATTTTTGTGTAACTGAGCACATTTTGGTATACATGCAAAGGGTCAACAGATGTGAGACACTGTAGATATTAAGAGAATCTGAGACTCTCTATAGACTACTTAGATCCCACCTTGAAATTCCACAATGTTGTAAATTCTACAGATATTTCCTGCAATGACAAAGCCATTATCTCCTGATGATGTTTTGGCAGTCCAGCAATCACTGATCAGTTGCCTGTATTCTCCCTCAACCCCTTTAGATGCCAGACCACCAAGAAGAGGTCCCAGAAAGTGAGGCATTTTTAAAGTGGTCAACGTCTAACGGACCATCTGTTGGGAATACTCAGACAACCGGCACAAAATCTGAGCAAGGGGTCATTTAGGCTCTCTCAAGTTTTTTAAGCTCTTGGAGATAGTTTTCAAAAAGAAATACTGAAATATTATCCAGGTTTCCGTACTATTTTGTATCCTGAGCAAGATGAACATTATACACAAGTGCATCGTTGCCATATATTTCGCCAAAATGAGTGACACAATTTGAGCAACATATCTGCATACTGACAATAGAATGAGGACAATTTCAGACTGGCCAAAATCATAAGGTTAAATACTCTAAATGAAATGAATGTGGGTCAGTGTGTAACAAAAGGTAAATAACCTTTACCTGCCCTGCAGTTGTCCAAAAAGAGCTGAAACAGGACTTGCACTTAGTTTAACACTATAGGGAGAGGAGAGCATATGCTTACTGCTGTTATAAATTAGAGCCCTGAGCTTAATCTAATATTGTTTCTATATAGGTTTTACCTTCGTTCATGCGGCATATGTTGCACTAGCTTTATTTCTGTAAAGATTACTGATAAAAAAAATAATGGAGTAAGAAGTCGAACTTTTAAGATTTGTTTTCCTTCCATATAATATACATGTTTATAAATTTGTCAAAGAAAAAAAAAAAAAAAAGGTTCAGGCTCCATTCCCTTCACAGATCTATGCCTCACGGTTGCTTGGCAACAAAGTTACGCTACCATTATTCCGGTCCCCAAGAAGTGTTCCGTCACAGAGTTAAATGCCTACAGGCCTATTGCTCTGACATCTATGGTCATGAAATTCTTTGAGAGACTGGTGTTTAAGCATTTGAAAGGCGTCACAGGCCTCCTGCTTGAGCCCCTGGAGTTTGCGTTCCAGACAATACAGGTCCTTCTCAAAATATTAGCATATTGTGATAAAGTTAATTATTTCCCATAATGTCATGATGAAAATTTAACATTCATATATTTTAGATTCATTGCACACTAACTGAAATATTTCAGGTCTTTTATTGTCTTAATACGGATGATTTTGGCATACAGCTCATGAAAACCCAAAATTCCTATCTCACAAAATTAGCATATCATTAAAAGGGTCTCTAAACGAGCTATGAACCTAATCATCTGAATCAACGAGTTAACTCTAAACACCTGCAAAAGATTCCTGAGGCCTTTAAAACTCCCAGCCTGGTTCATCACTCAAAACCCCAATCATGGGTAAGACTGCCAACCTGACTGCTGTCCAGAAGGCCACTATTGACACCCTCAAGCAAGAGGGTAAGACACAGAAAGAAATTTCTGAACGAATAGGCTGTTCCCAGAGTGCTGTATCAAGGCACCTCAGTTGGAAGTCTGTGGGAAGGAAAAAGTGTGGCAGAAAACGCTGCACAACGAGAAGAGGTGACCGGACCCTGAGGAAGATTGTGGAGAAGGGCCGATTCCAGACCTTGTGGGACCTGCGGAAGCAGTGGACTGAGTCTGGAGTAGAAACATCCAGAGCCACCGTGCACAGGCGTGTACAGGAAATGGGCTACAGGTGCCGCATTCCCCAGACCTGGGCTACAGAGAAGCAGCACTGGACTGTTGCTCAGTGGTCCAAAGTACTTTTTTCGGATGAAAGCAAATTCTGCATGTCATTTGGAAATCAAGGTGCCAGAGTCTGGAGGAAGACTGGGAAGAAGGAAATGCCAAAATGCCAGAAGTCCAGTGTCAAGTACCCACAGTCAGTGATGGTCTGGGGTGTTGTGTCAGCTGCTGGTGTTGGTCCACTGTGTTTTATCAAGGGCAGGGTCAATGCAGCTAGCTGTCAGGAGATTTTGGAGCACTTCATGCTTCCATCTGCTGAAAAGCTTTATGGAGATGAAGATTTAATTTTTCAACACGAACTGGCACCTGCTCACAGTGCCAAAACCACTGGTAAATGGTTTACTGACCATGGTATCACTGTGCTCAATTGGCCTGCCAACTCTCCTTACCTGAACCCCATAGAGAATCTGTGGGATATTGTGAAGAGAACGTTGAGAGACTCAAGACCCAACACTCTGGATGAGCTAAAGGCCGCTATCAAAGCATCCTGGGCCTCCATAAGACCTCAGCAGTGCCATAGGCTGATTGCCTCCATGCCACGCCGCATCGAAGCAGTCATTTCTGCAAAAGGATTCCCGACCAAGTATTGAGTGCATAACTGTACATGATTATTTGAAGGTTGACGTTTTTTTGTATTAAAAACACTTTTCTTTTATTGGTCGGATTAAATATGCTAATTTTGTGAGATAGGAATTTTGGGTTTTCATGAGCTGTATGCCAAAATCATCCGTATTAAGACAATAAAAGACCTGAAATATTTCAGTTAGTGTGCAATGAATCTAAAATATATGAATGTTAAATTTTCATCATGACATTATGGAAAATAATGAACTTTATCACAATATGCTAATATTTTGAGAAGGACCTGTATGTAGTCAACTTGTGACTACTCTTCATCCTACACCACCTCAGCCATCAAAGGCAAGTGCCAGGATCATGTTTGTGGACTTCAGCTCGGCCTGCAATACCATCAAGCCAGAGGTCCTCAGTCAGGAAGGAACACTGGATAACTACTCACAAATGTTTTTGAAAATCTGGCACCATCTGCCTGTCAGATGGCTGTATATAACTGCAGCTCCACAGGTGTGTGGCATGACGGTGATTGCGTAGCAGCAGACAGGTGAAAGAGATGAGTTGATTGCATGAGTGAGAGCAGAGCAGGCAGACGGGCCAGAATCATAACATTTGGGGGGGATAACAGTCTGTAAAACTCCTGAATTTCGCAGATGACAACATTGTCATTGGTCTGACCCATGACAATGACGAGTCTGCATACAGACAGGAGGTGGATTTATATACAGGTCCTTCTCAAAATATTAGCATATTGTGATAAAGTTCATTATTTTCCATAATGTCATGATGAAAATTTAACATTCATATATTTTAGATTCATTGCACACTAACTGAAATATTTCAGATCTTTTATTGTCTTAATACGGATGATTGTGGCATACAGCTCATGAAAACCCAAAATTCCTATCTCAAACAATTAGCATATTTCATCCGACCAATAAAAGAAAAGTGTTTTTAATACAAAAAACGTCAACCTTCAAATAATCATGTACAGTTATGCACTCAATACTTGGTCGGGAATCCTTTTGCAGAAATGACTGCTTCAATGCGGCGTGGCATGGAGGCAATCAGCCTGTGGCACTGCTGAGGTCTTATGGAGGCCCAGGATGCTTCGATAACGGCCTTTAGCTCATCCAGAGTGTTGGGTCTTGAGTCTCTCAACGTTCTCTTCACAATATCCCACAGATTCTCTATGGGGTTCAGGTCAGGAGAGTTGGCAGGCCAATTGAGCACAGTGATACCATGGTCAGTAAACCATTTACCAGTGGTTTTGGCACTGTGAGCAGGTGCCAGGTCGTGCTGAAAAATGAAATCTTCATCTCCATAAAGCTTTTCAGCAGATGGAAGCATGAAGTGCTCCAAAATCTCCTGATAGCTAGCTGCATTGACCCGGCCCTTGATAAAACACAATGGACCAACACCAGCAGCTGACACGGCACCCCAGACCATCACTGACTGTGGGTACTTGACACTGGACTTCTGGCATTTTGGCATTTCCTTCTCCCCAGTCTTCCTCCAGACTCTGGCACCTTGATTACCGAATGACGTGCAGAATTTGCTTTCATCCGAAAAAAGTACTTTGGACCACTGAGCAACAGTCTAGTGCTGCTTCTCTGTAGCCCAGGTCAGGCGCTTCTGGCACTGTTTCTGGTTCAAAAGTGGCTTGACCTGGGGAATGCGGCACCTGTAGCCCATTTCCTGCACACGCCTGTGCACGGTGGCTCTGGATGTTTCTACTCCAGACTCAGTCCACTGCTTCCGCAGGTCCCCCAAGGTCTGGAATTGGCCCTTCTCCACAATCTTCCTCAGGGTCCGGTCACCTCTTCTCGTTGTGCAGCGTTTTCTGCCACACTTTTTCCTTCCCACAGACTTCCCACTGAGGTGCCTTGATACAGCACTCTGGGAACAGCCTATTCGTTCAGAAATTTCTTTCTGTGTCTTACCCTCTTGCTTGAGGGTGTCAATAGTGGCCTTCTGGACAGCAGTCAGGTCGGCAGTCTTACCCATGATTGGGGTTTTGAGTGATGAACCAGGCTGGGAGTTTTAAAGGCCTCAGGAATCTTTTGCAGGTGTTTAGAGTTAACTCGTTGATTCAGATGATTAGGTTCATAGCTCGTTTAGAGACCCTTTTAATTATATGCTAATTTTGTGAGATAGGAATTTTGGGTTTTCATGAGCTGTATGCCAAAATCATCCATATTAAGACAATAAAAGACCTGAAATATTTCAGTTAGTGTGCAATGAATCTAAAATATATGAATGTTAAATTTTCATCATGACATTATGGAAAATAATTAACTTTATCACAATATGCTAATATTTTGAGAAGGACCTGTATACTGCTCAGAAAAAATCACAGGAGCATTTTTTAATCAGAGTATAATATCAAGTCAGTTAAACTTCTGGAATATGGACCTAGTAAGTTAAGTAGTAGAGGGGGTCATTAATCAGTGTCATCTGTTTTGATGTTAATGAAATTATTAAAAGATGCACCCTTAGTGCATCTTTTAATAATTTCAACAACAAAATAACTCCAAAAATAGGAATACTTTTGCAGATGAAGGCCACAGACATTTTTCCCTCTCAATTTTTTACAGTGTTTTAGTGGGTTTGCATTTGACCAGGGTCAGTGTCGCAACTGGTAGTATAAGCCAGTGTCTGGACCCTACAGAGGTTGCACAAGTAGTCCAACTACCAGGATGGCCCATCTAGGAGAGCTGGACGGGGCTGGAAGAGGTCCTTAACCCATCAGCAGGATCCATATCTGCTCTTTTGTACTTGGAGGAACAGAATGAACACTGCCAAAACCTTACAAAGTGACCTCCGTTGGACCACTGAAGTGAATGTCTCTCACCAAACCATTTCTAATAAACTTCATGAGGTGGCCTGAGAGCCCAGCATCCTCTAGTAGGCCCTGTGTTCAGTGCTCGGCACTGTGGATCTTGACTGGCATTTTCCAGAAAACACCTGAATTTTCAGGTTTGGCACTGTCACCCTGTTCTTTTCACAGATGAGAGCAGGTTTACTATGAGCTCATATGACAGTTCTAAAGCTGTGGTGAATGTTATGATGCCTGCAACATTGTTCAGCATGATCTATTTTGTGGTGCGTCAATCTTGGTCTGGGGTGGCATATCCACGGAAGGATGCACAAACCTGTTAGCACCCTGACTGTCATTAGGTATCAGGATGAAATCCTTAGACCAAGTGATAGACCCTTCGCTGGTGCAATGGTTCTTGGGCTATTGACAGGCCTCCCGATTGCCCTGATCTAAGTCCAATAGAACATCTCTAGGACATCATGTTTTGGTCCATCCAGCCCCACCAGGTTGCACCTCAGACTGTCCAGGACCTCAGTGATGCCCTGGTCAGGATGTGGGACAACATACCCCAGGACACCACCCGTCATCTCATAAGGAGCATGTCCCGACATCAAACACATGGGGTGACATACATACCACTGAGTACTATTTTGAGTTGCTTCAGTGACATTTTAGCAAATTGGACTAGCCTGCCACATCCATTTTTCAGGTTAAAATTCTCTGCGACTTTGGGTTGATAATTTTCATCAAATCATGTGGCATCCTTTTGTTCCTAATACATTACCCATTCCATATCAGTACACCCTGCGTTTTTTTTCCAATTGAGACTTGATGTGTTTACAAAGTGTTCCTTTTTCTAAATATGTGTATTCATATTTAAAATGTGTCCACCGAAATCCCTCACTATATTATTTTCCTACATGTTAATTTTTGCCTGTGAAGCAGACAACACAGGTCTGATCATTCAGATTAGATTTTAATGCCACGAACAGCAATGCTTAAATTGGTCCACTTGTATCTAAATTAATTCAAAAGCATATTGCAAGATCTAAACAAAGCCAAAGTCTCAAAATCATTCTTCACCTGTTTTTGTGTTTTCTTTATTATTTTGTTTGGAGAACTTAAAGTTCACTCTTCCAAGGATTTGAATAGTACAAAATAGTGTTTTTTGTTTTAAACCTAATTACAATCTTTAGTTTACAAAGACACTGACTGTCACAGCACATTTATGAGAGGGACTGTCCTTTCAACCCTTTCTTTAAAGTATTTGCAAATTGGTTTTATATCTTTCATTATTCTGGGTCCTGAAGACTAGATTTAATGCTCATACAAATTAATTTATGCAAATTATTAATACAAATTAATATTACAAACTTGGGAGAGATTGCAGATTCTTTATCTGTCATCAGACACAGCTGGTCCTTTCAGGATTACTTTTCTTTTACATTTTAATGTGCTGCTTTGAGCTTTACAATTCTCTCCAGGTAAAACATTTAATCATTCTGACACCTCAGAGTACTGAAACTATTGGAATAAAGTGTTTTTATCCTAAATTTATTAGGATAATCCATCTATGTAAGGAACTCCCACTCAGTGATATGAGTGCTGTGGTTGTTGGGTCACTCATCTTCAATATTTTAATGTCTGTTTCAAGGCTGTCATGTTAAATGAAAATAATAAATAATCTCTGAATTTAAAACTGCTGTACAGCAAGGCTTGAAGGGTCTTTCAAATTAGAAAAGAACATTTTAATCTTAACTAGAGAAAGAATGGAAGGCGTCTATGTTTCTTTGTTGAAATGCGAATAATAGGGGTGTTGGCATCTTATTTATTTCATATGTATTTCTTTATTTACAAAACAATAATGCTAACAAAAAGTTGCCATAAACTGCCACTATATTTATTGGTACCAGGAACTATTGGAGGAATTAAAACAACCTAAGAAAATAGCATCTGCTGGTGAGTTTCCTGAAGGTCTGTGTGGATTAGCTACAGTAAAGCCCAAATGGATTCATATCCATCAGATTCATTTTTATCAGATTTATACCAGATTTAAGATTTAAAATTATTTTCATTCAACCAAGAAGTTTGTTCCTGATAGTAAACGCAACGGACATCACCTAAACGATAATAACAATGTGAAATTAATATACATTGAAAGAAAATTATTTTTTGTTTTACTTACTATTTATATGTATTTTTATACATTTTATATTTATTTTTACTTACATTTGTATGTTGGAAATTATTTATACTCTTCTCAATAATCAATGGAAGAATCATTATTGGCATTGCAACAATCTAACCCTTTTATTACGTATTTGCTTTTTGCATGCTTCCACTAGTATATGGATGATTTATCTGTGGTGATGAGGTCGAAGTCTTTGAGGGTGGAATGCAATCACTCCAATCTATTGCTCACTCCATAGATTCTCTATTACATTCAAATCAGGACTCTGGCTGGGCCACTCTAAAAAGTTAATAAAAGGGCATTTGAAAGTTTTTACATTGTGAAAAAGTGTAGTAGTTTTGTCACTCAATTTGGAAAGTGAAACTCAAATGATATAGATTCATTACACATAGAGAGAAATATTTCAAGCCTTCATTTCCTGTACTTTTGTTTGTGGCTTAGAGATAATGAAAATGCAACATTTGTGTTTAGAAAATTAGAATATTAAAAACGATCAATTAATAAAGGTGATTTAAAACATACACGTCATAATTCTGAGAAGTAGTTAATCTATTTGTAAATGGTTGAGGTTCCTTTAGCATGACTTTGTGCATGATATGCTGCATTGATGCAGTATATCATGCACAATCATTCTGTGGTTCTGCAGAGGTGCAATGGAAGCCCAGGTTGCTTTGGTAACGGCCTTCAGGCCATCTGCATTGTTAGGTCTGGTATCTCTCATCTTCCTCTTGACAACACCCCACAGAGAATCTATCAAGTTTAGGTCAGGCCAGCTTGCTGGCAAATCAAGCACAGTTACTCCATGGTCATTAAACATTTTGTTACCTACTGTGGGCCGATACCAAGTCCTGCTGAAAAATGAAAGCAGCATCTCCATAAAGCTTGTCAGAAGAAGCAAACTTGAAGTCTTCTAAAATTTCCTAGTAGATCGTTGAGTTGACTGTGACTTCAGGAAGACCAATGGACCAACACCAACAGATGACATTGCACACCAAATCATCACTGACCAGTGCCCACTGACCATCACTGCCCAGTGTGAAGTTTCACACTGGGCTTCAAGCAATGTGGATTCTGAGCCTCTACACTCATCCTCCAGACTCTGGGACTTGATTTACAAATGAAAGGCTAAATTTATTTTCATCTGAAGAGAGGATTTTGAACCACTGTCAAGTTCTTTATCTCCTTAGCCCAGGTAAGGCGATTTTAGCCAATGTGTAGTATTGGTCTATGCATAGTGGCTCTTGATGCACAGACTCCAGCCATTAGTCCACTCCATGTGAAGCTCCCTCAATTTCTTTAATGGATTTTGATTGACAATCCTCTCAGCCTCCGGTTCCCCCTTTGCTAGTGCACCTTTTCCTACCACACTTTTTCCTTCAATTCAACTTTCTTTGAAAATGCTTGGATACAGCACACTGTAAACAACCTGCTTCTTTAGCAACAACCTTTTGTGGTTTACCCTTGTTGTGGAGGGTGCTGATGACCATCTTCTGGACATCTGTCCAGTCAGCAGTCCTCCATTATTGCATAGTCACTGACCCAGACTTAGAGACCATTTAGAAGCTCAGGAAACCTTTGCACATGTTTTGAGTTAGAGGGTGTGACATCGTGAGTTTCCAATATTTAGATTTTTCAAAGTATTCTAATTTTCTGAGACACTGAATTTTGGATTAACATTATCTGTAAGCCATAACTATAAAAATTGAAAGAAATAAAGGCTTGAAATATTTCTCTCTATGGGTAATATGTTATGATTCTGTCCCATCTGCCAGCTGTTTTCCTCCTCTGCTCTCCCTGTCAGCAATCAAACCCATCTGCTCCACCTGTTTGCTGCTGCTCCGCAGCACAGTCAGCTTCATGCGACTCACCTGTTCACCAGCAGTTTTATTCAGCTCTCTGGCAGGCAGATGGTGCCAGATTTTTAAAAGCCTTCGTGTGAGTAGATATCCAGCGGTCCTTCCTTGCCTCACCATGTTTATGATCACGTTTTTGCCTCACGGATTTCCCTGTCTTGTCTGGCCCTCGTCGGATATTTCTCGCTTCTGGATTACGACCCTGTTTCTGCCTTTCGACTTCTGCCTCCTGCCTCGCCCCTGGATGTGTCTGCCTGAGCCTGCTCCCATGTGTCTTATCCTCCTTCCGTGCCTCAACTCCCGATCCTCGCCTAGCCCTCTGATAAGTAGAATGTTTCTGCCTTCCTGGTTATCAACCCCGCTTCTGATCACGACCATCGTGTTTTGGATAATCCCTCAGTCGGCCACCTGACATCTGTTAGCGGTGCATTCCGCACAGTCATTCTAGGCCGGTTACTGCCAAACCATTACTCTGCTAAGGAACCGATATAACTTTAAGTAAATCAAACTTCTGTGAAATCAAAATGTCCACTTAAGAAGCAACACTGATTGGCAATCAATTTTACATGCTGTTGTGGAAATGGAATAGACAACAGGGGGAAATCTTTGGCGATTAGCAAGACACACTAAATAAAGGAGTGGTTCTGCAGGTGGGGACCACAGACCATTTCTCAGTACCTATGCTTTCTGGTTGATGTTTTGGTCACTTTTGAAAGTTGGTGGTGCTTTCACACTCGTGGTAGCATGTGACGGACTCTACAACCCACACAACTGGTTCAGGTAGTACAGCTCATCCAGGATGGCACATCAATGCGAGCTGTGGCAAGAAAGTTTGCTGTCTCTGTTAGCGTAGGGTCAAGAGCTTGGAGGCACTACCAGGAGACACGTCAGTACACCAAGAGACATGGAGGAGGCCGTAGGAGAGCAACAACCCAGCAGCAGGACCGCTACCTCCGTCTTTTTGCGAGGAACAGGAGGAGCACTGCCAAAGCCCTGCAAAATGACCCCCAGCAGGCCACAAATGTCCATGTGTCTGCACAAACTAATAGAAACCGACTCCATGAGGATGGTATGAGGGCCCAACGTCCACAAATGGGGGTTGTGCTCACAGCCCAACACCGTGCAGGACATTTGGCATTTGCCAGAGAACTCCAGGATTGGCAAATTTGCCACTGGCGCCCTGTCTTTCATTCTTCACAGATGAAAGCAGGTTCACACTGAGCACATGTAACAGATGTGACAGAGTCTGGAAACACCGTGGAGAGCAATCTGCTGCCTGCAACATCCTTCAGCATGACCGGTTTGGCAGTGGGTCAGTAATGGTGTGGGGTGGCATTTCTTTGGAGGGCCGCATGGCCCTCTATGTGCTCGCCAGAGGTAGCCTGACTGCCATTAGGTACTGAGATGAGATCCTCAGACCCCTTGTAAGACCATATGCTGGTGCGGTTGGCCCTGGGTTCCTCCTAATGCAGGACAATGCTAGACCTCATGTGGATGGAGTGTGTCAGCAGTTTCTGCAAGATGAAGACATTGAAGCTATGGACTGGCCCGCCCGTTCCCTGGACCTGAATCCAATTAAGCACATCTGGGACATCATGTCTCGCTCCATCCACCAACGTCACGTTGCACCACAGACTATCCAGGAGTTGGCGGATGCTTTAGTCCTGGTCTGGACGGAGATTCCTCAGGAGACCATCTGCCGTCTCATCAGGAGCATGCCCAGGCGTTGTAGGGAGGTCATACAGTTTTGTGTGTGACTCCAAATCCAGGCCTCCATTGGTTAATTGGTTAATGAATATGATTTCCATTGATGATTTTTGTGTGATTTTGTAGTCAGCACATTCAACTTTGTACAGAACAAATACTTTTTTGAGCAGTGTGTATATATATATATATATATATATATATATATAAACACTGCTCAAAAAAATAAAAGGAAGACTCAAATAACACATCCTAGATCTGAATGAATTAAATATTTTCAGTGAAAACTTTGTTCTGTACAAAGTTGAATGTGCTGAAAACAAAATCACACAAAAATCATCAATGGAAATCAAATTTATTAACGAATGGAGGCCTGGATTTGGAGTCACACACAAAATTAAAGTAGAAAAACACACTACAGGCTGATCAAACTTTGATGTAATGTCCATAAATCAAGTCAAAATGAGCTTTAACCAGATTCCAGGGGAGGTTGGAGATATAGAGTCCGAGTGGACCATGTTCTCCGCATCTATTGTCGACGCTGCTGCCCGTAGCTGTGGCCGGGTGGTGGCAATCCCCAAACCCGGTGGTGGACACCTGTAGTAAGGGATACTCTCAAGCTGAAGAAGGAGTCCTATCGGCTGTGGTTGGCTTGTGAGAATTCTGAGGCAGCTGACAGGTACCGTGAGGCCAAGCATGCCGCGGCCCGAGCTGTGGCAGAGGCAAAAACTCGGGCCCGGGAGGAGTTCGGTGAAGCCATGGAGGACTACCGCTTGGCCTCGAAGTGAGTCTGGCAAACCATTCGGCGCCTCAGGTGGGGGAAGCAGTGCTTCTCCGACACTGTTTACAGTGGGGCTGAGGAGCTGCTGACCTCGACTGGGGACATTATCGGGTGGTGGAAGGAGTACTTCGAGACCTGCCATTACGCATTCATGGTGGAAGCAAAGGCTAGGGGCTCGGGGTTGGACTCTTTCATCACCAGGCTGAAGTAACTGAGGTGGTTAAAAAGCTCCACGGTGGCAGGACTTCGGGGGTGGATGATATCCACCCTGAGTACCTCATGTCTCTGGATGTTGTGGGGCTGTCATGGTTGACATGCCTCTTCAACATTGCGTGGCGGTCGACGATGGTGCCTCTGGACTGGCAGACTGGGGTGGTGGTCTCCCTTTGTAAGAAGGGTGACCGGAGGGTATGTTCCAACTATATGGGGATGACACTCCTCAGCCTCCCTAGTAAGGCCTATGCCAGGGTACTGGAGAGGAGAGTCTGGCCGATAGTCGAACCTCAGCTTCAGGAGGAGCAGTGTGGTTTTCGTCCCAGCCGTGGAACACAGGACCAGCTCTACACCCTCTGCAGGGTACTCGAGGGTTCATTGGAGTTTGCCCATCCGGTCCACATGTGTTTTGTGAACCTGGAGAAGGCATTTGACTGTGTCCCTCGTGGTTCCCTGTAGGGGTGCTTCAGGAGTACAGAGTTGAGGGCCCTTTATTAGGAGCCATCCGGTCTCTTAACAAGCGGAGCAGGAGTTTGGTCCGCATTGCCAGCACTAAGTCGGACTTGTTCCCGGTGCATGTGGAACTCCGGCAGGGCTGCCCTTTGTCACTGTCCCTGTTCATTACTTTTATGGACAGGATTTCTTGGCTCAGCCAAGGGCCAGAGGGTGTCTGGTTTGGGGACCAGGGGATTTTGTCTCTTCTTCTTGCAGATGACATGGTCCTGTTGGCCCCCTCTAGCCAAGACCTACAGCATGCGCTGGGGCGGTTCGCAGGTGAGTGTGAAGTGGCTGGGATGAAGATCAGCTCCTCCAAATCCGAGGCCATGGTTCTCGACCCGAAAAGGGTGGCTTGTCCTCTTCAGGTTGGAGGGGAGTTCCTGCCTCAAGTGGAGGAGTTCAAGTATCTTGGGGTCTTGTTCATGAGTGAGGGGAGAATGGAGCGGGAGATCGACAGAGGGATCAGGGCGGCTGACGCAGTAATGGGGACGCTGTGGCAGTCCATTGTGGTGAAGAGAGCTCAGCTGAGAAGCAAAGCCCTCGATTTACCGGTCGGTCTACATTCCAACCCTCACCTATGGCCATGAACTTTGGGTCATGAACAAAAGAACGAGATCTTGGATAAAAGCGGCTAAAATGAGCTTCCTCTGTAGGGTGGCCGGGCACTCCCTTAGATATAGGGTAAGGAGCTCGGCCATCCCGGAGGAACTTTGAGCCGCTGCTCCTCCACATCGAGAAGAACCACTTGAGGTGGCTCGGGCATCTATACTGGATGCCTCCTGGACGCCTTCCTCGGGAGGTGTTCCAGGCACGTCCCACTGGGCGGAGGCCTGGGGGACGGCCCAGGACACGCTAGAGGGACTATGCCTCTCGGCTGGCCTGGGAACGCCTTGGGCTCCCCCCGGAGGAGCTGGAGGTGGTGTCTGGGGGGAGTGGGACGTCTGGGTGTCTCTACTGAGTCTGCTGCCCCCGTGACCCGGTCCCAGATGAAGCAGAAGACGACGACGACAATGCAATAAAAATAAACATGTTTGTAAAAGTTAAAGATTACTGTACCCACTGTCATCTTGTCAAAACAGACAGTATTGTGGGATTCCTTTGATTATTTCCAGTGCATTTGACATACAGGGGTTGGACAATGAAACTGAAACACCTGTCATTTTAGTGTGGGAGGTTTCAAGGCTAAATTGGACCAGCCTGGTAGCCAGTCTTCATTGATTGCACATTGCACCAGTAAGAGCAGAGTGTGAAGGTTCAATTAGCAGGGTAAGAGCACAGTTTTGCACAAAATATTGAAATGCACACAACATTATGGGTGACATACCAGAGTTCAAAAGAGGACAAATTGTTGGTGCACGTCTTGCTGGCGCATCTGTGACCAAGACAGCAAGTCTTTGTGCGGTGCCGTGTATCAAGAGCCACGGTATCCAGAGTAATGTCAGCATACCACCAAGGACGAACCACATCCAACAGGATTAACTGTGGACGCAAGAGGAAGCTGTCTGAAAGGGATGTTCGGGTGCTAACCCGGATTGTATCCAAAAAACATAAAACCACGGCTGCCCAAATCACGGCCGAATTAAATGTGCACCTCAACTCTCCTGTCTCCACCATAACTGTCCGTCGGGAGCTCCACAGGGTCAATATACACGGCCGGGCTGCTATAGCCAAACCTTTGGTCACTCATGCCAATGCCAAACGTCGG
Organism: Girardinichthys multiradiatus; assembly: GCF_021462225.1. Lineage (NCBI taxonomy): Eukaryota > Metazoa > Chordata > Actinopteri > Cyprinodontiformes > Goodeidae > Girardinichthys > Girardinichthys multiradiatus. The sequence continues at coordinate 5,037,669 of NC_061809.1, forward strand.
TTTCAATGGTGCTAGGAGCGCAAATCTTGGGCTGTGGACAATGCGAAACATGTATTGTTCTCTGATGAGTCCACCTTTACTGTTTTCCCCACATCCGAGAGAGTTACGGTGTGGAGAAGCCCCAGAAAATGTACCACCCAGACTGTTGCATGCCCAGAGTGAAGCATGGGGATGGATCAGTGATGGTTTGGGCTGCCATATAATGGCATTCCCTTGGCCCAATACTTGTGCTAGATGGGCCACTGCCAAGGACTACCGAACCATTCTTGAGGACCATTTGCATCATTGGAGAACCGCCTGATACAAGGCGGTGCCGTGTATCAAGATGACAATGCACCAATACACACAGCAAGACTGGTGAAAGATTGGTTTGATGAACATGAAAGTGAAGTTGAACATCTCCCATGGCCTGAACAGTCACCAGATCTAAATATTATTGAGCCACTTTGGGGTGTTTTGGAGGAGCGAGTCAGGAAACGTTTTCCTCCACCAGTATCACGTAGTGACCTGGCCACTATCCTGCAAGAAGAATGGCTTAAAATCCCTCTGACCACTGTGCAGGACTTGTATATGTCATTCCCAAGACGAATTGACGCTGTATTGGCCGCAAAAGGAGGCCCTACACCATACTAATAAATTATTGTGGTCTAAAACCAGGTGTTTCAGTTTCATTGTCCAACCCCTGTATATATATATATATATATATATATATATATATATATATATATATATATATATATATATATATATATGTATATACATATATATAAAGTCATATACAATATGTATATATGCATATATATGTATGTATAATGTCATATACAATATATATTCAATCATCTGTAGCGTATGACTTTACAACCAAGCTATTTGTTTTGGCCCTACACCATACTAATAAATTATTGTGGTCTAAAACCAGGTGTTTCAATTTCATTGTCCAACCCCTGTAATTCAGCCTGAATTACAATGCAAGGCAAAGTTCGGAGCATGGTGTCGCATGGTGCGAGAACAGTCATCTCATTTTGCCAAAGAATGGCTACTCACACTGAGCCTGGTTCTGCTGGAGGTTTCTTCCTGTTAAATGGGAGTTTTCGTTTCCACTGTTGCTCCATACTTGCTCGGTATGACGGATTGCTGCAATGTAAGCAATGGTCCACTGTCACAACATGCTCATCCAGGAAGAGTGACTGCTGCAAGTCACTGACTTGCAGCATGTCCTTGAGACAACGTGTTGTGCGAATTTGGTACTATATAAATAAAATTAATTGAATTTAATATAAAAAGCAGATGCAGTTAAGAAGTATAAATAGATCTGTGTTCACCTAAACAATCGACTGGACTAGAGATGCCACAGTAAAGCTGTCTAGAACACTTAGGTTGTCCAGTGTTTGCAGCAACATGTTCAAGCTTATCTGCAGTTATCTATTTGGGTAGCAGAATCAGAGCCAGTGTTTCCTAAATGCTTCCTAAAAAGAAGAACATAGTGCACAAAATGTTAAGACCATTGTTACCACTTTTATGTAAAACAGCAGACATGCACTTTTTTAGAGTTGTGTCAATATTACCTTTCTCCTCCTCCAGAGGGCACTCACACATCAGCTAGTCTGCAAAAAATTTATCCATGACTTGCCCTTATGCTTTTTAAACAAATACCTCCATGTTATGTATGTTATCTATCTTATTCATTTTGTGATTTTAATCTGGTTAAATGAATAGAATTAAATACAATATACTCTTCAGCTTCCACATCTTCCTCTGTATTCTCCAAACACAGGCCTGTGCAGTAGTGCCATACAATGACAAAAAACAAAATCTTCTTTGATGGTGTCTGACCTGATGGTATGGTATGGTATGGTATGGTATGATTGTAATAGAAGCAAAGAGTACAGAAGCAAAGACTGGCACTGAGTGCTGTAGAATATATGAAATGCACACAAAAAAGAAATCAAATCTCTTTGCGGTGTGGGCAGGTTTCAAGAATAATTTAGGAAAACACTGTTTAAGAATGAAGCAACAAAAAAAAAAAAAAAGTTTTTTCTGGTCATGGAATGCCGCTTTTTATGTAATTGCGGCATTCAGTGACTAGAACTTTTTTTTTTTTTGCTGTTCAGAAGGTGGTCTTAAAACGGCATAAAAAACTGCATTCTGGTGGGATTTTGCCACATTTTCTGACTTATAGAACATTTTTGCATATGTTGAGTGTCATTTCAAGCAATAACGTAACAAATGTTGTGTACCTCAGCGTAACATCTGTCATTTAGCAACCATGACAGCGTGAAACTGTTTTGGCTTGTCAAAGAAAGCTAGGCAGTCCAATTTTACAGCTGGTCACTTTACGGCCTTCACAGTTTTTGCAGTTTATGAGGGAACCGGCTGGCGTAGACTATGTCCTTTGAAGGATGCAGCCCCAAAGTTTGGACACAGCCCAATTGACCTGCCCTCATATCTGTTACAGAGCTACAGTTAAACCCCAGAGGACAGTTATGTGCGCTAAAAAAAACTATCAGTGAAAACGATGACTTCTTTTCATTTACTTAGTGAATTTTGTGATGGTATTTTATAGAGGAAGCGGTGCATAGTTTTAGCTAGCAGTAGTTTCCGATATCAGGTCTCAGAGCTTAATCATTTAAAACCTATATTCTGTTTACACACACTGACGTGAGCTGTTCCATATGTGGAGAACCCTGAGCATCCTCTTCATGAGACTGTCCTACAACAACAGAGTGTCTTCAGTCAGAGGCTTCTTCAGATCTGCTGTAAGACGGAGCGCTACAGGAGATCCTTCCTGCCCACAGCCATCAGCATCTACAACGGCTCTTTGAGGAAACCTTCATAATATGAGCTATAACAACATTTAATTTCCTTTTGGGATTAATAAAGTATTTTTGAATTGAATTGAATTGAATTGAATGTGTACATACCTGAATGTGTGCACCACAGGCAGAAAGCTTAATCTCACCCTTTAGATATGGAGAAATCAAATCAAGCAGAACATGTCTCCAGTGTAGTTACGCAGCCGCTTGGAGCGCTCCCCTAACCGTACTGTTGTTGTTTACTGATTGTTTGTATACACTGTACAGGGGTGGATATACAGGGGGGCAATGGGGGGCAACTGCCCCCCTGCTGTAGAGTCCCCCCCTCCGTGTTCTTAAAATACTTGTAATTACAAATCGCTTGTTTGTCCAAAAGCCTCTTACAGCCTTCAAATTAAACATTAATTTACCAAAAATATATAATTGTAGATATAATCTGAGGTCCCTGAAAAACTTCGTTATGGCCCTGCACAAACGCGTCTGCCTACCACTGACTGCTCTATATGATCAATATCACGGCAATCAGGCACAATTAAACCACATTATATCCGTTTGGTCAGATTCCGAAAATAATAAATTGGCTACCATGAGATAAGATTTCTAAATAGAACTGCTTGTGTGACCTGTGTGAATGTGATCATTTCTGGTTTCATATTTTTATAGAATCTTTGTGGTAATAAATGGGCTAATAAATGGGCTAATTTCATTGCAATTTGCACACTGCAAATTGCAATGAAAAGGAAATTTAAAAGTGGAGACATTTCCAGTTTCTTTGGCAAAAAAGTGAAGGATGAGAAGGATAAAGAGACTGTAAGATTTGAGGAAGGAAGAATGATAGAGAGACCAGGAGGGTCATAGGTGAAGGAGGCCGCTGAAAGTGAAACAGGTGAAGAAATGAGTGAAGATGAAAAACTTTTTTGTGTAAAATGAGAAAACTTTACAGTCTGAGAGAGAAAAAAAAAAAGCTGCAGACAAAACTGATAAAGGAGAGAAGGAAGCACAGAGTCAGGAAATCCAGCCTATTCAGCTGGACCTCCTGGTATTTATTTATTCTCAGTATAAATTCCAGTGCAGAGATATTAGATGTTTCAATGAATAACATATCTGCACAAGTCTAGGTATAGTCCAGACTTTATAGATGTGGTTAATTTATGTTATAATTTTATGTTATTATAAAAGCAAATCCTACAACGCAGAAACGCAGTAAAAAACTGCATTAGATTATTCTAACGGAAAACGGAAAACCCACCCATCTTGGCGGCACACCTTAATGTCGGCCGTCCACCAACGGGTTTGAAGATTGCAGCCGCGACAGGCACCACGGAACTTTCAGCCACAGGCGGCTGTATCGATAACAGAGGTGGAGAACATGGTCCACTTGGACTCAATGTCTCCAATCTCCCCCGGGATCTGGGAAAAGATCTCCTGGAGGTGGTAGTTAAGTACGTCCCTGAGTGAGGGCTTCACCAGACGTTCCAGCAGACCCTCATTATATGCTTGGGCCAGCCAAGTAGGTCCAGCTTCTTCCAGCTGATCCAACTCACCACCAGGTGATGATTGGTTGACAGCTCAGCCCCTCTCTTCACCCGAGTGTCTAGGACATGCAGTCAAAAGTCCAAAGACATGATTACAGCATTCATCATCGACCTCCAGCCTAGGATGTCTGTGTGCCAAGTGCACTGATGAACACCCTTATGCCTGAACATGGTGTTTGGACAATATGTAAGAATACTAAAACACCACTTGGGTTCAGATCAGGGAGGCCATTCATCCCAATCACACCCCTCCAGGTGTTGCTGTCATTTCCCAAGTTGGTGTTGAATCCATCCAGATCCAGGTCTATCCAGCACCGCCGACAGGGACACCAAGAAGGCCAGGTACTCCACACCGCTGCTAGGCTGAAACAACAGACAAAGACCTCTCACCGACCGACAGGCGCAGGGACGCAACACTGTCATCCATCGCGGTTATCACAAGCACAAGACGACTGAACTAGCAGGCAACAAGCAAACCCACCCCAGCCCACTGCCTCTCCCCATATGTCAATCCAGCAAAGAAGAGAGTCCAACTTCTCTAAAGGAGCTGGGTTCCGTAGCCCAAGCTGTGTGTGGAGGTGAGCCCGACTATTTCTAGCAGATATCCCAAACTCCTGCACAAGCTCTGTTTGGGCTCTCTTTCGGGCTTGACGTTTTTTTGGAGACAAGAAGGTAAGTGTCAGTCTTTTAATGCACACTCTTGGAAAGCTTCGAACAGGTGTCCACTTATAGGCTTTAGTGGCATTCCCACTAAGGGACCCACCGTGTGGTTTTCTAGTATGGAGGTTTGCTGGGTAGAGCTTCCCTTTTCCCCCTTCCTTCATTTGCTTGAGAGCATTCCGTGGTTTTGAGGGGTAGCCAGTGTGTTGGTTGCCTTTACCATGCCACTGGTTTCTAAATGCATAAAAACCCACCACTACACCTCACAAAGACTAGAAGTGAGTTTGTAAGCTTGTTGGGTAGGTAGTTACTGGGGACACTGTGTCTTTATGGCTATTGTTGGAGCTTTTAGTGTGTACATTAGTAAGTTGTCACTTTTGTCTCTATTTTGTAATTTGTAGCCATGGATGAAGTTGTTGAGTATTTTGTTGAGTCACCATGTGTAAATGGTTTGGAGATTTGTGCCAGAAAGCAGCTTATAATGATAGCAGAGCATAATAAAGTTGAGACACAGAAACTTAAAGAGCATGTTAAAACTAATTTGAAACTTAAAATTCTTTGAGATTGGTGTGTTAAAGCTTGATGTTGTGTCTTTGGACTCGTCTCCCCCTTTAATGGAGAGTACCACTGGTTTGTCTTTTGAGCACCAAAAAAAATAGCTTTTGTTTAAACTTACAGCTGAGCAGGAGCAGCAAAAATAATTTATTTTATTAAAGCTTACAGCTGAGCAGGAAAATGAAAAATGCACCAGGATTTGGAAAAGGCTAAGCTTGATGTGGTGAGACAAAAATTCAGCTTATGAGAGAAGGCAGGCTGAAAGGTGGTGTTGAGTGCCCCCTTCCTGTTCAAGCGTTTAGCAGAAACTGCTGATAATGTGGTGTACGATACTACAGTTAAGTCTGCTGTCCTTAAAGCCTCTGAACTCTTGCATGAGGCATAAAGGCAGCATTTTCATAGTTGGAAACGTGGAGTTAGATCTTATTTGGAGTTTATGCGGAATCTAGTCACCCATTTTGACAGCTGGTGCTCCTCGGCTGGCGTTAAAACCTTTGAAGACCTCCGGGAGTTAGTTATTTGGGAACAATTTAAAAACTGTGTCAGTGCATTGCAGCTGACATTGGTGATTGAAGTGTTGAGTCTGTGGAAAAGGCTGTTGCACTCGATGATGACTATTATTTCACCAATTTATCTGGTAGTAGTTTTGGTTCATCTGATCCACGTGCAGCCTTGGTTATAAGACCACCAGAATTTGGCACTAGAAGTGACCGGTTTCCACGGGAGGTTAACAAAATCTGCAATTACTGTCAAATGCTGGCATTGGAAAAGCTACTGCACTGAAATCTCGTCCTAAGCAGAATACTGGTACTAAGCCTGTTTTGTGTGCTGCATCTGTTGTGAAATGAGGGATGGCTGAGGTTACTGCTGGAGTTAAGCCTGAGTTGGAATCATATTTGCCTTTCATCACAGGTTTTGTGACCTTGATGGGCAGTGAAAAGCAGGTATGTGTGAAACTTTTGCATGACATTGGTGCCTTTGACTCATTTATTGTAGCCTCTATTCTACCATTTTCAAATGTAACCTTTGTTGGTTCCAACATTCCAGTGCTAGGTATGGGCATGAAGTTTTGAGTGTACCACAACATAAAACATCATCTTCCAGGGTGAGGTGTCTATTGGTGTTCGTCTAGTTTTACCTGTGCATGGTGTGGCAAAGATTTTGGGCAATGACATTGCAGTTAGCTGGGTGTGGGCCAATGTTCCTGCACCTGCAAAAGTGACGAATGTTTCCCTGGTGTGCAGTAAGCTGAATGAAAATGAAACACTTTCCTGATGTTTTCAGTGCATGTATAGTGACTTATTCAAAACAGTTAAAAAAATCAGTGTTTAGTGTTGACTCTAAATGTTATTTTTTTATACAATGATGTGTTGATGAGAAAATGAGAAAAAATAAGCATGTAATATGGACTCTTTCAGAACATCATATTTCATGCTATCCCCAGTAGAAAGAGATGATACAACCTCTTGAGCTTTACCCATTAGCGTGCATTGCACTAGCACACCCCATCATCTCCTTTGGCCATTCCAGTGCTGTTTCAATCCTTTCATTGAAGAGCAAGACTTCTTCACCACAAAGGGGATGGGTTTGCTTAAAAATGTTTCACTCCCAACAACCTGGTGTCTGTAAATGAAGAAAATGAGCCAGATCCCTGTTTCAAACCCTTTGTTACCCAATGTTTTGTTTCTTTAAAAGGGGATCCAAAGGATGACCAGCCAATAAAAATACTATGGGACAAAGATGGTTCCCAGTCTATCATTCGAGAAGGTATTTTGCCTTTGTCAATCATGTCGAGTTGTCAGTTCAGCGTAGTTGTCCAAGGTATTGGAATGACTTTTGTGACTACACCTTTGCACAAACTTCATATGAATTCAATACTTGTCAATGGCTTTTTTAGGGTTGCTGTTCTTCACATTTTGCCCATAAGAGCAGTTAATCTTTGTAACTACTCCCAAAGGCTTTTCCTCTGGTTCAGAATAAAGCCACGTTCCAACTGATGTTTTACCAGTGTTTAATCTTTTCTTTGCCACACAGCAAATCTTTTGCCAGCAAACACCATGAAAAACTACGTTGCATCACACAGTACAAACACAAGTGTTAGCTAACTTACTTTTACATCCACAACAAAAAACACAAAGTAAATTACATACACATACCGTGTGCACCTTCCGACCAAACATTCAGGAGATGTTATTGTCCATTCTTTCAATTTTTATCTTATCATGTACTACCTTGTCTTATCAATGCTGGTAGCCTCAGCAGGTGTACAAGAATCTTAATTGAGCATGAGCTCAGTGCATGGCGCTCACCTCTAGACGCAATACTCAACTCTACCAACAGGTGTCACTAATGCGAAAGCAAACTTAAATTACACTCTCAGTATTAACAATTGTATGACATTAAAGATGAACACATAAACACCCATTTTGTGCGACAGCTACAATCATATTCTCGGGAACAACTTGACTGGTGGAAAGGTGTTGCCTGTGCCTGAAGTTGTAGACACACCTGACACGGAATCTGACCTACAAATGTCTTCTCACGTTTTCCCTGCTTGTGTGGTAACGGCCCAAAGGAAAATTACATTGAATTGGCTGACTCTTTTCTAGCAATTGATCAGCCTTCTGAAACTGTGAGATTGGGTGTTAACCTTAATGATAAACCTGAAAAGGTGTCTTCTCTTCCAATTCTTAACTAAATAAATCTGCAAGGACTTTATCAAGTTACTGTGGTTGTCAGTTTACTGTTCTCCTTTCCATTTAAGGGGTCGTAACACAAGTGGGGGCTCGTCCGGGTTCTCTCTCAGTTGGATGGTTTTGTTGGTCTCATTAAAATCTCAGGTAATGTACTGCTAGTTCAAACATTTTGAAATTTATATTTGCTTCAAAATATATTTTTTGACTATTAGTAAATATTATTTGTAGTATTCTTTTCAAGTTTAATATGGTTCCTCCGTGGGTCCCTTTTTTGTGAGAAGGGGTGGGAGTTGTTACGGCCCCAGGCCTCATAGGCTGGGCTATGCGTGTTGTGGTATGGTCTGACCATTAGCTCCTCCTCTCTGCAGGTGCTGTGGATCCAGAGCACAGCAAATATAAGCTGTCTGTTTTCTCCTTCATGGAGAGAAAGGAAGAGGTCTCTCTCTCTGCTGGTCTTCTCCACGCTTCATGACGCATTTGTGTGGGCTGCTCTGCTGATGAGCCGCGTTTCGCCTCCATTATGCACATTTGAGTTAGTCCTTATCTTTACATAAATGTTAATTTTACCTGTGGCATGCTCTCACATTTTTTGTTATGGCCCTGAGCCAGTCATAACACTTTGCAAATACGTTGAGGCTGGATGCTCCGGTGTTTCAGTGGAGATGTGTGTTTTCAAGGGGATGTGTTGGAGGTGCTCATCCAGGATGACATTCAACATGTGCTACTGGCTGTACTTATTTCTGACAATCAGATATTTATCTAAGGTTGGTTTTATCAATAACGGAGCTCCTCTTTGAAACTTGTTTGCATGTTATGTAATTTCATTTCATTTCACTCTTCTATGCAGACTGATTGATGGACTCTTGGCTTTAAAATGTTACTTCCAGATGTGCTGTAATTTGTAAGTACAGCTTGTCTGCCAAAACCATTTTTTGAATCATATCGATATGCTTTACAGCAGCAGCTTTCAGTTATAAGTTATCTTGTGGACACATCATCCAGAACTGATGATGTCCAGGACATACTGTATGATGCATCTACAAATTTGTTTGATAACTTTACTCTGAAAGGCGTTGGTTAAAAGTTGCCTAAAACTTCCATATATTCACATCTCCTATATCCCCTGGATTTACTGCATAAAAGAGGGCGTTTCATTATGTATGGGTTGTTTTTATATATACAACTGCAGTGCCATTTTGCATATAGCTCCTTAAAATTATGGAAAGAATCATCAGAGCTCAGAGTTTAAATGAATGATTTATTACATTAGTAACTCTCATCACTACTTATCTGAAAAACACTTTAATCCTAACAGACATTTAAAATCAATTCAACATGCCTGATACTACTGTCATTGTTAACAAATTTGTTTGTACCTTTCCTTCAATGACTGAGTTGAATGGCATTTTAAATTGTCTGATGCCTTAAACAACAGTTCTGTCTTCAGGCCATGGGCAGCTCATTGTACGCTGCATACTGCCCAGTCACATAGTGGTAGATCTGTACAAGCAAGACAAAGGACAGGGACACGCAAGTATGCCAATGTAACATGTAAATATGTAATAAGCATGTAGAGAAACTTTGTGATTTAAATTCTCACCTGCCTCTCGATGTCAGCCAATAGGCTGCTAGCTCCCAAGCGGAACAGACGAGGGCAGAGCCAATCATTTCCAAGTTCTTCTTTGATCAGAGTTAGCCACACTAGGGATTCCTGTGCTGTCCGAATTCCTCCTGCTGGCTTAAAGCCCACCTACAGTAACAAATACAAATTTCAGTCAATACAATATTTCATGTAGGACCCCAGAATAAATGTTTACTACCAGATAAAAAAAACTTTTTTTAATAACTAGAATGTTAGACATGTTATATTTTTAAGGTTTTTAATCTGCATTAGCCTCTTTAACAAAACATTTAAAACCATTATGTAGATGCCTTTCATCCTTTTGGTGTATTTTGTGAAAGAACAAGGAAGGGCACTGGGAGTTGTAGTCAACTCTCAACTACTATGCCGATGACATGCCAAGCAAGGTAGTTATCTGGCTGACCTATGTTGGCTCCGAGAGCTCGATGTAATGACGACAGACCAACTGGCCAACACATTTAAAGGAACACATCAGGACCACAGAGGTATGAAGAACAACATATGTAATTACTAGCTTTGTGCTGAAGTACACAGAAACAGAACTGATCACTCAACGCATGGCCAAGGGAGGTTTCCTGAGGAGTAGATATACATAAACTAAGCTCATCAGGTGTCACATCCGATGTGTTCATCCTTTAAAAGCCAAAATGTCCGATAATCATTTTCTGCATAATGCTCTACATCAACCTTGCAGAATTCCACCCCATGTCTCCATCAGCTACACACAGCTGGCTGGATTTGAGTTTGTGGTTTATAATTGGCCAGAGGCAGCTCAGAAAGTTCTTCTCTGTCATGATTTGAGGTTTTTTGTTTTGGGTGTGCTTCTGATCATTTTTTTCCAAGAGTTGCTTTAGTTCTGTCCTTAGCCTTTATTTCTTAGGATTCTTGTTCTCTGTTCATTGTGCATTTTGGTTTATGTTCTGTAAGAACTTACTTTGGTTAGATGTTTTATTGCTTCTCTGTTCAGCCCATTTATGTTGTTGTTTCCACTCCCTGCCACAGTCAGCTTGCAATCAGCTTCATTCAGTCCACCTGTCCTTGCTTCAACTGTGCCATGCCACATATATACTCTTTTGTTCTGTTTACTCGTGGCTGGTTTGTTTTGTTTGGCTTGGTTCATTCCAAGACTGGTGTCCATGCCAGTTTACCTAGCCTTCAGCCTGCTGTGAGTTTTATTTTTGTTTGTATTAAAACTTTTTTTTATCTCACCATGCTTTTCATACCTGCCTGTCTGCATAGGGCCCCTACTCCAAGAACCACTTCTCTGTGAGTTTATAATGGAACCGATTTGTGAAAGAGGCTGTCAAGATATATATATAAAACCCTCTGTATACAAAAAAAGAACAAACAAGACTGTACCTTGTGACCGGTGCGCAAAAAGTAGTCACGGATAGCTCTCACCATCACTATGGCAACAGGATAAGTAGCATTGACTGCCTCCTTTCCTGTAGAAGTCTTGATGAAGTCTGAACCTGGTAGGATTAACAATCCCAATCAGCTGGAAGATGTGCGTTAAAGACAAGGTATTTGATATAAAATATTCTTTGTTAACCTTCTTAATTGTGGATGGATGGATGGATGGATGGATGGATGGATGGATGGATGGAATGTGTGTGTGTGTGATCAAAGGTAGTCAGTGGGCTGGATGTGGCCCGCAGGCTGTAAAATGACCACGTCTGCTTTAAACAATGACATTCAGCCCAGGATAAATAGGTGTGGAGATGGAAGGCCTGGCCAGAAATGAGCATATGCTCCTGGCTGACAAAGGATATCTGCATGTTCATGAATACAAAATATGTCCTCCTTCAGATTTTGTGTTTTATTGGCTTTCTTGGTAAAAATAGATGATAAAATGATACTCTAATAGACTTCTCAAAAACTGTGGGCTGCACACAAAATGTCCTTCGGTAGCTCTGATTTATAATGTTCATTTGGTCATTGCTAAGTAGAACAAGTAAAACATTTCCTAGGTCATTAAAGATGTGTTCTACAAATTCTTTTTTCAGTCAAGCCTTTTTTTTAGCCTTCATTCCCTTTTCTCAAACTGGCATATTCTTAAAGATCCATTATGGAGAATCTTAATTACCAGATAATGGCTAATGGGTATTAAATGTTAGGGGGTGGTATGAAAGGGCTATTTATTTGGGTGGGCAACGGATACTAGAAGAGAACAGACGAGTAAAATAGCAGACATCACAGATTAATAGGTTAAATTATCATTTAATTTCAGGAATCTCATGTGCAATTTATAGGAACACTGGGAGATTAAGCAGCGAGTGTGGTGACAAAAGCGATGCATTACGATAATGAGCTCTATTTAACAGAGCCCCTGACAATTTGGTGTTGTAATTGGCTCATCATGTGATGGCTAGTTAAGCAGATACTGTGTATGTTCAAATGTTTGTGTGGAAATGTTAACAGTGCCTTCTGAATTCATATTGCTTACATTTTTTCACATCTTGTCCAACCACACACCTTAACGTATTTTGAAGGTTTTTTTTGTTAAACAGCAGCACAAAGGAGCACATAATTGTCAAAGTTAGTTAAATAAACACTGGGCACTCATACACTCTCATAGCCTTGATTAAAATCCAGTGCCACCACTTGCCTTCAGAACTCTCCTAATTAGAAAACACAAAGCCCGGTTGTATGTAATTTAATGCATAAATAGGTCAAAGGTATAACTGAACAAAGAGCATTATGAAGCCCAAGGAACACCGCAGGATCGGGTTCTAAAACAATATCCTAAGCTTTAAACATTTCACAGAGCTCTGTTAAATCCATCATCTGAACATGAAAAGAGGATGGACCAACTGCAGACCTACCAAGACATGGACATCCACCTAAACTGAGGCTGGTCAAGGAGAGCATTGATTAAAGAAGCAGCTCAGGTGGGAGAATCTGGTTACAGAAGGAACTATTAATTATGGATTATACAAATCTGCCATCTATGAAAGACAGACAAGATTGTTGAAAGATGGGCATTAGAAGTATTTTTGGCAGTTTGACAACATCATCCTGTGGAAGTGTTTTTCTTTAGAAGGAGAGGAAAGCTGGTCGGTGTTGACAGGGAGACGGATAGGGCTACAGTTAATTCCCAAAATATTCACATCCCTTGCAGATTTAGAATTAAAGTTATTTTTAATCAACCAAGAAATTTCTTTCTGCTAGGAAAAAGATAGAGAAAATGTACAAGAAGCATCAATTTAAACAAAATAATTTCAGCTTGTAGATGTGCAAAGTTGGTAAAGACACTTACTAAAAGCCAGCTTTGAAAACCATATATAATTATTGCTTCCGCTTTACAATTATGCACTACTTTGTTGGTCTGTCTGACAAATTTCCAAAGAAATAACTTACAATTTGTGGCTGTAATGTCACAATATGTGCAAAAGTCTAAGAGCCATTAAGGGGTCCACATTTTAAAACCACATATGTGACGACAAATATGGCTACTGTGTAAATGTCTGGGCCATAATAAGCCGTTTTAAAGCTGCAGTAGATAACTTTTGTAAAAATGTATATTTTTATATATTGTTTTAAAACTGTCACTATGTCCTGTTAGTATAGTATGATAAGATGCTCTGTCAAGAAAATCAAGCTCCTCTTGCTCTTCATAGTGCTCCTACTGCTATTTACAAACAAACACCGCTCCCGGTCAGAAACAACCAATCAGAGCCAGGAGGAATGCCTTAGCAGTGTCAATCATGCTTGTGTACTCGCTGATCACACACCTCCCCACTTGAATCCCCACTGACTGGCCCCCTTTTCTTTTATTATGGCCTGTGTTTTCTTATTAGTAAAAGACATATTACAGCTCCTTGTCTGCATATGAAGATGTTTCAACATTGTGTTCTAAAACTGAAGAGGAAATGTCATTAATCATTAGAAAAAAACAAAAAAATCCTAAGTCCAATGATATGTTTTACCACCAATTCTGAATGACTCCAATTTAATCAAGAAGCATTTCTTTCCAGAACATATGATTTTATACATAAAAAATAAATTAATTGCTACATCATTATTAGGTTGTCCTTTTCTTATTTTAGACTATGGTATTTTGACCTTTACGGGTGCTGCACTTCTGTGCTTGAGAGTTCCGCCTTCTGTATTCCCCAAAATTGGTTCATAAATTAACATTAAGATAATAAAGTTTTGCGTGTCAGAACCGATCCTGTCTGCATTGAGAGGGGAACATAAACGATAATAGATTTTCTGTCTCACACCTAGTAAATATCATGAGGAATGACAATAAATAAATCTTGAATATATTTCACCTGATATATCAAATTGAATTTCATGGAAAATCATCACTGGGAATCTGGTGACCAAACTCCAGTCTTTTTGTGTGAAGAATGCTTTTGTGGTACCATTTTTAAAAGAACAGACCAACTGTCATCTTCACAAATGTAAAGAAATGTGTGTTGTGGGACTGACCAGCCATCATGGCAACCATGCTGGCTTTGTAGATGTTGGTGAAGTTTCCCAGGTCTCCAGTAGCCAGAATTGTCTTCATGTGGGTGTCACCACAGGCCTCTCGAAACTGGCGAATCTCACTGTACATGGCTGCAGAGAGAAAAAGGACAGACTATAAATAAGACAAAAAGATGGCGGTTTTATTCTTTAATCTTGTGTATTTACACAGTTCTGTGAACACTACACTAAAGAAGAGGTCATGAACATCAGACATATTACGCCGGCATTTTATTCCCCATTTGTATTGCTACAACTGCTGATTTTTCAGGCATTGAGGTCAAAAGCACCCATACCTTTAGACACAAACTAAAACACTGTAGGAGAGGAAGATGTGTTGAAGAGGTTGTTCGCATTTGCAGCCTCCAGACACCACCGCTCAGTATGTTCCTCTCCAATGTGTGTTAACTGTACGTCAAAGTTAATGAAGTCAAGCTACTGATAGAAAAAAAGGTACTTTTTTATCTCCCATTTTATGTCTTGAGAAGAGGCTGTGCGGATCTGCACCACAACATGCAGGCTTCCAACTCTTCTTGGCAGAATGCAGCACGAAGCTCTCCAGTAAATCTACAGATTTCTACATCAACAGTGACTGGTGCACACATTTAACAGTGGTCTTTCAATGTTGTCACCCAAATATGGATTTTTTTTTTAATCAGCTGTAATGCCTTCTAGATCCACAACCTAACATGCTGGAAGCACAATGGATGCTCACCAACCAGATCCTGTGTGTGGAGCAGATAAACCCTGACATCTCAGTTATCGTTCTTGGTGACGTCAACAAGGAAAACCTCTCATATGTATGAGGTTTATAAAATGCCCGACCAGAGAGAAGGCCACCTAGGATCCCTGTTACACAACTGTAAGCAGACTGCATCTGTTCCCCATGCTGCACAGTAACTCACTATATGTTCAATCTTTTTAATGTAAATTGTATTTCTTCATTGTTTTCAGGCCATGTCTCTCTTGTAAAATACATATTTAGTATGGAATGGAATTAACCAGGTTCAATAAATAACAAAACTCTCAGACCAAGTGACGATAAATCTGATTCCAACATACAGAAAAAAATTAAAGGCTTTAACACCTGTTGTGAGAAAATCGGGGAAGTAGATTAAGGAGGCTGTGGTTGGATCTGCGGACGTGATTGGACTGCACTGATAGGGAGGTTTGACAAACCCTGGCAAAGTAGGAAGCCAGCAAAGGGGTTGGAAAGGCTAAACAACAATACTCAAAGAACTTACAACAAACGTTCTGCTCAAACGACTGCTTGTGTTTGAAAAGGGCTCAGACAGCAAACAGACTTCAAGTCTAAAGCCCCCTACTCAACCAACAATTCACAATAAGGCTAAGCGACATCTACTGTCGATTTGACATTCGAGGAAGCAGTCCTTCCTGCTTCCTCCACACCACCCTGGACTTTGAAACCTCCAAACATTCAGCTCCTTAACCCCTCCATCATCAGAGACCTGGGATGTTACTCTGCTACCTGCGACTCCTTAGGACCCTCCAGCAACACCACAACACCCTTCTGCATTGTATGGTATTTTTTATTTGAAAGGGGACAGTGCAATTTAAAAAGAACGCATGAGAATTCATGAGTAAAATTAGCCAAAAGGCTATTTTTCATCTGAAGTACACCAGGCCATGATGGGGAAAAGGATGTAAATTAACTGTTTGGAAGACAGCAGGGACCTGACTGTCTCTCCTTCCACCCGGAAGCACACTGTCTCAGTCTTCACTGATCCCTTTAACACCCCACTGGAGTCATGTCTCATCCCAACCAGATTCAAGGCCTAAAATACACCTAAAATAACTAGACTTGTTGACTACAGACCGGTTTCCCTGGCCTATAGTCATAAAGTCCCTCATGCAACTGATGGTGTCACATCTACCATCTATCACCAATCAGCCTTTAACAGCATCGTCCCAGCCCTCCTGTAAGCCAAGCTGGCCCGGCTGAATGTGCCCGACTCTTTTTGCAGATGGATCACAGATTTCTTGTCTGACAGGAAGCAACATGTAAAGCCGAGAAAGTGAATATCTAACCCACGGACCATCAGTACTGGATCCACTCAAGGCTCTGTCGTTCTTCCCTCCTCTTCTCCTTCTACACTAACAGCAGCACCTCCAGTCATCAGTCTGTTGAACTCCTACGTTTATATGTTCTGAGGAAAATAAACTTTCTCTAGCCAGAAGAACGTAACCGGTTAATTGAAATGATGGTGCACTTCTACACTGCCACCATGAATTCATCCTCTACTCATCCATCTCCTACTGGTATGCTTCTGCCACTGTGGAGGGTAAAAAGAGGCTCCAGCTTGTCTTCCAATCTGCAAAGAAGCTAAATGACTTCGGTCTTCCCTCCTACAGCACCTTTATGCCTGCAGGACTCCACCACCAATAATCAAAATAAATTCCTTGTCAGGGTAACAACCGAAAGGGTGACAATCGTGATTCTGACATTTTTTACACGATCACACAGTCCATTTCCTCATATCCCTTTCCTCTGTTAATGTGTATGAAGAAAGAGGCTTTTGTTTAGAATACGTTCTAGAATAATGAAACATACAAAGGTATTTGATCACACCATCAAATCAATTAATTCTAGTTTTCCAATCACTTCCATGGCTGCAGGTGTGTAACGTTTGGTCAGGAGAAATTTGACTGGCCTGCAGAGTCCTGATCTCAACCTTCTTGAACACCCTAGGATGAATTAGAGCGAAGGCTGCAATTCTGGTTTTCTCCTCTAACTATGAACACACTCCTAAACCTTGTGGAAGATGTTTACAGGCTTGTTAACGTTGCTGTTGCTGGCATCAGTAGGTCCAGCTTAGATTAGGATGTTGTCAAAGTTAACGTACATGTAGAAGTAGACAGACAAATATTTTGGCAATATAGTGTATCTCAGTAGTTCTGCTGCTGCAGAACATTCAGAGCACCTTTACTCCCTCTGTAAGTAAATAAAGCTGTACCTTCCCACTGTCCTGTAAGAGCAAGCGTCCTATTGATGACAATATCAATCTCTGTAGCACCGTCTCTCACTGCCATATGGACCTCCTGCAAGCGGGTCTCCAGGGGTGTCTGCCCAGCTGGAAAGCCAGTTGCAACTGGGAAAAATTGGAGACACACAAACTAAAATAAATGCCAGCACATCCTAGACCTTTAACCTATTCAAAGCAAATGTATATAGATTCCAGGTGACTGACCTGACGCAACAGGGAGGCTGGAGTTGGCTGCTTTTAGTGATCTGACAGCATCAACCACACGAGATGGATATACACACACTGCTGCTGTAGATATTCCTGGATCACATCAAGAAGCTGGGTTATGTAGATAAACTGATCTGTGTCTCCCTCTGCAGGTTAAACTCATGCATTCAATCCAGTCAGTCAGTTAGTCATTTTCTATACCACTTCTTCCATAGTGGGTTCGGGGGGAAGCTGGTGCCTTTCTGCAGCATTCTATGGGCGGGAGGCGGGGTAAACCCTGGACATGTCACCAGTCCATCGCAGGCATTCAATTTAATTCAATTCAGTTTTATTTATAAAGCAACAATTCACAACACACGTCTCAAGGCACTTTACGAAGTAAATTTAATCAAATCCAACAGATTTCAAGTCAGGTACATACATTACAATTAATCCTAACTATCAAACAGTGCAGTCGGATTCAGTTTATTATTCAAATTGGTAAAAAAGTTTTTCTATGTAAGGAGCCCCAGCAGATTGCATCGAGTCAGTGACTTGCAGCATTCATTCCTCCTGGATGAGCATGTAGAGAGTGGAGAGGAAAAACTCCCTTTTAACAGGAAGAAACCTCCAGCAGAACCAGAACCAGGTCAGTGTGAGGGGCCATCTGCCACAACCGACTGGGGGTTTGAGAGAACAGAATAGAGACACAAAAAGAACACAGAAGCACTGATCCAGGCGTACTTTCTATGGGAAAGAAAAGTGAAACGTTAACACACTGATGCAGTGCTTCTCTGTAACATCTACAGTCTAAAAGTCTGATGAAGGTACCAGTTTACAGCTATTTATTAAAGAATATGTTGCTGTTTCATAACATAACCATAACTTTTAAAAGTGGATACATTACTCTGTGAACAGCTAGCTTCTTCAGCAATTATGGTTTATGGCAGGACAACTGACTGTCCGCTGGCTTCCCCATAATTGTGCAGGCCATGATGTAACATGTCCGTATCAAAATCCTTTTCATTGGTCTAATATAAAATTCTAACATTTGAGAAACTAAATTATGAGTTGTCAACAACAATTCAAAGGCTTGAATCAACTATTGGCTAACAGAAACATGATTAATGAGAGTAAAATCAAACACAAAATAAAATGTTTTGCAACAAAAATGTTGGTATTCACATATAGAAGAGTCTGGGTTGGCAGTAGCCACAACTGGGCTCTGTTATGCATAAACTTTGGTGAAGGGAGGAATATGGTGTAGGGTTTTTTTTTTTTTTACAGGAATTGGGCTTGGTCCCTTAGTTTGGGGATGGTCTCGCCGGATTCAACATCACAGTGCATGTTTGCTTTATGGACAAAGCAAAGTCCATAAAGACATGGATGAACAATTTGGGTGTGGAAAAACTTAACTGGTCTTCACAGAGTCTTGATCTCAACCTGAAAGAACACCTTTGGGATTAATTAGAGCAGATACTTTGAGAAAGGCCTTCTTTTCCTACATCACTATCTTACCTCACAAAATAAATTCTTGAAGAATGGGAAAAAAATCCCATAAACACACCCTTAAACCTTCTGGAAATCCTTCCCAGAAACGTTGAAGCTGTTATACCAACATAGGGTGGGCTAAAAACATATTAAACCCTATGGGATAAGAATTGGATGTCACTCAAGCTTTTATATGTGTTATGGCAGATGGGTGAATACTTTTGGCAATTATGTGTATTTACAGTGATGCCTTCAGCAGGCCAGACCTTTGTCATGCATATCAATCTTCTTGAGAAGGTCATATCGGACCGGCTGGATAGCTTTCACACAGAGTCGATGGACATTCGATGGTGTATCATCTCCAGCCAACGTTGTCAAATCAATACATGAAACAGCCTTCAGCAGCCAGGCCGTCTGCAGGGTAAATATGGAAAAGCTGATCTGAATATCAGGCAATATTAGAAACTTCAAGTAGTTTGGCCTGCATGGTATGTGAACATTTACACAGTAAATCCCTCTACACATGCACTATGGAAAAGCTCACCTGCCACTGTCTCTTGGGGACCTTCAGGCTTTGGATGTGCTGAGCCCTCTTCAGTACTGCCTGTGTATTCACTGTCACCTTGGATAACCCTTCCAGGTCTGACTCCAATAAATGGTGGGTAGGTAAATAGGTAGGTAGGAAGAACATGGTTATTACTGGCATCAGTTTCTCCTACACATTTACATTTTTCTTTAAAAACTGTTTTTATAATTTGTCATTTAGTTTAGAATTGTTCTGACAAGGTTTGAACTGTCTATATGATTCTCTCAGATCTTTCTCCTCAATCTGCACCTCACCTCTGGAAATCATTGACTCTCTTCCACTTTTTAAATGCCATCTAAAATCTGCGTTCTCTGTTTCACTGTTTACAATGTCATTATTTACACAACTATGAATTTGTATGCATAATCTGATGTGGATTACAGAAAATCCAGAATAAACTTGTGCACCTAGATCTTGTTTTTTTTTTTTTATATAATTAAAAGTATACAATAATTGTATTCTGGAAAAAGAGGTTTAAATTGACTTTTAAAATTGAAAAAAAAAAACACAACGTTAAGAAATTTATGAGTGAATTTAAACTAACAATTAGAAAAGCAAAATGGCTTTTAGAGCTCCCCCTTTGTCATGTTAGAAACCTTCCCAGCAGTCATCCTGCAGGTTACTGACCCTGTGGTACTCATTTAACTCTGGAATGTTCATGTTTTCTCACTTAAATCTCTCACTAGGGAAGGACTGGGACAGAAATGTCTGTTTTTATGAAAAATCTAAAAACGCTGCACGTGTCTATAACAAAGTGTTTCACTTACCGAGGACAGTTCCTGGGTTCCTGGCTGACATGTTCACCTACAGATGTGTGTGGAAATCGGATTTAGGGTCACTCATTTACAAACCTAAGAACTCTGTACTGATGAGCCTTTCACAGCGCTGCTAGCAGAAAGCCTGCTTCCTCCTGTGGACAGCACGTGACCGACCACGTGTGAAGCTACGTTTTCCACCAGAGGGCGCTAGGCGCTACATTCCCAAGTCCTATAACTGTGGTGATGTCTTGTAACAGTTCATTACAGAAGTTGTGGGAGTTCGGTTTAATGTGTCCATCTAAATTTGTGAATGTGATACTTTACAAGAAATAGAAGAGGTTGGATGAAAAAGATTCCGTATTTATCTAGGTCCTTATTCACAGGAAAAAAAAACATGTCCATTTCTTAAAAGTGAATTGTTTGTCCAGTTTTCTGTCTTATGTATTGCTGTACTGTATATCAGTCCAAAGCAACCTGCTGTACAAACATTGATAGATAAAAAAAAAAAAGAAGATCACAGATAGTTTCAGTTTGTAGAACACCGACTGTATAAATGTTATGGAGTATTTTAAAAGAGACTTCTTTAATAACACAAAATGTAGCCCCCAGTAACCAAATGGGGTTCCATTTACTCTAACTTTAAAATGATGACCATTAAGCTTTTGTAAAGCGTTTACTTGACATAACATGACATTACGTGACATAATACTACTGATTATTATCAGTAGTATTGGGTCAATGGGTTATTGATCTGGATGCTGGGAGTGAACACATTGGATTTACATAGGAGGACATCAAATGGCAGGAGGTCAATGATCGACTTTGTTGTCGTATCATCAGACGTTCAGCCGCATGTTTTGGACACTTGGGTGAAGAGAGGGGCTGAGCTGTCCCAGTGGCAGAGGCAAAACCCGGGCCTGGGAAGACTTCGGTGAGGCCATGGAGAAGGACTAACGGTTGGTCTCGAAGCGATTCTGGCAAACCATCTGCCGCCTCAGGAGAGGGAAGCACTGCTTCTTCAACACTGTTTAAAGTGGGAGGCTGCTGACCTCGACTGGGGACATTATGGAAACAGAGGCTGGGGACTCGGGGTTGGACTCTTTCATCACCCAGGCTGAAGTCACCGAGGTGGTTAAAAAGCTTTGCGGTGGCAGGGCTTCGGGGGTGGATGAGATCCGTTCTGAGTACCTCAAATCTCTGGATGTTGTGGGACTGTCATGGTTAACACGCCTCTTCAGCATTGCGTGGCGGTCGGGAACAGTGCCTCTGGACTGGCAGACTGGGGTGGTGGACCCCCTTCATAAGAAGGGTGACCGGAGGGTGTGTTCCAACTATAGGGGGATCACACTCCTCAGCTTCCCTGGTAAGGCCTACGCCAGGGTATTGGAGAGGAGAGTCCGGCCAGTAGTCGAACCTCGGCTTCAGGAGGAGCAGTGTGGCTTTTGTCCCAGCCGTGGAACACTGTACCAGCTCTATACCCTCTACAGGGTACTCGAGGGTTCATGGGAGTTTCCCCAACCAGTCTACACGTGTTTTGTGGACCTGGAGAAGGCGTTTGACTGTGTCCCTCGTGATGCCCTGTGGGGGGTGTTCCAGGAGTACGGAATCTGGTGAACTTTATTAGGGAACATCCGGTCTCTGTACAAGCGGAGCAGGAGTTTGGTTCGCATTGCCGGCACTAAGTCGGACCTGTTGCATGTTGGACTCCGGCAGGGCTGCCCTTTGTCACCGGTCCTGTTCATAACTCTTATGGAGTAGAGCTGCTGCTCCTCCACATCGAGAGGAGCCAGTTGAGGTGGCTCGGGGATCCATAGCAGATGCCTCCTGGATGCCTTCCTCAGGAGGCGTTCCAGGCACGTCCCACCGGGAGGAGGCCCAGGGGACGGCCCAGGACATGCTGGAGGGACTATGTCTCTCGGCTGGCCTGGGAGTGTCTTGGCCTGTAGTGTTAAATAAATAGTGTGGGTGTTATATTAACAACACAGAGGGGTAAAATACTATTGCCAGTGGCAAGGCGGAGGTAGGCTTGGGGTCTTTATTTATTTTTTTTGTTTTTTTTCCTGCTCTCGGTGGAGGTGGAGGCTTTTTCTCTGTTTCCCGCACCCCTCCCATATCTGCCCTGCTTCAGCTCTGTGTCTTGTCTTTTTTTGGAGCCTCTTTTTTGCATATCTTCCAAATTCTTCCAAAATATGGATTTGGTCAGCTGGTCTCTCAATGCAATTGATCAAATTTTCTCGACGAGAAGACAGGGGTCGGGAGAGCCCACTTGCCTGGACGGGACATTTTTCTCCGGATACACGATGGACTCCTGGCAGAAGTGGAGGATTGGGTGTCTGTCGATAATGTCAGTCGAGGATGTGGAAGATGTGTATATAATTGGATGTTTGATATCAGGATTTCTGCTTTTAGGAGTCAGCGGTTACCTGGCATATCGAGAAATTCGGAGAATGTCAGCAGCTTTTCTGGCCATTGTAATGCTGCCTGGCATGTGTGATGGGATCTTCAGAGCGATCAACACTCAGACTGAGATGTTACGTGAACTGAATCGCAGACTGGATGTGATCCTTACACAAGATCGCAGGCAGGTTGCGGTTCCTGGACTCAGGGGTGAAATGGATTAAATCTTGGAGAAAGTTGTTTGCTCGGATCTAGCAGAAAGACCACGAATTTGGCTGTTTGGATTAGCCTTTGAGAAGCACCAGCGAGACTCTCAAGGCTGACGGAAAATTAAAAATCAGCCTAACCCAAATAATTATTGTTTTTCTGAATCTGTCTCCCCTACACAGCCTTGATGGCTGGCTATCTTCAACTTCTCCTGGAAGTTATGTAAACATGACGCTCTGCTCCCTCTGCCCCCTCCCTTCCCTGAGGACATCTGTGGACCTGCTCAGAACTTGGCCGGTTGATGAACATTCCAACGAACCATCAAGGACAATGGCCTCTGTGACAGTGCTTCATGGACTTACTTGCACACACTCACTTGCACACACACACATGCTCAAGATAAACATATGCACCCCTCACCCCACCTTCACCGTTCCCGGCATGATGTTGTTTTGTCAACTTATTTCTTCTTTGTGCTAAGGTTTTTTGCAATCTCAAACTGTATCCTGCTAAGGATAAAGTGTGAAATATGATTTTTTCCCTCTTCTTACCTAATGTGGCCTCTTTTCTCATCTAGCAAGGGCAGCGCCTGTGAGTGGGCAGCAAAGCCTCGGTGACCCGTCCCCCCCTTGTCTTGTGTCATGATGTATGTTTGGATGGGTTGTACTGGAATTCTAATTTCCCCTCGGGGATCAATAAAGTATCTTTGAATTGAATTGAATTTTATACACCCTCATTTGCTGTTTGCCATCTGGAGTCGGAGGCCGAGAGAGGGAGCGGGCCTTCTGGTCGGGATCTGGTCTGTCGGTTGGGGGGGTCTTGGCCAGGCAGTGTGCAGTGTTGATTGAGATATGGCTTCGCTTTGGTGGAGGGGCTGGCTGACCTGCTTGGTGCGGAAAGGTGTACCGTGCGGGAGGGTGGGTGACTGGCATCCTGGGGTTCCTCCGGGGTTTGGGTATGGGGTTGACGGGGTGCCCGGTTCTTGGCGTGCAGTGGTAGCCTTCCTCCAATGCTTCCCTCTGTGGCTTTGGCCCCTGACCAGGCTGTGGTTAGCAGTCAGGTGGGTGGGGCGGTGGAGCATGTCTTGTGCCTGCACAATAATCGAGGCAGTGCCCTAGAGGGTGGTGTGAGGAGGGCTCCAGTGTGTGGGGTTGGGAGGTTGTGTCCCCTTCTTGGATGTGGGGTCACTGGCATTTGGATCAGCTGAGCGGCGGTGGTAGAGTTGAGCTGGATAATGTTTCTCCCTGGGCCATCGTTGCAGTGGCAGTGATGTGGTGTGTCTGTGTCATTGCGGGGGCGTGGTGGGGGAGGCCAGCCCTGAGTGCTTGCTGCTGGCCGGGGACCTCTTGCCGGGTGAGTTTGTCCAGCCTTGGTGTGGGGTCGGGGGTTCTGTTGTGGGCGTGGTGCTCGATGTTGTCTGCCCTGTTGCGCCTCTGGGCGGGAGCTGGGGTAGCTTGCCTTGCCATCGCGCCTCGCTGTGTGGTGGGGGCAGGACACGGCGGAGGTGCTTGGAGCAGGGCTGTGTGTGGAGCTTGTGCTGTGTAGGTGTTGCTTCGTCGACTTTTTGGGGATGAAGCTCACCTGTGGGGGTGTGCCCATGTGCTGTAGGGAGTGGATAAACTACTGAGTGTTAGAGTTTGGCCATTTTAGAATTGGCTATGTGTAGGGGAACTAAGTAAAATAATAAACTGATAAAGTGTGTCCATCTAGAGCCCTCTGGTGGCCATTGTTATACTAAAAACCACAAGGATTGGGGGTAACCTCTCTCTGTCAGACTGATTATAACCATTGGAAAAGAGAAGGGGTCACACAAGTAGCAGAAATGGAGGGTGTGTTTGCACCTCAACCATAACTGAACCGGTTTAGGTTAAACCTGACTGGAGGGAGCAAGGCAGAGGTAAAAATAATTGGAGAATTTATCTGTGTCCTGGTTGGGGGTGGCTCTGCAGGGAAATTCATGTTGGGGTTCATTGGGGGTGGGGGCTCATGAGGTTAGGATCGGAATTCATTGGGGGGTTGGGACTATTTTATTCTGTGGCGGCTCTGGTTGGCAGGCTAGTTTGGACCATGTAGACCCCTCTTTTGTATATGGCCCCTCTCCGGATGAGCATGGGGGTCATTGGGGGACTGGTGCCAGGTACAGGTGCTGGGGTGGTTTGCCTGTCTCCACCCCCAGAGGGAAGGGGACCACTTCCTGGGTCCGGGGGCTATAGAGTATAGAGTATGTATGGGGAGTGTGAGTGTGAGTGAGTGTACGACGTCCATTGTTTATTGTCTTTACATTGGGTGCGTAGGTGTGTGTTTTTGTGTGATCATGAGGGTGGGAATGTGTGATTGTGACTGTGTGTGCCTGTTTTTTGTGTCAGTTTGGGTCTTGGGCTGCTCCCTCTCCTGGTTCAGTTTAGGCCCCCCATCACATGTGGGGCCTATTTCCTCCCCACCACACTACCTGCCGGTGGTTGGTGTCTCTGCCCGCTGGTGTACTTGTGTTTCCCGGTGTCCGGGGCTGAGTGCTTTGTTGTGTGCTGGCTCACTCCTGGTGGGTGCTTGCCGGGGCCTGGACCCCTGGGCTCTGTTGGGCCTCTGCTTGGGGAGTGATATGTCCTGGGGTCTCGGGTCTCTGGGTCCATGGCTGGATCTGCTCAGGCATAGATGGCTGCCGACAGGGAATGTGTGCTTGCTGCTGCAGCTCTCTGGGGCTTCTGCACTGTGGCTGGTTCCCCTGGGACTCTCCCCTGCTCTTCTCTGGGGGGGTTGCGGTAGTCCTAGCGGTGGTTCTCCTGGGGTTCCTGTGCTCTGGGGGGCCTTTGGATGTCTGTGGCTTGGATCTCCTCCATATCTGTCCTGGGTCCAGGGGTGCAGGTCTGTGGTTCCTCACACTTGCTATTGCATATTTTTAATGGAGAGACCTTGTATACACAAGCATGCTCACACTCAGAACCTCTGGTGTTTAGATTCAGGTGTTAACAGATACACAAATGTTCTATATTGAGATATTATATTGAGATATATTTACCACCAAATACATCTTGCCTTCATAAGTACCATGCACTTTTTGGTAAAAAAGCTGGTAATACGAACATTTCTGCAGGTGTAGAAGAAGGCAGGGTGTTATCTTGTATTCGCTTTATCCTTCTTTCTTTCCTCCATTCTTTTCTCCTTATCTCCCCTTTTTCTTTTTGCCCCACCTCTCTCTCTTTCGTGCTTCTTATTTTTTTTCTTTTCATTTCTGTCTCCGTGTCCGTAACAATTGAAATAATCTGAAAGCAGTTTCTAATAAAGTTTCTTTTATAAACATCAAGCAGAACTTTAAAGTGTTAGATGTAATGCTACACTTGTGAAAGTAAATCTGTTGGGCTTTTTCTTGGCACTCAGACATCAATTCTGAGCGCTACTCTGCCAGACAGGACACGGTTAAGAAAAAAAAAACAAAAAACGTATTCACCATTATCACTCGGAACCACTTGCTAAAGGAAAGATAAATGTCCAGATACGAATAGCATTTAGATGAAAATTTGCTTTGACTTAATAACCTCGAAAGGTTTATTAAATTTAATAAAATTTTCTTCATATGTCACTTGAAAGGGACTAAAGTAATCAGCTTCTCTATTGCTCAGTCTCTCAATCTTAGGTGGGGACAAGCATGACGACATTCC
This sequence comes from Girardinichthys multiradiatus, assembly GCF_021462225.1. Lineage (NCBI taxonomy): Eukaryota > Metazoa > Chordata > Actinopteri > Cyprinodontiformes > Goodeidae > Girardinichthys > Girardinichthys multiradiatus. Next base: position 5,064,329 of record NC_061809.1, read on the forward strand.
TTTCCAGAGTTGGATCTGCAGAGCCTTTCCTCCAAAGGAGAAAAGAAGAGCAGTATACAGACGTTTTACATTATCCTGGATTGGAACCCCAATTCCTGTGCGGCACAGACTGCCGTGGCTGCCTTCGCTGAACTGTTTAAGGCACACTTTGTGTTTGCTGTGTCCTCCGATCCAACCCTAATCAACTTCAACACATTCATCTAAACAACAGTTTATGGCATTGATGCGGCCACAGCAAAAGACAGTCCCAGAGTCAAGGAAATCAGAGTGAAAATTAACATTTGAATATGCTAACCTGTTACATTTGTAAGGTTCAGCACAGAAATTGTACAGGTCTTTCCAGCATTTGAAATTTAGTCATGCTTTGTATCCAGGGGACAAATGGCATTTGAGATGTGTTGAATGTGGCTGTTCATCTGTTTTTTTACACATATTCCGGGTTCAAGAGACACTTGCTGAAAGCATATGGAGACACTTTTGTCACAGATTCTGTTTGTATGGACAATGTTGGTACAGATTGTTGGGACCACAGCCATGGGCATGAAATGAAAGGCCAGTACGAACTTTTCTGGAACTTTCAAAATAAATCTCATTAACCTACTTCCAGCACAGCCAGAAACAGGGAATAACAGCGGACTTCCCGTGACATCACTGTTTGAATAAAAACCCCGCTTTTGCAACAAACTAACCTCTTCCACGCAGGTCCCCAGCAGAACTGGATGGAGGGACACAGCGCGCTAATGTCTCTTTGCAGGCAAACAGACATAACTCTTCAAACTAGATCCAAGAGTGTCATACGATCATGCGATCATATGCACTAAGTTAAGTAGGAATTAATTGCTGTTTGTGTATCCGGTATTCATTCATGAACGGGGGTAATTAAGGTACAAGCGTTGCTTGACTTCTCTCTCTGAGGTCTACAGATGCAAACTGTGTTTCAGAGAGTTCCCAGCAGAGACTCTGTCTCTTCGACGCAGAGTGGAGCAGTTTTCCCGGTCTGAAGGAAGGACAACGGGACCGCATCACCGTGGTTAGCTGTAACATGCAGTTTGGCCGGCTGACAGAACGAGCCGCCCCACCCCACAGCTACAGATGTTAGTTGCAGTTAACCCTATGTTCACTGTGGATGCTTCCTTTAACTTCGTCGCCCGGACAACTTTTCCTCAGTACGGTTCACGTAGGAGGTTAGGTTTTGGGCAGAGAGAACTAGATTAGAATTAAATAATCTAAACATTTTTCATTTTATGACGTTTGGTTTTGTTTGTGTTGAAACTCAGCCATCGTAGTGCTAGCAGATTGTCTGTTAAGCACACGTGCTCAGTTTGTGTTCTGTGTTTGTGTTTTTTTTTAAGTTAAGACAAACTTTATTTAAAGGGTGATTTTAAACACAGAAGATCGGCCATAACGCGCCGTCCACACTTATGCATTTTAACCCTTTTATTAATGGTATTTTAAAGGTATGTGTTTGATTCTGATGATAAGCTATAAGCTTCTTTTGTTAGCTTTAACTGCTAACAGCTAAGAACACGTGCTTGCCTGCTAAAGATCATTTACCCATAAAGGTTGTTAGTTTACAATCTAGTAAAATAATATTTCCCTAAATATTATTTTACTAAACTTGATAACTAAGTAATACAATTAAGCCCATTTCTTAAAGATTTGGTTCTTATTCAAAATAATATTTCTTTAAATATTATTTTAATAAATAAAGGCAGCTAATTAAACACCGTTGAGAATTGGTCATCCAGAAGGTTGGTTTTATTCAGCAAATCATTCTTTAAAATATTATTTTACTAAAATAATTGTCTAAAGGTATGCCAATTGCCCAAGTTAGTTCTAAGACTAACTTAACTTCAATTCCAGATTCTTCAAGATGATCCTTGGTTCTCAAACATAAATAACATTGCCTGGTAAAGTTGCATCACTCTTTCGGTCATGGTTTTCAACCATCTTTAATCAGCTTGTTTATATTGTACATAGCCCATTAGTCTTCCTTATTTTTTCATTTTGTTTGGTAGTTTAGTTGGATTGTTTTAGCATGGTGAAGAGTTTGTTGATTGAAACATGTTTGACTTTGAGTTGATTTATTTTTGTTAATAAATTCTTGTATTTTAAGAAATTGTGTGAATTCATTCTGTTTTGCTGTTCAATAATGTTAGAGCTTGGCTCATCCCTTTCAATTTTGTCCTAATACCACCACATTATTAGGCTGGTATTCACAGGACAACCCTTAACAGACCAAAATATTATTTAATAAAATATTAAATTATTAATATTAAATAACATATTAATTACAACAAGATAGTGTTGAGACAGTTGATGTTTCTGCTAATGACCCATCGAGTAGCTCTTCTGTTACTCCACAAAATCTTCTAGGAAGAGGCAGTTAATGGACTTGTGTAGCTCTGTTATTTCCCAAGTTAAAGCAGCGGGAGTTTCTGGAAGTATTGTGCAGTCTTTAAAGTGTTCAGTTGAGCAAATTGTTAATGATGTTCACGTTCAAGCACAGGTTGCTGTTCTTAAATGCCTTTCATCTGAGTTGAATGAACAGACCGTAAACAAAGTCAAAGAGTGTTTTGAAAAAACTTAGAAAATCCATTTGTGTGCCCTTATACAGAAACAAAGAGACAAAAGATATTTTGAAAAAAAATATAGATTATGTTCTTGGAGCACGTTATGGTACAATTTTTGATCAATACAGTCCGATTACTCATACTCGTCGTCCTCCGCGACCGGGTCTTGGGGGCAGCAGACTCAGCAGAGACACCCAGACGTCCCTCTCCCCAGACACCTCCTCCAGCTCCTCCAGGGGGAGCCCAAGGGGTTCCCAGGCCAGCCAAGAAACATAGTCCCTCCAGCGTGTCCTGGGCCATCCCCTGGGCCTCCTACCGGTGGGATGTGCCTGGAACACCCCCGAGGAAGGCGTCCGGGAGGCAACCAGTATAGATGCCCGAGCCACCTCAACTGGCTCCACTCAATGTGGATGAGCAGCAGCTCTAATCCGAGTCCCTCCTGGATGGCCGAGCTCCTCACCCTATCTCTAAGGGAGTTCATGGCCATAGGTGAGAGTAGGAGCATAAACCGACTGGTAAATCGAGAGCTTCGCTTTTCGGCTCCGCTCTCTCTTCACCACAATGGACCGGCACACCGTCCTCATTGCAGCCGCACCGATCCGTCTGACAATCTCCCGCTCCATACTTCCCTCACTCGTGAACAAGACTCCAAGATGCTTGAACTCCTCCACTTGAGGCAGGAACTCCCCTCCAACCTGAAGAGGACAAGCCACCCTTTTTCGGTCAAGAACCATGGCTTCGGACTTGGAGGAGCTGATCTTCATCCCAGCCGCTTCACACTCGGGTGCGAATCGCCCCAGTGCATGCTGTAGGTCTTGGCTAGAGGGGGCCAGCAGGACCACGTCATCTGCAAAAAGAAGAGACAAAATCCACTGGTATTCAAACCACACCCCTTCCGGCCCTTAGCTGCACCTAGAAATCCTGTCCATAAAAGTTATGAACAGGACCGGTGACAAAGGGCAGCCCTGCCGGAGTCCAACATGCACCTGGAACAAGTCCAACTTAGTGCTGGCAATGCGAACCAAACTCCTGTTCCGCTTGTACAGAGACTGGATGGCCCATAATAAAAGGGAATTGATTTGAGGTGCCGGATGGTAGTCCTTCTCCATGGCCTCAACAAACTCCTCCCAGGTCCGAGTTTTTGCCTCTGCCACAGCCTGGGCCGTGGGCCGGTGGCCTCACGGTACCCGTCAGCTGCCTCAGGAGTCTCACAAGCCAACCACAGCCGATAGGACTCCTTCTTCAGCTTGACAGCATCCCTTACAGCAGGTGTCCACCGCCGGGTTCGGGGATTGCCGCCCCGACAGGCACTGCAGATCTTACGGCCGCAGCTACAGGCAGCAGCATCGACAACAGATGCGGAGAACATGGTCCATTTGAACTCTATGTCTCCAACCTCCCCCGGAATCTGGTCAAAGCTCTCCCGGGGGTGGGACTTGAATACATCCCTGGCTGAAGGCTTCGCCAGAAGTTCCCTGCATGCCCTCACTATGCACTTGGGCCTGCCAAGTCTGTCCGGCTTTCTCCTCTTCCAGCAGATCCAACTCACCACCAGGTGGTGATCAGTGGACAGCTCAGCCCCTCTCTTCACCCGAGTGTCCAAAACATGCGGCCGAAGGTCTGACGATATGACAACAAAGTCAATCATCGACCTCCTGCCTAGGGTGTCCTGGTGCCAAGTGCACTGATGGACACTCTTATGCTTGAACATGGTGTTCATTATGGACAATCCGTGACTAGCGCAGAAGTCCAATACCAAAACACCACTCGGATTCAGATCGGGGAGGCCATTCCTCCCGATCATGCCTCTTCCAGTGTCCCTGTCGTTTCCCACGTGGGTGTTTCGGTCCCCAGCGGAATAATGGAGTCCCCGGGAGGGGCACTATGCAGCACCCCTGACAGAGACGCTAAGAAGGCCAGGTACTCCGCACTACCGCTCGGCCCATAGGCCGAAACGACAGAAACCTGTCCCCAACCTGAAGGTGAGCCCGACTATTTCTAGTTGATATCTCTCAACCTCCCGCACAAGCTCAGTCTCCTTCCCCCCAGCAAGGTGACATTCCACGTCCCTAGAGCTAGCCTAAGCATCCAGAGATCAGGCCGCCGAGGTGTCCACCTTTGTCCTTTGCACCGGTCCCTCATGGTTCCCCCTGTAGGTGGTGGGCCCACGGGGGGATGGCCTCTCGTCTCCCGTTCGGGCTTGGAGCAACCTGGCCACCAGGCGCTCTCCAATGAGTCCTGACCCCAGGCCTGGCTCCGGGGTGGGACCCCAGCTCCACCGTACCGGGCAACGTCACGTGCCTTGATTGTGTGGTCTTCATGAAGGTGTTTTGAACTGCTCTTTGTCTGACCCATCACCCAGAGCCTGTTTGCCAAGGGAGACCCCACCAGGGGCATTTAAGCCCCAGACAACATAGGCTCTAGGATCATTCGAGCACTCAAAACCCTCCACCACGTTAAGGTGTCGGGTCAAGAAGGAGAGTCAGATTCCTGTCAATGACAAATGTATGTATGTAGCTATTTTAGGAACTCTTGAGTCATTGTTTACCAACCAAGTACCTGCTTTCAACAAGTGTCATGAAGATGGCATATATAGTGACATCAGTGACGGGTCCTCTATCAGAAACCAATTATTGTTTTCAGAACAAAAACCTGCACTCCAAATACAGCTGTACTACGATGATTTTGAGACGGCAAATCCACTAGGACCAAAAAGTGGTTCAAACAAACTTGGCTGCATTTACTTTAAGAAATTTGCCAACTAAGATAACTTCAGCTTTGATGAACATTCATCTAGTGTCTTTATTCCATGCCGAGGAGTTTTGGTAGAGTCTTGCAGCCTCTTCTTAATGATTTGAAATGTCTTGAAACAGAAGGTATTAAGGTGCCATTTGCTGACACGCCATTGAGGGGTTCAGTCATTCAGGTTACTGGTGATAATTTGGCATTACATGGCCTTGTTGGCATGGTTAAAACTTTTTCAGTGCAACTTATTCTGGAATCAATTCTGTTTAACTGATAAAACAAAGTTACAGTCATTATTCCGTGAGGCTGACAGACCAAATTTTTTAAACAAAAGAGCTCTATTTAGAGCATTTCAATGCCATTGCACAAAATGCCACCCTAGTCCAATGTTTTGGTGTAAAAAGAGTGTTCTCTTAGTCCACTGCAGTATTTTCATTGTTCCAACAACTATGCAGTTGACATTATGCATGACCGTTTATACTCAATAGTGTTGGGTACTCAACAATGGCTGGTGTTAGTTTAAAAAAAATTGGTGTCAATCGTTTAACACTTTCATAAATATTATTTTAACACTAGCTGGTGTGGACACTTTGTGGGTGTTAAAATAGGGTTCAGGACTCTAGCCCAAGGGTCCTAAAGGCCTCTGCAAAGCTGCTCTGTGGGATTCTGCAGCACCTCTTCAACCTTAGCCTGACCCAGAAGAAGGTTCCAGTGCTGTGGAAGACCTCATGTCTTGTTCTGGTACCAAAGAAAACTCACCCCTCAGTCCTCAACGACTATAGACCTGTTGCCCTGACATCCCACATCATGAAGGTCATAGCGAGACTCCCGTTTTCCCCGCCTGACTAAGCAAACAATGAACCATCAAGACCCTCTTCAGTTTGCTTATCGCTGCAGAGTTGCAGCTGAAGATGCCATCATACACCTGCTTTAACAAACCCACTGTCATCTGGACAAAGCAGGTGGCAACTTGAGGATCATGTTCTTTGATTTCACCAGTCCATTTAACACAATTCGACTGGATTTGCTTTGTCAGAAATTACAGGTGACTCAAATGGAGGTCGCAACAGCCTCCTGGATCAAAGACTACCTGACAAACAGACCACAGTTTGTGAGACTGAAGGGTTGTGAGTCTAACCAGGTAGTCAGCAGCACAGGAGGACTACAGGGAACTGTACTCTCACCATTCCTATTCACTCTGTACACCTCAGACTTCCAGTACAAGGCAGACTCCTGTCACCTGCAGAAATACTCAGATGATTCTGCAGTTGTGGGGTGGATCAGAGAAGACAGAAGCTGAGTACAGGGAGCAGGTGGACCGCTTTGTGGCATGGTGTGGAAACAATCATCTCATCTTGAACGTGAATAAAACAAAGGAGATGACTGTAGATTTTAAGAGAAAAAGGAATAGGTCAAACACCATTTCCATCAGGGGAGAAGAGGTGGAGGTGGTGGAGGAGAATAAATACCTCAGTGCTCACCTGGACAACAGACTAGAGTGGAGATGCAGCTCTAAAGCCGTCTACAAGAAGGGACAGAGCAGACTATACTTCCTGAGGAAGCTTAGGTCATTCAGTGTTTGCAGCAAGATGCTGCATATTTCTATAAGTCTGTTGTGGAGAGTGTGATCTCTTCTGCCATCATCTGCTGGGGTAGCAGCATCAGAACCAGAGACTTGAAAAAGCTCAACAAGCTAATAAAGAAGGCTGGCTCTGTTCTGGGGACTGCTCTGGAACCTCTGGAGATCATTGTGCAAAGAAAGATTCTACATAAAATGAACATTATGAAGAACTCTGAACATCCTCTTCATGAGACTGTCCTACAACAACAGTGTCTTCAGTCAGAGGCTTCTTCAGATATACTGTAAGACAGAAGCTACAGGAGATCCTTCCTGCCCACAGCCATCAGCATCTACAACGGCTCTTTGAAGAAACCTTCATAATGAGCTGCAACAACATTTAATTTCCCTTTGGGATTAATAAAGTATTTTTGAATTGAATTAAAAATTAACACTGGCATTTTTGCAGTGTTTTGTACATAAGGTATTTTATTTTATTCTATTGTTACTACTTGTTTTTGCACATCTACCTTCTTCTTTGATTGCACATTTTTTCATAATATTCACCATACTTGTGTGTTACTAAGAGCTGCTGTAACAAGTTAATTTCTCCATTGTGAAATCAATCAAATCTATCTTAATCTCGGCTGCTGTTACCTTGTCTGTCTGGCAGTCCTCTCTGGGTTTGAGTAAGAATTATTCCATAGATCATAGGTGTTTTTTTCAGTGTGGGATGCTGATGCGCCTCTGTGATGATGACTGCAGCTCTGCTTTCCTTACATGTTAGAAAAGCTCCAGTCGAATAGTTTTTTGACTTATCAGAACCTGACCCAGTCAAATGCGGGACAATGTTTCGGTTTGAGAGTCACCAGGACAGGAGTCAAAAATGTGGCAAAGTCCCGCACAAATCGGGACATCTGGTCACCCTAGTTTCAATTGACAAAAAGAGCATGAGCCTTTTACTTTATTCACTTAATCAGGTGTTCAGTTCAAGCTGCAAAGATAAAGTGGATATAGATAAAATCCAAAACACAAAATATTTTTGACCCCAAAGATGGATCAAAATACATTTAGTATTACAGTATGCTCCAACACTGCAATCACAAAAACAAACAAATAAATCAACACTCGCATAAATAGTTCATTACTGCTCAGTGTGGAACATCATTCAGATTGAATCTAATACAAATCTGACAAGTGTAGTGTAAAACCAATAGATCCATAAAGGGCAGTCATGGTAAAAATTAAGCATGGACTTTAGATTATGTAATGTATGATCTGGCTGTGAGGAGCTTCTGAATTCATTTTAAAACTTGTCTCCACTGTACTCACCATCATGTAATTATTTATTTATATATCGATGAAGAAAAATGTATCTGTAGGTGAAGTACAATTCCTTTTAAAAAGGAGCTTTACTTTTTACCATGACTGTATTAGCAACACAGCACATCAGGCAGAGCAGAGAAAAAGTCTCTTTAACACTGGAACAAAGCTAGGCAAAGCGTTGAGTCTGTCTGGAAAACATTCCTCGTTTTAGATATAGATATATTTATGAAAAAGAGACAACTGGGACATTGCTAGGACAGCCTAGATAGAGGGACAGAACAAAAGTGTTTGACTTAGGGTTTAAACACAAACTCCTACATTTCCTGAATGAAATCCCTTTAAATGTTGCAGATAATGTAATTCAGGGGATGCAAAAAATGCAACTTTCTGGTGAAAGAAGAACAATGGCAAATATGATGACAGTGACTCGTGGTCAACAAAATAACCCAGAACCCCTTCATTAAATACTTGCCTCTCAAATCCATGATGTATTGACTTGAACCACAGCCTAGCCCACTGATACTTGTAGAACTCATCAGCTGAGTTGTCTACCTGGATTGCTCTGGTATTCCACCATTATCTGCATTTACAGTTTCAAAGAACATATAAATGTCTCACTTTAGCTACGTTTATGAACTTTACTGGTACTTTGTACGGTCATTCTGCACATCAAACTCAAAGAAGCATTTTTTGTGAACTGTATAACTTTTCCTAAGCATCTGCCTGATTGCCATGCTTCTTGCATTCATCTTTTAAAGTTCAGCCTTCCCATCAGTGTCGGTGCTGCCGGATGCTCCATCATCAGATGAGTCTTTGGGATGAAAAGCCAATGAAGAAGAGTTCATGCAGTAACGTTTTCCTGTAGGTTTTGGACCATCATCAAAGAGGTGTCCAAGATGTGCCCCACACTGAAACACAGAATTATTCACTGGCGTTGAGCAACGAGGAACAGTAAGGAATGAAATTAGATTTAGCATAGAAATGATTGTGAACTACTTTACTTTCATCTGAAAGACCTTTAAGACAACTTAATAATACAATACTGTGTTTGTAGCTTACCCGACTGCAAGTGGTCTCCACCCTGTGCAAGCCATAGGAGAAATCATCAGACAGGGTGATGGACTCCTCTTTCAGGAGGTCAAAGAAGGATGGCCAACCTAAACATTAACAGTATCATTTAAGAACATAATAGAAAATGCATGTTGGGACTTGAGTACCAAGGTAACAAAGTAGTTTTTTTTAAACCAGCTCCTTATTTTAATATTGCATTTTTACACTTTGTTATTTTCATCAACATGAGGCTAGACACAACACTGAGGTCACTACACTAACAAATAGGACACCCTTTTGTCATTTTAAAACTGTAAATTGAGAAAATATCTGGCCCTTTGTCCATCAAGATCACTGAAGTTAGTACATGATGCCTAAGGTTTCAATACTTGGCTCCACTTGAATAGATGTGCAGTGCCTTTCGAAAGTACTCGTCCCCCTTGAACTTTTCGACCTCTTGCCACATTTCAGGCTTCAAACATAAAGATATAAAATTCAAATTTTTTGTGAAGAATCAACAACACGTGGGACACAATCGTGAAGCGGAATGAAATTTACTGGATGTGTCAAACGTTTTTAACAAATAAAAAACTGAAAAGTGGGGCGTGCAATATTATTTGGCCCCCTTGCGTTAATACTTTGTAGCGCCACCTTTTGCTGCGATTACAGCTGCAAGTCGCTTGGGGTTTGTCTCTATCAGTTTTGCATATCGAAAGACTGAAATTCTTGCCCATTCTTCCTTGCAAAACAGCTCAAGCTCAGTGAGGTTGGATGGAGAGCGTTCGTGAACAGCAGTCCAGCTCTTTCCACAGATTCTCGATTGGATTCAGGTCTGGACTTTGACTTGGCCATTCCAACACCTGGATACGTTTATTTGTGAACCATTCCATTGTAGATTAGGCTTTATGTTTTGGATCATTGTCTTGTTGGAAGATAAATCTCCGTCCCAGTCTCAGGTCTCTTGCAGACTCCAACAGGTTTTCTTCCAGAATGGTTCTGTATTTGGCCCCATCCATCTTCCCATCCATTTTGACCATCTTCCCTGTCCCTGCTGACAAAAAGCAGGCCCAAACCATGATGCTGCCACCACCATGTTTGACAGTGGGGATGGTGTGTTCAGGGTGATGAGCTGTGTTGCTTTTACGCCAAACATATCGTTTTGCATTGTGGCTAAACAGTTGGATTTTGGTTATATCTGACCAGAGCACCTTCTTCCACATGTTTAATGTGTCTCCCAGGTGGCTTGTGGCAAACTTTAAACAAGACTTTTTATGGATATCTTTGAGAAATGTCTTTCTTCTTGACACTCTTCCATAAAGGCCAGATTTGTGCAGTGTACGACTGATTGTTGTCCTATGGACAGACTCTCCCACCTCAGCTGTAGATCTCTGCAGTTCATCCAGAGTGATCATGGGCCTCTTGGCTGCATCTCTGATCAGTCTTCTCCTTGTTCGAGATGAACGTTTAGAGGGACGGCCGGGTCTTGGTAGATTTGCAGTGGTCTGATACTCCTTCCATTTCAATATGATTGCTTGCACAGTGATCCTTGGGATGTTTAAAGCTTGGGAAATCTTTTTGTATCCAAATCCGGCTTTAAACTTCTCCACAACAGTATCTCGGACCTGCCTGGTGTGTTCCGTGGTCTTCATGATGCTCTCTGCGCTTTGAACAGAACCCTGAGACTGTCACAGAGCAGGTGCATTTATACGGAGACTTGATTACACACAGGTGGATTCTATTTATCATCATCAGTCATTTGGGGCAACATTGGATCATTCAGAGATCCTCACTGAACTTCTGGAGTGAGTTTGCTGCACTGAAAGTAAAGGGGCCGAATAATATGGCACGACCCACTTTTCAGTTTTTTATTTGTTAAAAAGGTTTGACACATCCAATTAATTTCATTACACTTCTCGATTGTGTCTCACTTGTTTATTCTTCACAAAAAATTCGAATTTTATATCTTTATTTCTGAAGCCTGAAATGTGGCAAGAGGTTGACCAGTTCAAGGGGGCTGAATACTTTCGCAAGGCACTGTACACCTGGTTTTATATTGATCATTTGCAGTTATAAAGCAGTAAAACAATTTGACTGGAGGTTTAACCCTAAGTACCTGTAAATAGCTGTAAATGGGTGAGTTCTTTCCACACGAGGACATAGATGTTCATTAATAATGGTTCAGGAATAAAGAATCCTCAAACCTCACTGATATCCCTGTGCTGTTCTTGATTGGTTTTGATAATACAAAAACAGTTACCAATATCAAAAACATATAGTACAGTCTAAACCTCGAGTTAAATTACTTCAAGATACTTATGTTTCCATAGCCAAAAAACCTTATTAATTCTGAAAAGTCACCTGCAGCAACAAAACCCAGATTAAACTAAAAATGAGTGCAGATAAAAAGGTAACAGATGAGTACACGACAGAAGTTCTACTCACCTGACCCTGAGTCAAATTTAGAATGTGAGCTGTAAAAGGAAACAAAAATAGTTTAGAGAGATACATTTTAAGATCCTAGAATCTCCTTTTTTGTTTAACCACAGAAATGTTATTTCTTTAAATAAAAAAATCTTCTACATTTTACTTATTTTTATTTAAACTCATAATTGTACAGTGACTTTCAATATGTTACTGGTAGCATCTCCATTTGTACTTGTGTTAGGCAAGCACAAATGCACCCAACATATTCTATACAAGCTCACACAAAGCTTCTTACTTGAAGAGAGGGGCCCCACAAACAACACAATGATAGGTTCCCTCATCCTTATGGTACGTGAATTCCCCAGTGAAGGCGCTGTGGGAATAGAAACATAACTAAAACATAATAATCCAACAACAACACGGTACCATGCATTGTAGTATTATATTATCAGATAAATATAAGGTTTGAAGAGATTAGCAAGTCATTGGATTTTACTTTTACCAGGGCTTCAGCCAATGGCAAAATATCTTTTGGGATAAAATACAACAAATTCAAATAATGCAGTGAAACCTGAGATTTATCCCACAACATCAGGTTAGAAACACAACTTAAAATGACCAAAGACAGATTTGTAATATGAGATGCAGATAATAAACATGACAGAGAAGTTCTACTTTTTTCCCAACCTCTCAGTTCCCCTCTCCTGAGTTACGTGGTACTGCTTTGGGGTGAGGCGTTTCCTCAGTTCCTCCTGAGAGTAACTCACTGGCCATGTCTTCTTAGTCCTACACGCTCCTACAAATGAAGACAGCAAAAAAGTTTACTTTGTATTTCTTCTCATGGCATAGAAGGAGAATCAATAAGATTGTTTAACTATGTATAGAACATTACACAGTCCACTGATCAGCTACAAATTGAAAACCATTGGCCCAGTTTGGTCTAGAGAATATTTCTTGGGATGCTGGCAGCAGATCTTTTGAGTTGTGGTGTGGTAGCATCTTTTGTTTTATGTCCAATGGTTTTACATCTTAAGTTTGCCCATGTTAACATGCTCAACTCTTTCCACATTTGTCACTTTGTAACATCTCCACTGTATTTTATTAGGGTTTTAGGTGTTAACCTAAACACAAGGTAGTATATAAATGTGGGCTGGAGCTAAAATGATACATGGTTCTCAAAGGTCTTTTTTATAATTAAAAATCTAAAATGTGTGGTGTTTTCAGCCCCCTTTATGCTAATTTCCCAGAATAAAATCTGGTGCAACCAATTGCCTTCAGAATGCAGCTAATTAATATCCAGAGCCCACTATGTGTAATTTCTTCTCAGCATACATGCAGCTTTTCTGTCGTCAGTTATTCGTTGTCATTTTTAACACAATGTTGCATTGTGATTAAACTTTCTTGTTCACTGGTTTTCATCTTTAGCTGATCAGTAAATAAGGTCCTCCCTTTTAGGTGCAGTGTTGTACATGCCCTATTAAAAAAACAACTAGACAATTATTTGAGAAAGTCACCTAGAGCATGCAAGTTGTAGCAAAGCCAGGCAGTTCATCGCTAGTCGCTGAAATTTTGGTCCAGTTAAAGGCAGTCCCTAACAGCAGAAACTGAATTCAAAAGTAAATAAAGACCACCTACTCCACAAGTGAAATGTAATATTTGGATCCCAAACCAGCCAAGTCAAAAGCAACATTACACAAGCATGGTTAAGGAGGACCACATGGCAATATAAGCAATGCAAACTACATTACATCCTTCAGTTTTATATCATGTGAGACAACATCCAGAACATTAAATTAGTTTGCATATGTAGGCAGAAATATCTACAATGACAACAATACTACCTTTTGATCTGTTTTCAAACTATGTACTCAAAATGTGGGTTATGTTGTATAGCAATGATTGTGTCAATGGGGATGTAGTTTGAATTAAGACCTCCAGACCTCCCTCTCCCTGACTACCTCTTCCAGTTCCCTAAACGATGTCCAAGCTAGAGCCAAGATATAATCTCTCCAGCAAGTCCTTGATCTACTCCAAAGCCTTTTACATGTTGAGAACCTTTTCTCCGAAAGATCTCAGGAAGCCATCATTATTAGGTACTAAAGCCATATCATATGGCTCCTTTGGACCCACAGTATTTTTAACCCATGGGTGAATGTATTGCTTCATTCTATACCCACAGAGAAACACCACTCAAGCTGAGAAAAAAAAACCTTCCTAGCTAAGGAATATAGCAGAACACATCTGAATATGCTGATTTTTTTCTCTGCTGCTTCACAATCAGCTAAATAAATTAGCCCCTGCTGGTGGTCACTCTCTCAAAGATGCCATGATGAGCAGATCACCTGCAAACATGGAATTCCTCCTAAAACCTGACCTAGAACTTCCAGAATATATAACAAAAGGCAGCCTTGGTGACACTCTCACTGGAAATGATTTGGACTAACTACAGATAACGTACATCAAGCACTTACCCCGGCTAAACATGGACTCATGGTGAGGAACTTTATAACCTATACTTCTGAAATACCCACACAGGATGTCAGAAGGGACTTCCAAGGTAAGTCTTCTTTAAGTCCAAGTTAGGCAAGCTTCAAATCACCCTCAAATATCTTAGTAAACGTAAAGGACTGGTCCTATTTTGACAGAAGGTTCATAATTACCTTGGTCCTCTTGAATTTGAGAACGTTTTCTCTCCAACTATCAGAAATAAATTTCCAAAGAGATAATGAAAGCTGTTATTCCCTGTAGTTGAAGCATCCAGAACCAATCAAATCTCACCTGCCCTCAGGGCCCCACCACCAAGCTGTTGAACTATCTCGGAGATCTAACTACAGTGATGGGCATATCCCTCTCCACCCCAACATCCACCCCCCCCTGATTCTTCAATAGGTGTGTCAGCTAGGTGGAGAACATCCTTAAAGCAGTATTTGCTTCATGATACATACACCTGCAGCTCAGGTCATAACCACTAGTGGTGAAGTGATATTAAAAGAAGCAGTTTCAAAAAAATTCTAAAAACAAAAATGGTAATGTTCTTGGTTGCGTTTACCATAATAAGTCATATTTTAATCCGCTTGTAAAAAAAGAACCTCCTCTGTCACTTCTCAAAGGTCTACACTTCAGAACACGTAATAATATTGTACTTACAAAATCTTTAAATCATAAAACAATTATAAACAATTCCCTGATAAAGAGTAATGCCTGTTGACAGTTTACAGTTTCATGCTAGGCTCAAATGGAAGCACAATGTGGACCACCTAAAACCTCCAATCTACTAATGCTGAAATGTTTTCCTCTAACTTTGAACTTCCCTGAAATGTACAGGGGATGGACAATGAAACTGAAACACCTGGTTTTAGACCACAATAATTTATTGGTATGGTGTAGGGCCTCCTTTTGCGGCCAATACAGCATCAATTCGTCTTGGGAATGACATATACAAGTCCTGCACAGTGGTCAGAGGGATTTTAAGCCATTCTTATTGCAGGATAGTGGCCAGGTCACTACGTGATACTGGTGGAGGAAAACGTTTCCTGACTCGCTCCTCCAAAACACCCCAAAGTGGCTCAATAATATTTAGATCTGGTGACTGTGCAGGCCATGGGAGATGTTCAACTTCACTTTCATGTTCATCAAACCAATCTTTCACCTGTCTTGCTGTGTGTATTGGTGCATTGTCATCCTGCTACACGGCACCGCCTTCAGGATACAATGTTTGAACCATTGGATGCACATGGTCCTCAAGAATGGTTTGGTAGTCCTTGGCAGTGATGCGCCCATCTAGCAAAAGTATTGGGCCAAGGGAATGCCACGATATGGCAGCCCAAACCATCACTGATCCACCCCCATGCTTCACTCTGGGCATGCAACAGTCTGGGTGGTACGCTTCTTTGGGGCTTCTCCACACAGTAACTCTCCCGGATGTGGGGAAAACAGTAAAGGTGGACTCATCAGAGAACAATACATGTTGCACATTGTCCACAGCCCAAGATTTGCGCTCCTTGCACCATTGAAACCTACGTTTGGCATTGGCATAAGTGACCAAAGGTTTGGCTATAGCAGCCTGTCCGTGTATATTGACCCTGTGGAGCTCCCGACGGACAGTTCTGGTGGAAACAGGAGAGTTGAGGAGCACATTTAATTCTGCCGTGATTTGGGCAGCCGTGGTTTTATGTTTTTTAGATAAAATCCGGGTTAGCACCCAAACATCTCTTTCAGACAGCTTCCTCTTGCGTCCACAGTTAATCCTGTTGGATGTGGTTCGTCCTTCTTGGTGGTAAGCTGACAATACCCTGGATACCGTGGCTCTTGATACATCACAAAGACTTGCTGTCTTGGTCACAGATGCACCAGCAAGACGTGCACCAACAATTTGTCCTCTTTTGAACTCTGGTATGTCACCCATAATGTTGTGTGCATTTCAATATTTTGAGCAAAACTGTCCTGTTACCCTGCTAATTGAACCTTCACACTCTGCTCTTACTGGTGCAATGTGCAATCAATGAAGACTGGCTACCAGGCTGGTCCAATTTAGCCATGAAACCTCCCACACTAAAATGACAGGTGTTTCAGTTTCATTGTCCAACCCCTGTATCTCTCTGTGTCCAAACAAACACAGAGAAATACACTAGTTCATATTATTTTTTAGCTATATTTGCATTATATGTGGTTGTTTTTCCTGTAGATTGAATGATGGGCTTCAGTGGAGCAGTTGTTTGCACAGTTGCCGTGCAGCAAGAAGTCCTGCTTTAGTTCGAATCCCACCCTGGGGTCTTTCTGCACAGAGTTTCCACATTCTCCCTGGGCATTCTTGGGTTCTCTCCTGGTACTCTGGTGGCTTCCTCCCACAGTCTGATAATATGCAGGGTAGGTTAATTCAGTGTTTTTCAACCCTGGTCCTCAAGGCTCACTGCTTTGGTTACTGTAAAAGCTTGTAAACAGCCATTAATTTAAATCAGGTGTGCTGAAGCAGGGAGACATCTAAAACATGTAGGACATTGTGCCTCAAGGACCAGGTTTGAAAATGGTTCTTTCTTACTTGGCCTTAGGAGTGAGTGTGTAAGTGAATGGTTGTTTGCCCTGTGCTGCCATGTGAAGGACACAGCAGCAGTTGGATCAGTGTTTGTTTGGCTGTTTGTCACTTAATGTTCCTGAATTTGTCAAACGATTGGTACCTGTTGACCTTGTTGTTTGATGATAATAATAATAATAATAATTTAGTCTTTATTGATCTCACAATGAAGAAATTGTCCTCTATATTTAACCCATCCCTTAGGGAGTAGTGGGCTGCCATTGTGCGGCACCCGATGAGCATTCAAGGGTCTAAGGGTCCTGCTCAGGGACCCCGAGTAGCATGCTGTGGGATTCAAATAATGGTACTTGTGGCCTCTCCATGCTGCAAATGCCCTGCTCTCTAACCACTAGGTCACCATTCCCCCTATTGATAACTATGAAGATGGCATACCGTTTCCTAGTGTTTTCGACACTTTTTGTGGGGGCATTTTCCTCAAACAAAAATTATCAGTTCCACAGACTTAAGTAAAACAGGAACTTTCTTCTGCAATTCTCCAGTGTAAAAACAGCCTTAGATTCTGCAACTGCAAATCCACCAGCAATCCTAAGGAATTCTCATGTAAATCCAGACTCATTCAGGATCACTCGGAAGAGAAAACACAGAAGGAGAGAAGGTACAGGCCAGAGAATAAGGAGGCAGAAACTGCAGGGAATTCCTATGCCTTCTGGTATTCTTGCAAAAGACTAAGTAACAATAATAGAGCTGAGCAGAAACATAAAGAAACCCAGAGAAGTGTCTGACAGAGAACTAACAGAAAGAACAAATTAAAATAGAGAGGAAACAGTTAAGAAGAGCACAGGATAAGTAACTAAAGAAGTTTAGGATGGATGTGATGTACTACTGTTAGAGTGTAGGATATGGAATCCTATGACAAAGGCAAAAAATAGAATAATAGAATAGAAAAAGTAATAGAATCTGCCTAATTAGATGTGACTTCTGTGTGATGGTGAGTCGGTGTGAAGCGAGGAGTAGAAAAGGCAAACGGATGACAATGACGGACCGACTACAGGCCTGACCAACAAATGGTCTGCGTGTATAAAAACATGTCCAAAGTTGATCTGCTAACCAGGTACACTGAGGATTGTGTCTAACTTAGTTCCAAGACTAACTTTAACTTCATTTCAAGATTCCTCAAGATAATTCTTGGTTCTCTAACATCAGTAACATTGAATGGTAATGTTGCATCACTTTATTGGCCATGGTTTTTAACCATCTTCGATTCCCTTTTTCATATTGTATTCAGTTGGTCTTATTCTTACATTTTGCTTGGTAGTTTTAGTTGGATTGTTCTAGGATAGTAAAGAGTTTGTTGATTGAAGCCTTACTGGGCTGGTATTCACAGAACAACACTTAACAGACCAAATTATAATTTAATAAAATATTAAATAGCAAATAATATATTCATAGGAATAATCCCAACATCCATCTCTGATCCACCCAACGACTGCAGAATCATTATTTTAAGTTCTCCAGATTATTGTAAGTTCTTCAGATGACAGGAGTCTGTCTTGTACTCAAAGTCTGAGGTGTACATAGTGAAGAGGAATGGTGAGAGTACAATCCCCTGTGGCAACAGGCGTAAATTATTTAGCGTGTTTGTCTGCAAAATACTTGGAGAAGGCAATGCAAATATCATCATTTAGTACCCGCAATTTATCAAATATGAAATGGATTGAAGTTGCTGTTTATTATTTGTGTATTTTCAGCACGTTTGAAAGCCAGGTGCAAATTGGCACAGCATTATGAACCTTCTGCGTGTGTGTCAACATATTTGGACTGTCAGAAGAAAACAGAGACATATCGCCTATCCAGCAATGCCATTATAATGGGCTGATTTGGAGTTAGTCACAAATAGAAGTCATGCCATATCCCCTATGTAAAAAAATCCTTTTTACGCTGCGTCTGTATAATTGTAGTCCACCATCACTGTATGGCACAACATCATTGTGTGGATCGCACTAGAGGAAGACCACTAGAAGGCAACCAGAAGGTTGCACAGATTATGTCTGCTGCATGTCCCACAATATAATATTGCCATTAATGTGGGGGGAAAAAAGACGTCTGGGTGGGACAGATTAATGCAGCGGGACTGCAGACGTGAGCCAATCTGATTCAAAGCTTTTTCTCATGATTTATTTGAGGTATATATTTTATTGAAATTCTTTCTGCAATTAAACCCAAATGAAAAACACCACAAATGAACTGAATATTGTGGCATGTTTTGAAACCAACAAAACTGAACATTAACAGCCACCACAGAACATGAAACCATTACGAAGCCTGTAAAGGGACAATGAAGGAGCACTCCCGAAAGTCTTTTTTATTTTTATTTTCTTCAATGTCCCTTCTGGGATTCCAGAAAGACCGACCTGTGTGCCTGTTTGTCTCATGCGGGTCAGAGGAAGAGTGTGGTGGCTGCAGCTGTTTGGCCCTGCGCTCTACACCGCATGACGCCAACTGAAGTAAGAGGAGGGAGGGGCAAGGCGGGGGCCAGTGCAGGGCCAGTACACTCAAATAAATGCCTGTCAAATATCTAAACATTTTTTGGGGGAATTGATGGCAGAGAGGGTAATCTTTAAAAGATGATGAAGAAAGTGGGTTTCAGCAGAGAGGGCCCTTTTCTATCCAGGGCTAAAGGGCAGATGCTTTAGCACCACTAGCAGTCTACCTGAATGTTTCCAAACTCTCCATGGTGACAGCCAGTAGCACACACAAAGTCCTTATTTAAACAGGTGACCAATTTTGTGCGGACACCCTTGCTCTTTCATCAATAGCATATGCAATTTTCTTTTAACATGCGCAATTTAGCGCTCATTTAGGATATTAGATCAGGATAGAACTGTCAGAGAACCTGCGCCAACACAACTCAGTTTAAAAATTCTGTTTAAAAATTCAATTGCATCGGTTTTATTCATTATAATTACCTTATCCTCCAACAAAGTTCAGAAGTCTAAATGAAGAGACCACCAACACATTTCAAAGCAGAGCCAGGAGAGAGACCATCACCCAGGCTCAGGGTAACCTTACCAACCAAAGAGCTGTGTTAAGATCATTCTTGGCAGTGTGGGAACTGCACCTGTTGAGGTGCACACTCCATTACCAAACAAAGGTGACACCACAGTCTGATATCTGAGACAAAGGTAAGGCCCTTCTTAGCAGCAGTTCATGGTCGTCAAAGCTGGTGGGGAAGAGGTGGCTTACCTCCCCTGTTTTTCTTTTCCAAACTAAGACATGCATTTAGAAAACAAAGTGTGAAAAACTTGAGGATACCTTTCAGACAGACATTGATTCTCTGTTCCCCTCAGAATTCTCCTTTAAGTAGTTTGATTTCATATTTTGTGTTTATTTTAAAACAAATTACAGTTTGTGAGCTTGGAAAATAATATACTTTATTCGATAAGAGTGGTATGATTTATGATACCTAAATAATATTAGTTGATCATTTTCTACACTTACTGATGTACTGCTTTTGAGGCCCTCTCTACATACCCTCCTTGCATCATGGCATACCCCATTCACTGCAGTGGATTCAGACTGGGTAGCAATTGGACAGATAAGGGTATGAATACAACGTCTAAGATTCCATGTTCAGATTCATTCGATATTTTGAATTTTTTTATTTTATATTCCTTGTTCCCATATTTGTGTCAGAGTCTGAGTGTGTGTGTTGGTGTATGTGCGTGTGTGTTTGGTGTACTTGTCTTCATAATCATTCAGTGTTTCACAGTTGGTGCTGGAGTTCTCAGGTGCGCTGGATGACAGGTGTCTCCCATCTGCTGATTGCTTGGAGGAGTACTTAAGCGGGAGGCTGCCAGCACTTCGATGCCGGAGTGTTTGCCTTAGTGGTAACAAGCTCAGCCTCTACTGATCTTTGTGTTGTTTTTTAACTTAAAGTAACTTTGTATTTTGTTCCCACGCAGGTTTTACCTGAGGCTTTGTTTACCTTGCTGAGTTCCAACTTCGTTCCAGAGTTTCTCTGAGGATCTGGATTATCAACTACTGAGTTAAGGATCCATCTTCCTGTCGATATCTCTCTCTACCGTCTGTACCTTTCGGACACGGACAAAGCTGGCGGCTTCCCTTTTCCTCCAACTCCAGGACCCAAGTATCAGCATACCCTGTCCCTCCCTCCATCTTAAACATCGGCACCTGAACTCCATTTGGCTGGCACCAAGATCACAACAAAGAAGACAACTGAACGATCTTCCTTCCAAGTTAAGACTCAGAATCTCTCTACCCTTGGTGGTTCAAGCTACAATAATTTAGTAAGCCATTTCTCAGATCTAAGTAATCAGTTACTTCATATAATTCGTTTGTTCACCAGCCCATTCTTCTTCCTTCCCGTACAGTTGGTGTTTCCAGTCCTCATCCCGGACTCTGAAATACACGTCGAAGGCCTGTATGAATCCCTTTCAAAATCACACTAACCTATTCCTAATACAGCCCAGGAAGAGGAGTCACAGCTGGAATCTCAGACCAAAAGACACCTCTCACCCTTTGCTCATCCCCATTCATGGAGGGACCAGAGCATGCGTCAACTGGAAGCCTTAAAACTCATGGGCGAGTAAGTCTTCTATTTCAAAGAATCCTTGGATCCAAAAGTGACTATATCATACTGGTCGTATGTTGACCGATGTCCACAAGACAATAATTGACACCCTTCACAAGGAGAGAAAGCCACAAAAGGTCATTGCTAAAGAAGCTGGTTGTCAGCAGTGTGCTGTATCCAAGCACATTCATAGAAAACAGAATGGAAGGAAAAGTTGTGGTTAAAAAAAAGGAGTGGACTGAGGCTGGAGTCAGTGCATCAAGAGCCACTACGCAAGAAGAATCCTAAACATGAGCAGCAAATGTCGCAATCTTCGTGTCAAGCCACTCCTTAACTAGAGACATCAGAAGAATCTTTCCTGGGCTAAGAAGAAAAAGAACAGGACTGTTGCTCAGTGGCCCAGAGTCTGCATTTTGAATGAAAGTAAAGTTTGTATTTTATCTGGAGGTCAAGGTCCCAGAGTCTGAAGGAAGAGGGGAGAAGCACAGAATCCATGCTGTCAGAAGTCCAGTGTGAAGTTTCAGTCAGTCAGTCAGTGACAATTTGACCATGTCATCTGCTGGTTCTGATCCACTGTATTTTCTGAAGTCCACAGTCAACGTAGCCACCTACCCGGAAATGTTAGAGAACTTCATGCTTGCTTCTGCTGACAAGTTTCATGGAGGTGCCGTTTTCATTTTCCAGCAGGACTTGGTACTGTTCCACGAGTACCAAAACATGGTACAGTGACCATCATGTTTCTGTTCTTGATTGGCCAGCAAATGAGTGCATAGAAATCAACATTCAGAAGCCAGACATTTCTGTTAAATATGATTTTTTGATATGGGATTTCATTATCTGCAAATATTTCACTCTATGTGTGATATATAAGTTTAAGAAATGTTACTCATTTGACTTTCTGAAATGAGTAACAAAAACATAAGAAGTTTTTCATTATATTCTAATTTTTACATGTATCTATACATGTAAAAATTCTATGTCAGGAGGCCACAAGGCTTTTGTTACAAATTGTTGAATAAATGAAAGCTGAAACTACACATTGTCCAAACAATATATTTAATTAACAGTTTCTATCTAAATCTAGTCAAATAATGCTTAGTGAAGTTGGTGGCCTGTGGAACCTGAAGTTTGTTTTCATCTTTTTAAACTATTTCCATTTGTTTATTGGTTTAATTAGGTTCACTTTATGTTTAAGGATGCAGGACAAAAAAACCCAAATCTAACAATAAACCTTTTCATTTCTTTTAGACTTGGTTTGGTCAACAAACAGACAGGATCTATGTTCTCTGAAACAGCCAATAAAAAGTTTAGTCCGGACCAGTCTGGTTAGAAAACAAAAACACAGCACACCACTCCAGCAATGCGTTAATGTGTTAATGCAAGGCTTAGCGAAACAGGCACACAGCACGCAGTCAGTGGACCTGAGGGAAGACTGCAGGACCTCAGAGATACAGGCTGACTCTTGGTTATTAGATGAAGCAGATTGAAGCCCGACATGGCTGCTGTAGAAAGGCACTCCACAAACCACTAGAATCAAACACCCCCTCAGCAGGGCCACAACCAAGGACTGGACTGGATGAGGGATAGAATGACAAGGGGAAAACAGCAAAGGGTCAGGATAATGAACAGTATTAGAAACCAAATGTTGCTGTACAGCACAGGGTGCTGGATTATTGGAATCCCCAGTGTTTATGCAGATTCTGATGGACATTGGTTAAAAGGAAGAAATAAAAACAGACATATGATAAGCAAACAGTTATTCACTTTTTTGTTTTGCTGTGATTAGATTTCTCACCGTTTACCACGACTAAGATCAATTCTATTTCCAGTCTTTTGTGATCTTACCTTTTCACTTCCAGCTACAGTTTTGTCATCATTCGTTACAGTCATGGATAAGACTGATCTTATCCAGCTCCAGTTTATGTGCTACTATTGCTTGCAGATTATTGTGCAGAGTGATGTGGCAATCTACTATATTGCAAATAGCATTTTTTAGTTAAACTGTCCTGGCACAAAAGCTAGCTATATGTTAGCGTAGACATTTAATTAGCACTTTAATCGCTTTAAAAGAGGGGCATGACAACATTGTATTCTTGTGGTAGCACTGGATACCCCCAAAGACAAGTGCTGCTAAAAGTACTGCACCTAAAACAATTGTTTTCCAGATCATCCAAACTTTTAGGATGAGAAGTTCAGTAGCAATGAAGGTTTCAGGATTTCCAAGAGTGCCCAGCAAGAACCAGGACAATCTTAGCATTGTGTTGGGACCAGTGCAGAGCTTGCTTGGGCAGCAGGGGGGTGGGTCTGCATGCCATTAGGTGAAAAGGTTTATACAACAAAACAATGATCAAGAAGAGTTTAAAATTTGCAGATAGCACCAGGACAGAAGAAGACTGATGTAAGGTTATCTCTGTAAATGTGAAGATAGCCTTGATATTCTCTGGAGGATCCGGAAAATCATTTGCCTCGAGGAGGAGGAAGAGTCAACAGTACCATGAATCATGAGTGGAACCATAGAGCTAGAACAACAATATGTGACCTACTGACTTGTACAGAAATAAAGGATCACACATAGCCATCACAGATCCAATGCAGCTATTATAAGATTAAAGCTAAATTATTTAGGAGGTTGAAGACAGAAGATACACTCTTGGAAAAACTGAAAAGAACCTGCAGAAAGAAGAATTTATATGGAGTCTAATGTATCACCTAATAAAACATATTAAACAAATGTCTGATTTAAACATAGCCATCGATCAGCAAACGTTTTGTGACCATGTGTTTCATTGAGAAGCTCGGTCAGAGTTTGAGTTTGGTTTTAGACTTCAATTTTATTAATGCGATTTGCAGAAAGAAAGCATGTTGTATATGCCTCCAACCATCCACCATCATCCCGGTGCCCAAGAAACCTACCATCACAGGATTAAATGAATACAGGCCTGTCGCCTTTACGTCTGTGGTCATGTAATCCTTTGAGCGACTGATGTTGAAGGATTGGAAGGTCATCACAGGTGGTCCCTACTGGACCCTCTGCAGTTTGCTTACTGGGCAAACAGGTCTGCAAATGATGCGGTCAACTTGGGAATACACTTCATCCTGCAACACCATGACCACCCAGGGATGTACGCCAGGATCCTGTATGTGGACTTCAGCTCGGCCTTCAACACCATCAACCCAGACAGCCTCCACCTGTCAGTGGATCAGAAGCTACCTGACTGACCAGCAGCAGGTGAGGCTGGGAAGCATCTTCTCTCACTCTAGAGCCATCAGCACCGGTACCCCAGGGGTGTGTTCTTCACCGCACTCCTCTTCTCTCTGTACACACATAACTGCACCTCAGCTGACCCATTTGTGAAACTCCTGCAGTTTGCAGAAGACACCACTATCATCGGTCTGATCCAGGACAGTGATGAGTCTGCATACAGACAAGGAGGTGGATAGCTGGTACACTGCTGTGGTTAGAACCACCGGGAAGTTAACCCACTCAAGACTGTGGAGATGATGGTGGACTTCTGCAGAAAACCATCCGCCCTGCCTCCTTTTACCATCCCCAACAACACTGTCGACTGTGGACCACTTCCAAGGAACTACTCTTTCTTGGGACCTGAGGTGGTCCACACACATAGACAATGTTCAGAAGAAGGCCCAACAGAGACTGTACTTCCTGTAGCAACTGAAGAGGTACAACCTTCCAACTGGAGCTGCTGGTCATCTTCTACACTGCCATAATTCAGTCTGTCCTGTCTTCATCCATCTCAGTGTGGTTTGGCTCATCCATGAAAAAGGACAGGAATCATCAGGGCTAACCTTCCCTCCATCCAGGTCTTGTACAGATCTAGGATCAGGAAAAGGGCTGCTAACATCTCTGCAGACCCCCACACACCCTGGACACAAACTGTTAAGACTTTTAGCTTTAGGTCAGCGCTACATAGCAGGGGTACGACCTTAAAAACCAGCCGCCACTGAGGCAGTTTCTCTCCCCAGGCTGTTTCTCTGATGAACACTTGACAGCCAGTTACCAGATCGATACCATGCATACTTACACAATTCAACCATGTCTTTATCTTTTGTAAAAACACTGCATATAAACATATTAACTTGTTAACTAATTAAACTTTTATTTTTATTTCCATTATATATTTATATTTAAAATGTCTTAATTAAGAGCAAAGTGGAATTGAATTCAGATTCCTTGCCTGCACAAACCTGGCAAATAAAGCTGATTCTGATGTTTATATAAAAATCCATTCTGTTATGGATCTTACATTTTACTTTAGAAGAACATGATATTTCATTTACATACCCATTAACCTGTTTCAGAACACAGTGATGCCCTTGCTAAAGCCCCATGGCACTGTAATACTTATGGATATCCAAATATTTATTCTTTTATTAATCCTAATTAGGTTTTCCTCCCATGCCTACTTTCTTTTTTTTACAAAACACATGCCAGTAAAAAAGGTCCTAAACTTTTAATTCAACTGTGAAGAAACTGATTTTTTAAAACAAAGTGTGTTCACATAGTGTGATACACAATCACTGAAAAACTCATTAAATCTACTATTAGTGGGTTAATTGACTTGTTGTTACAAAGCACCTTTCCACATCCTTGACCTAGGTTATGGTTTCTGCTTTTATTTCCTTACTGTATATTTTGCTGTTAACTCCATGGGGGGCATAAAGTAGGAAATGTACAAACATGTTCCACCTGAATAACTGTATCTATGCGAACCATAGATGTTCATTTTTGTCACCAGGGAAGACTTTAATTAAGAAATCAGATGTTCCTGAATAAACATTGTTTTTGTAGTCATATCTAAATTCAGTCATTTTCTGTCAATGTGCACAAATTTTCTCATTTTCTTTTTGATCAAATCTTTCTTTTTGCTAATAGCAGATTTATAATGAGTAACAATCTGAAATATAAACATTCCATACAATGTTTGTACATATGGTGAAAAAACTGAGAACAAAAAAAGCACAAAATGTTGATAGAGCAAGAGTAAGGACTCTTTTGTAGAACCAAGCTGCTTCTGTGGTGCTGAACTTAGTTTAATAACTGGTTCCTTCAAGTTAAAGTATTCTCTTCATCTCCTTAGTTTGCTGTTAAAGTATCATTTACCGCTGATGCTGCATCTGCTGACCTCTGCCAGGCAAAAAGACACTTCAGATTGTGGCCAGACTAATGTTTGGTAGAGTGGAAAATGTACATATTCAGATGTTTTTTGACCATTAAAATAAATTCTATGTTAAATGTGGAAGGAAGCCCAGCTACAAATTAAATATGAAATAATTTCACTGATTTCCATTTTATTAGAACTGTTTAGCATTCTCACTTCTCTAGCTCTACTCCTGATTCTGTGCACCATTCAGCGCCCATTGATAAAAGGCATACAGTACAGACCAAAGGTTTGGATACACCTTCTCATTCAAAGAGTTTTCTTTATTTTCATGACTATGAATATTGTAGCTTCACATTGAAGGCATCAAAACTATGAATAAACACGTGGAATTATATACTGAACAAAAAAGTGTGAAACAACTGAAAATATATCTTATATTCTAGGTTCTTCAAAGTAGCCACCTTTTGTTGGCCCTTTTGCCTTCACTCTGCGGTCCAGCTCACCCCAAACCATCTCGACTGGGTTCAGGTCCGGTGACTTTGGAGGCCAGGTCATCTGGCGCAGCACCCCATCACTCTCCTTCTTGGTTAATTAGCCCTTACACAGCCTGGAGGTGTGTTTGGGGTCATTGTCCTGTTGAAAAATAAATGATGGTCCAACTAAACGCAAACCGGATGGAATAGCATGCCACTGCAAGATGCTGTGGTAGCCATGCTGGTTCAGTATGCCTTCAATTTTGAATAAATTCCTAACAGTGTCACCAGCAAAGCACCCCCACACCATCACACCTCCTCCTCCATGCTTAATGGTGGGAACCAGGCATGTAGAGTCCATCTGTTCACCTCTTCTGCGCCGCACAAAGACACGCTGGTTGGAACCAAAGATCTCAAACTTGGACTCATCAGACCAAAGCACAGACTTCCACTGGTCTAATGTCCATTCCTTGTGTTCTTTAGCCCAAACAAGTCTCTTCTGCTTGTTGCCTGTCCTCAGCAGTGGTTTCCTAGCAGCTATTTTACCATGAAGCCCTGATTCACACAGTCTCCTCTTAACAGTTGTTCTAGAGATGTGTCTGCTGCTAGAACTCTGTGTGGCATTGACCTGTTCTCTAATCTGAGCTGCTGTTAACCTGCGATTTCTAAGGCTGGTGACTCGGATGAACATATCGTCCACAGCAGAGGTGACTCTTGGTCTTTCTTTCCTGGGGCGGTCCTCATGTGAGCCAGTTTCTTTGTAGCGCTTGATGGTTTTTGCAACTGCACTCGGGGACACTTTCAATTATTCAATTCATTTCTTAAAGTAATGATGGCCACTCGTTTTTCTTTACTTAGCTGCTTTTTTCTTGCCATAAAACAAATTCTAACAGTTTATTCAGTAGAACTATCAGCTATGTACTGTATCCACCTCCTGCACAACACAACTGATGGTCCCAACCCCATTTATAAGGCTTGAAATCCCGCCTATTAAACCTGACAGGGCACACCTGTGAAGTGAAAACCATTTCAGGTGACTACCTCTTGAAGCTCATCAACAGAATGCCAAGAGTGTGCAGAGCAGTAATCAAATCAAAAGGTGGCTACTTTGAAGAACCTAGAATATGACATATTTTCAGTTGTTTCACACTTTTTTGTTCAGTATATAATTCCACATGTGTTAATTCATTGTTTTGATGCCTTCAGCGTGAAGCTACAATATTCATAGTCATGAAAATAAAGACAACTCTTTGAATGAGAAGGTGTGTCCAAACTTTTGGTCTGTACTGTACATTAGGAAAACTATCTGATTTTTTTTTATATCTTCATGATAGACTGTCATATACAAGTATTACAGTAAACATTCTCGTATATAAAGTAAAAATTGTAACACTTAAAACCTAATACATTACTCTACCTAGAATAGCTGCAGACAGTGCAATGGGGTAGACCGAGATGCTACCTTGCCCAAGGGTACGATGCAAGGCCAAGAACAGCCCACTTCTAAGGAAGACAGCAATAAACCTGTGACACTACAGAGACACAAGTATCCACTGATCACTGCTTAAATATTAGACAGGAAAAATAATACTGAATAGTTGCAGAGCATATTTCTGTTCCCCCTGTGGTCTCTCTTCACCTTTAATACACTGGATTGTTAGCTCCTTAGCATTTCAACATGTTCAAGTAATCTATGATGATCCTACCCACAGCCGACCACTGCATTTAAGTCCTGCCTATTATGACAAATCTTCAGTTGCTTTTATTGCAGATTTTAAAAAAACATAACAGTAAAATCTGGCAATTTGTATTTTAATAGTTTACAATATTTTGTAATAATGTAATCAGAGCGCTTAATGATCTAGCTCCATCACATATCAGAGATCTGATCCATGTTCCATACGTTCCTAACAGAGCATTTAATTCTCAGACTGCAGGTTTACTGGTGGTTCCTAGAGTCTCTAGAAAAAGAATGGGAGGCAGATCCTTTAGTTATCAGGCTCCTTTCCTGTGGAACCAGCTCCCAGTTTTAGTCCGTGAGGGAGACACCGTGTCTACTTTTAAGGCTAGGCTTAAAACTTTCCTGTATGATAAAGCTTATAGTTAGAGTGGCTTAGGTTATCCTGAGCTATCTCTGTAGTTATGCTGCTATAGGCTTAGGCTGCTGGAAGACATAATGACCACTTTCACTCTCTTCGCTACATTCTCACACCACTCTCCAATTTTGCATTATTTGCTGTTGCTTCAACTTTTAACTTTATTCTTCTCTTCCTAGAAGCTCCACCTGGCCTGGCTCTGCGTTTAGCTGTGGCACTTTCCAGGAGGGGGGCATCGGCTAAGCTGCTGCTGAGTTACTAATGCCTTTAACATTAAACTTTTTCCTTAACATAGAAAGTACTACTGGATCAGAGCTTCAATGGTCTTTTGGGTGTATGTTCGTCAAACCTCCAGCCGGTCAAGGCAGATGACCTCTCACACTGAGCCTGGTTCTGTTGGAGGTTTCTTCCTGTTAAAGGGGGGGTTTTCCTTTCCACTGATGCATGCTCAGTATGAGGGATTGCTGCTAAGTCAATGCAAGCGATTGCCAACAGTCGCTACAAGTGCTTTTTTTATAAAGTGCTGTGAGAAGTGGTGTTTGAAATTGTACTCGTGGTCTTCCGCATCTTTCGGGACCGGGTCGCGGGGGCAGCAGACTCAGTAGAGACGCCCAGACTTGTCTCTCCTCAGACACCTCCTCTGGGGGAAGCCCAAGGCATTCCCAGGCCAGCCGAGAAACACAGTGCTTCCAGCGTTTCCTGGGCCGTACCCTGGGCCTCCTCGTAGTGGGGCATGCCTGGAACACTTCCCGCAGAAGGTGTCCAGGCCACGTCCCTATTTAAGCATCAAAGATCAGGTTGTCCAGGTGTCCACCTTTGTCCGCTGCCCGATCCTATTTGAACCGGTTCCTCATGATTCCCCCAGCAGGTGGTGAGCCCATTGGGGGATGGCCTCGCTTCTCCTGTTCGGGTTCGGCCTGGCCGGGTCGAGCGAGGAGTAACGGAGCCACCAGGCGCTCGCCAATGAGTCCCGACCCCAGGCCTGGGCCCGAGGGGGGACCCCGGCTCCTACGTACCGGGCGACGCCACGTGCCTTGTTCTAGTGGTCCTCATGAAGGCGTCTGATCCACTCTTTGTCTGGCCCCATCACCCAGAGCCTGTTTGCCATGGAAGACCCTACCAGGGGCATTAAAGCCCTAGACAACATAACCTCTAGGATCATTCAGGCACTCAAATCCCTCCGCCATATTAAGGTCAGGGTTCAAGGAGGGGCATGTTGTGACTTGGCGTTATATAAATAAACTGTATTAAATTCAAGAGTTTCATGAGCTAGTAACACAATGGATGTGGTGTACAGTAACATGAAGAGGCTTAAAGTGCATCCAATCAGATCATATTTCTGTGATGCTTTTTCCACCAGGCAGAATGCTACGGAGACACATTCTGATGGTATTTGGGAAGATAGTCTTCTTAAAGGACTCACCTGCAGTTCTGTGGAACTACTTGTCAAACAACAGGTACAAAAATATCTGAACATATTCAGAAAAGGTGCTGGAAAAATCTATCTGATTATAACTGATAGTTAAACTGTACCACATTGATGAGATTCTTATGTGTGAGACTGATGTTGCATGAGAGTAGATGATTGGATAAATGCCTCAACAAAACAACACAAAACCATATACAAAAAACGATTTATTGAATACAGTTTCTGGGTTATGTGGGACCTATAACGGTTCATCCAGCTATTGAAACACTGAAACGATTCTCCTTAAGTGTACACTCAGATGAACTCAGACAAAAATGTTTTTTTTCTAAACACTGAGTATTTATATACTGTTTACATTTTTTTTTACAAAAATGCAGTTTCAACTTCTTTTGCCATCTTTCACAAAGCTTCATTGACTGTTAAACAAAATTGTCATATGTAAGATTAGTTCACCAAAAGTACAAAAAGCTGTTTTTGAAATCACCTTTTGTTACTTGAGTCTAGTTTAACCTCAATGATCTTATTCCTCTGACTGACTCTAAAGAAAGCAACACAAAGGATTGAGAAATGCTGTTAAACGGCAGATGTTATTTTAACATCCCGTTATTTACCATCTCCATGTGCTACCCATTATAATGAACTGACTACAGGGTCAGACAGGGCCTTCCGTGTGTTTGTCTGGGCCGCATGTGACGTCACAGCTGTATCTAATAACAGCTAAACGCTATGGCTAGCATTTACGTAGCATTTACCTGGCAGCCATATTGGAAGGCCAGGTCTGTTAGAACCGCGGTGTAAGCACGCAGCACACAGGGCACCTAGTCATTTATCTGTACTCATACTGCTGTCATTTATCGACAGACAAGTAAAATGGATTCCGAAAAGTGACGTCTACAACACAAAAAGCACTTCGCAGACAGGCTGGTCTCTACAGATCAATGAGAAAACCATCAGATCCTGGACACCGCACCAATTTGTCTGTCTGCTCCGGGTTTAAAATTAAAATTTGAAATTATTACTGTTATCTCAA
The DNA here is from genome assembly GCF_021462225.1 of Girardinichthys multiradiatus. Taxonomy (NCBI): domain Eukaryota; kingdom Metazoa; phylum Chordata; class Actinopteri; order Cyprinodontiformes; family Goodeidae; genus Girardinichthys; species Girardinichthys multiradiatus. The sequence continues at coordinate 5,095,779 of NC_061809.1, forward strand.
TACAAATAGATGACATACAAACTGTGAAATACACACATTTACTAAAATTATGTTAGTAGTTTAAGATGCATTCACTGACTACTGAAACATTCTGAAAACAAGACACCCAGATAATCTACACGTCCCGGTTTGTATCTCCCTAAGTTAGTTTTCAGTTTAAAACAAGATCAAACCTTACCAGAGAGGAACAAAACCTGCAGCAGCGCGGTGTAATAATCCTTTTTAAAGCGATACATCAGATGGAGTTTGGATAAACAGACACGGAGTTTCTTTGACCAACAGGCTGAGGGAGTCGATGGTCAAGACAGACACACGTTACCTTATATGGGAAAAAACGTATTCAGCTTCCGCTTTGATAGAGAAGCACATCTTAACCAAAGTGCCCGTGCTCAAATGGATTTGTGTACAACATACATGAAGCAGCAGCAGCAACAAACATAACATAAATATGAATTTTACATGGAAAATTTTCAACCAACGCCAGTGTGCATACCGCCACCTACTGTACAGCGGTGTGAAAACCTCCTCTGCGTGTTAAGCACATTGTCCTCTCCAAAATGTTATTTTTCATTACTGTTATTAAAGATGGCGCTAAAGATAGACCAGTTTATATTGCTCTGTCTTTAATGTCAGTTTGGCATGAGGAGAGTTGGATAATCTGGAAATCGAAAGAATGGTGTCATCTAGATAGCTTATCAAACACATATCTCTAAAACAGAATAAAATGGTTATAGTTCATGTCTGAGAGGGGGGTTGTGAATGTGGTGCAGTTATGAATAAATGGCATGACAGGAGTGGTAGATTTAACTAATCAGGCCTCCTTCACAACAGACTAAGACCACATTACAGCAATAAAAACCGGTCAGTATTTTATTTAGTCTTTACAGGCGATTATAATTTGGAAAGCATGAAGTACATAATGAGATGTGTTCAAAATGATAGCAGTCCAACAGTCCTTGGGTCATTTTTCTCCATACATGCATTAATGGTGCTAATACAAGTAAGTACTGCTCAAATATTCAGTGACAAAATGATTGTGTATATTATGATAGAAAAAACAATAACTGTAGTTAAAGAAATTGATTGATTTGAATGTGGAGATGAATTGGATCAATTTGTCTTGGAAAGATGACATCTGTTGTGAACTGATGCTATATAAACTGATCGGATTCTGATTAACCAGAACATATCTGAGAGCCTTTGGGCAACTTGTCAAGCTTTACTGTTAAAAAACCAACTGTTAAGCAGATAAATGTATTGACTGACATGTAGAAACTAAAAATCACAAACAGTTCAAGAAAATAATTTGGATCTCTGCAATAAAACATCTATATCGGAGAAACAAAACAGTATAAAACTAAAACTCTTTGTATTTGAGCTGTTTGACAAATTCTAGAGATTCATGTATCCTTTTTGCTCTGTTTTGTACCAAACTTCCAAAGCCCTACTGCAGTGCATATCCCAGTTATAAATGGTCTGCATCAACACGGGATGCAGTAAACGATTATCACGTTTTCTTTTGCTGCCAAGTGGCCAATAACTCCTGACATCTCCATTCAGATGTGGTCCAGCCAGCCTGAGCCGACCTAGTGAGTTTGACACATAACAGTGAAGCTCTGGTTTATTTCTTAAAGTGTTCACTTTATTATTTTGTCTTAAACATCCTGACAATTCATACAAAGCAAGTGTCAATCTTTAATGAAAATACAACAGGTCTAGTGACATTAAAATAGTACAGAACCCTCATTAAAAATGAAAATAAATAGAACCTTTTGGTTTAATATCAAATGAAACTTCTACAAATGCCAACTTCCAAGATTCCATCTAAGACCTATATGTTTGACTCATTTCTGCTCTAAACAATTTCAACATGTTCTATATCTGGTACATTCTCTAATGCAGTGCCAGTTGAAAAAAAGCACAATTTAAGGCACAGTTGGATCATCTGCAGCAAACTGTCACTGCAGCAAGCAAACACAAATATGAAAACTATAATTTTACACAGCAAGAACTGAGTCCAATATTTTATTATCTGCATTTAAAAGTTTCAGCTTATGCTATTGTTTTAGGAATACAGAGGTGAAGCAGAAACAGAGCTTAGTGTGCCTCAAATCCTTGCAGTGTGTGGGATACATGGAAATTAGGATCAGATGTGACAGCTGTCCTTTAATAAAAGAGTGATGACATCATTACTAATCAGCTTTTTAATCCAAACATAAGCAATGATAAAATCAGGAGGCAGCAGGAACAAGTAGCCCCAAGTTAAATAGTGGTCTCCTCGGACCTGGAGTTCACGTTCACAGAATCAGAACATACAGCATTTATTTATTATGTTGGAAACTGGATTTAGCGAGGCAACAAAAAGCAAGAAGTCTAATAAATCCTGTCAGAAATTATACTTTGAAAGTATACTGAACTAAATCTTGGTCTGAGGAGAAGTCAGGTGTCCAACTGATTTTGGTTTTCTGATGCACTGCTCATTCCCTGCAGGGCACACGAGGAAGATCAGGTCATACATAAAAATGAACAAAGTGGTTTCATCAGCTTTTCTTGCCAATGTACTGAAACGCTGCTGTCGCATACTCTCAGGGTTAGCTGTAGATGCACACATACTCTGCTGTGGTTAGAAGCAGGAAATGTGCTCAGAATGTCAACTTCTCATACAGACCATCTTGTGCTTTAATTCACACATTTCAAGCAGAAAGTCGGAAAGATTTGAGTTGTACTGAAAGCGGACGTATGACTCCACTGTTGTGAAGAACTATGGGAAAGTAACAAAGATAATACTCAGTTTGCCTTTTTTTTTTTATTCTATGACACTTGAAATATAAACTTTGTCTTTAAAAAACTCTGCACCACTGAACAGTTTCCGTCAAATATGCTGTGTTCCCTCAATGAGAGAGCAACAGTTCTATCATACAGGGAGGGACCGGCCAAACAGGGCCCTCTCAGGAGAAGCCTGAAGAGTTCAGGGGTCCGTGTTGTAGCGGACAGGGTATGGTGTTTGTGGGGTTCTGGTGTAGGCTGGAAGCTTTCAGGGGTGTGTTGCAGCCCTGGGCTTGTGGGAAGCGCTGGTGGTATCGATCCAGACGCAGATACTTGACGGTCACCAGCTTACCTGTTAGTAAATGAAACACTCTTTAATACAGAGATAAGTACTGGAGGTGACTCAGAGAGTACAACATCTAAACCAAAGAGCTGTGAAAAAGTATTTACCCCCTTTAAAGATTTCCTCTAGGTTTGCTTTTATGTCCCATTTAATCATATTAGATAAATGTTTGATGGTTCATTGATTGTCTACAAGGTGATGCATACACACACAAACACACACTAGATATAATTCATGTATTTTACCATCAAACCAGGAGCCATGCAGAGCTTTAAAAGCTTTTCCTGAGTGCTCTGCAGAAAGACACTTCACGTATACACAGCCCTGTGGAAACAAAGGGTTCAGAGGAGAATCAATGTAGCCCACAGAATCCAAGCTTGTTCTACTTGGAACACAGTCCACCTCACTAACCTCTTTAGAGTTCTTGTCAACAGAAATATGGACAATGCCATCATTGTCACTGCATTTCTCCAGGATGGCTTCTTGGATGGCTAAATCCCAGCTGTCACCAACCTCCCTGCAGATGCACACAAAACTCGCAAAATCTACAAGCAGCTTTGGTTTGACAGCCTTTACTAGCTCCAACATGCTTAAAAAGAGGTACCTACATGTCTGGGTCAAACATATTCCTTATCTTCAGACATGGAGTCAGACTATTGGGGGGAGAATTCCTCCGGTCCAGAGGGAAAGCTGAAAATAAATGAACATATCACATGAGAACATATACCAACTATGCCCTGTTCACGCATAGCAATAACTCTCACTGTGTTTAGTGACATGCCAGAGAACTGGATAAATAATGCCCCCACCATGTCAGATGTGACTTCAGGTACTTGCTTTAAGCAGGTTTTTCTACGACTGCAGTGAAAAGCATTTCATCTACTGTATGCTTTTGGTGTAGTGGGATTTCAATCAGTTGCGGCAGACAGAATTAGGATAATTTGGTTTGTTCTGGGTCTGAGGAAGTTCCTACAGTTCAAAATATCAGATAATATGTCTGGAAGCAGTTGGTCTCTGCTTCTCTGTAGGATATGAGACATGGGGGAAGGTAAAGTCTGATCTCAGTTATCGGGGACCCAGAGTGGTTAACAATGTTAGAATTAAAAGAGAAAATAAAATATTGGCTCAATAAAACAATGCTTCTGTAGAAAACAGCAACATGTTACGTCAGCTACAAGAAACTACTTGTGTAGTACCAAAAATAAAAGTGGCTAAATGAAATCAGAATAAAAGCACATCAGTGTATTGGTGTTCTGAGATCACATTAGAACATCACTGTCTGTACATAAGGGAGCAGGGAGGTACCATGATGCATTGCCTCTCTTGCATTAAGACTGGCACCGTTTTCCTGAAGTGACGTACCTTTTCCCTGCCAAACTTTAGACTTGTCACAACTGAGAGGCGGCTGGATCCACCTCCACACCAGGAAGTCTGCTCCCTTAATCTTTTGCGTTTCTGTTCGGATCCTGGACTCATTCGCTGAGAGAAAATGTACTGCCCGATCCCAAATCTTCTGCATCTTCCTCCTGTCAAACAGTTCAGATGTTAATACTTTCTTTAGAGATTGAGGTACAGCACACAGGATTTCAAGCATTGCTTTGTGTTCATTTGATGATTAAGGCTTACAAATAATGACAAGCCCAAAACAACCCAAAATTCATCTGGTCAGAAATGACAGCATTTAAAACAGAATGTGGGCCAAAATAAAAAGCACGTTCATGTTAAGCATATGCAGTGAATACATGGTCAGGGTTCCCTTTGTAAGCTTTCATTTATTGTGGCGCCCATGGTCCGTATTTGATGGTACCGACAGGACAGGGGACAGAGAGAAAAGGAAAAACCCATCAGTAAATAGTTCAGGGCCTGAAGATGGTGCACCCGCTCTGAACCACTCAGTGCCTGGCCTTTTCAATGAATTATTGAATCAATGAAGCGTGACAAGAACAAGATCAGCCTGCGGTTTTGCGGAGATGTTTAGGAAGCTCAGATTGCTTTGACACCAGCCTGCAGCTCATCTGCATTGGTTGGTTCTGGTGTCTCTCATCTTCCTGCAAGAAGTGCTCTAAAATGTCCCGGTAGGTGGGTGCTCTGACATTGAGCTAGATAAAACAAAGTGGACCAACAGCAGCAGATGAAATGACATCCCAAACCATCAATGACTGTGGAAACTTCTCAACGGACCTCGGCAGCTTGGATTCTGATTCTCTACACTCTTCCTCCAGGTTATGGGACTTTGGTTTCCAAATGAAATGCTAAATTTACTTTGATCTAAAAAGAGGACTTTGGACCATAGAGCAACAGAGTCCAGGGGTCTCATGTACGAAGTGTCCGTACGTACGAAAATCTGCCAGCGAAATGTTTTACGCACAACTCAGCACTTTTAAACATTTGACCTGCCGTGAAAATGTGCAGAATTCACATGATTCCATGTTAAAGCTAAATGTTTAATTAAAAACACACAGACACGGTGATGTATGAGGTAATGCAGCCAGGGTGGACTTCCTGGTCATATTGTGTTAGAAACTTCTGAGTATCTGATTGAACCTATTAGTAGCTTCATGTTTGAGCTGGGCAATAAATCTGTTATTTAGGCCACATGAGATGAGAAAATGACTATCGCCAATATTGATATACATTTGCATAACAATCTATATCATCGTCATGGTGACAGCAGAGCCAATTAAACTTACTTGTAATTAAAATTACAGTGTTCAGCATTAGACATGCTTTAACCACATCTCCCAGACACATTGTGCTCGTCTTATTTTTTTAACCATGTCCTGTCCGGCGGAGTAGCACACAGGATTGTTGTCAAGAAAAGCCCAACAGATTTACTTTCACAAGTGGAGCATTACAGCTAAAGCTTTAAAGCTCTGCTTGATATTATAAAAAGAAGCTTTATTAGAAACTGCTTTGGGATTATTTCAATTGTTACAGACACGGAGACAGAAATGAATAAGAAAAAAATAAGAAGCACAAAAGAGAGAGAGGTGGGCAAAGATGGAAAAGGGAGAGAAGGAGAAAAGAATAGAGGAAAAAAAGAAGGATGAAGAGATTACGGCTCAATATAGAACATTTATGTATCTGTTAACACCTGAATCTAAACACCTGTGGGTCAAAGTGTGAGCGTGCTTGTGTATACAAGGTTTCTCAATAAAAATATGCAATAGTGAGTGTGAGGAGCCACAGACCTGCCCCCTTGGACCCGGGACAGATACGGAGGAGATCTGAGCCATAGACATCCAAAGCCCCCCAGAGCACAGGAACCCCAGGAGAACCACCACCGGGACTACCGCAACCCACCCAGAGAAGAGCAGTGGAGAGTCCCAGGGGAGCCACCCAGCAGCCACAGTGCAGAAGCCCCAGAGAGCTGCAGCGATGAGCCCACAGGCCCTGCCGGCAGCCATCTACGCCCGAGCAGATCCAGCCATGGACCCAGAAACCCGAGACCCTGGAACATATCACTCCCCAGGCAGAGGCTCGACAGAGCCCAGGGGTCCAGGACCCGGCAAGCAGCCACCGGGGAGAGAGCCAGCACACACCAAAGCACCCAGCCCCAGATACCTAGAACCACAAGTACACCTGCGGGCAGAGACACCAACCACCGGCAGGTAGTGTGGCGGGGAGGGAATACGTCTCACATTTGATGGGGGCCTAAACTGATCCAGGAGAGGGAGAAGCCCAGACAGGTTTTATTTGAACCAAAAACAGTCTGAGAACAGTTTTTCTTCTCTAAAGACCTGATGTTGCTTTAAACTGGTCAGATTAGTGGTTCTTGTAATTTTTTGCCATCCGGGTTTACTCTTCACACTGGGCAGCCAAACGGCAGCACAAACTTTGAGTGAGGCTGGTTAAAGGTCAGAGTCTGAGTCTTGGTTCATGACTGAATTATAGGTTTGAACATTAATACAGTCATTGGGAACCTCGTTTTAAATAAACCGATACATATCGTTTACTGAGATAAAGCCCAAATATACAGAGATACAATTTTTAAAGGTTTTTGGGTGGCACTAGTGCCTTTATTAGCTCTAATCAGACAGGAAGTGGGCGGAGAGAGAAGAGGAAGAGACATGCAGCAAAGGTTCCAAGGTTGGGAATAGCCTCTGGGGTGCCTGTTCTACCTCTACTCTACGCCCCGCACCGCCCTTTTCTGGAGATATAACTGAGGTCGTTTTGCCCTGCCCTAGGTGGCAGTCAGCTGACTTAGAGCCAGAAAGATGAGATGAGAGTGAGACTCGGCATGAAGAGAACTCACCGATCCTTTGGCTGAACCAGAGAATCTCTGACGTGAGGGATGGGCAGGTAGGGTTCCAGGTCCCGGTTCTCCTGGCAAGCTTCACCGTGGGTCCTTAATACATCTGGACAGCAACACAGTTTAGATGAAGTTATGCTTTTTATTTCCATGGTTTCTTTACATCCAGACAAAGTCACATGTTTCTGTTGTTCTTACCAATGATCCTCTCCACCATGTCGTACATTTGCCTCGTCTCCTCCTCCTCTCTCCTCCAGCGATACTTTACATAGCAGACCACACTCCACACAAAGCCTACAGCTACACAGAGACATGTTCACTTTAACTGCAGAGAATAAAAAACACATTCATGACCCTGTCCGGTTTCTCTCAGGTACTAGTAAAGAAAATAAAAACAGCTGATAAAAATCTGATGTAGAAGTCAGATAATTAAACCAAATGTTTTCAATGGACACCAAGTCAAGACAGAAAATTTTGTTTCCATAAAAACAACAAACTCAGTCATGTCTGCCTGCTAACTGGGCTTTCCTTCCACTTCAGTTCAGCTTCCTCAGCACAGTGAGGGGTTGGTCATCCACAGTGATACCATCCGGTTCCACTACAGTGGACTGCTTCACCTCACTTGCTTCAGAGCTGGCTGGATGAAATTGCTGTAGAGTTAAATGTTTTGTATCATTGGTGCCCTCATTTTGTAAATATTCTCTGCATAAATTTCATAAAAACATACAGAAGAACTGCTTTCTTAGTGCCTTTATAATTCAGACCATGTCTTATTTAGTTTTATAGGGGCCACAGAGAGCCCTGGCCTTAAGGGTGTAAGACTAATTAGGGTTAGGTTTCGTTTTGCTTTATCCAGGAAGAAAACCCATTTTTGCTGACCTGTTTTTTAAGTGTAATTAAACCTCTTTTTTCGTTCGTTCGTCGTCTTCCGCTTTATCCGGGGGCAGCAGACTCAACAGAGACGCCCAGACGTCCCTCTCTCCAGACACTTCCTCCAGTTCCTCCAGGGGGAGCCCAAGGCGTTCCCAGGCCAGCCGAGAGACATAGTCCCTCCAGCGTGTCCTGGGCCGTCCCCTGGGCCTCCTCCCGGTGGGACGTGCCTGGAACACCTCCCGAGGAAGGCGTCCAGGAGGCATCCGGTATAGATGCCACCTCAACTGGCTCTTCTCGATGTGGAGGAGCAGCGGCTCTACTCCGAGCCCCTCCCGGATGGCCGAGCTCCTCACTCTATCTCTAAAGGAGTGCCCGGCCACCCTACGGAGGAAGCTCATTTCAGCCGCTTGTATCCGGGATCTCGTTCTTTCGGTCATGACCCAAAGTTCATGGCCATAGGTGAGGGTAGGAACGTAGACCGACCAGTAAATTGAGAGCTTTGCTTTTCGGCTCAGCTCTCTCTTCACCACAACGGACCTCTTTTTTTACACAAATAAAAAAAAACTGATATGTGAACATTTCCTAAAGAAGTACAAATTTGGAAGGGTTTTCTAATTTTATCACGACTGTATAAAGGGGCAATAATTACAATATGAGTTGAGGGAATTCTAAAACAATGGAGTTTATCAAAGCTAAGTGATCTGCTCACCATTTTAAAGTCACATGACTTCCTTTGCAGAAGTCCACTCTGCTCCGTAATGTCAGCAACCAGCAGCATGCAGTCAGATATCAGCAACAAGCCCACATGCTTTCATTCCCCCACCCAGAACTCAGCGTGTTTGTGACATGCAGCCCACTCACCAACAGCAACGAGGAGGACTTTGCTCGTGACTGTGAGCAAGGCTCGGCGAAAGCGGCATGCAAACGGCATCCTGGGATGTGTGGATTCTAACCAAGAGATCTCAGACACATCTGTCACTGGATCGTCGGCTATCAGCCCACTCAGCCTGAAAATACACACCAGCCCATCACATGTACACCAACATCTGTTCAAGATCACACCATAAACACATCTGTTATGGTTACAGTAATGAATTCATGTATTGTCTTTGTAGCTCTTGGTTCCCTGGTTCCTAGAGCCTCATTTACAGATACTTCCTGATATTTGTCACTTAGATCTGTTAAAACCCGACCGATACATGTTGCGCTGCCATAATCAGTCCTAGGAAATGAAACATGTTGTGTTTCCTACAAACCTGCTGTTAGTACAGGTGAGCCCAATAATAAATAATAAGGCAATGTAAAAAAAATTTTTTAAAAAGGAGTTTCAGTTTTGACAAAAAAAATTAATCTATTTGTATTTACATTTTATAAAAAAAAGATTGTCAAAAACATTTAAACCCTCCATAATAATCAGTAGAAAAAATTGTTCCTGCACTTATGACGTTATGGACATATGGGTCCAAACCTTCACCCCCACTTCTCAAATTTACTTCTGATTATCATAGTAATTATCTTGCTATCTATAACATTTATTCTTATGCACCTTAAAAAAAATCAATATACATCTATACCAGCAAGCAGCCCATGGATGGCCAGATTATTTGAGATAAAACAGGTGTTATCTCTACTAACAGTAAAAGGGACATGTTGTTATTTCTCACCTTATACCAACATCCTGGTCAGCACGGATGATCCACTCCAGAGAGTTGTCAATAAATTCTTTACAATCTCGATTCTGGGCCTTAATAACAGACACACAGTAAAAATATTGACCAGACTCAACACTAATCAATTTTTATTCAAATGAGTCAATTTAGGTTTAAATTCTTAGATTTTCCAAACGTAGGGGTGGATGCTTCACCAAACCAAAATATAACCTAAGGTGAGCTGCTGATCAAATGATTTAACCTACCAATAAATACTCTGTGACCTCATCTCTGGACAGACTCCTTTTCGGATACTGCTGGTCTCCACAGTCATGATGCCCTATAAAGCAATAACAGTGTTACATTACGTCTGGACTGCTTGCTTCTACTACTAAAGTGAAAAACTCAACAATGACCCATGCGACAAAGACAAACTGTAGATAGAGGCAATAGCTACCAGCAACAATGGCCAAGTGCTCATGAAGACTGAGCAGCAGATTTAGGATCACATCTTTTTCTGCCTTAGTCTGCAAAGAGAAACATTTGGTTACCATGGCACCAACAGAACTTTGTAACATTAGCTCAGTACTAAACATTATTCATATTAACTTAGAGGTTTTTGATCTTCCTTCAGACATGCCTATGACACCAGCTGTGTGAAGATCAGGAGCCAGAAACTCAAACTGCTTATTGACCTAGTTAGTTGTTAGTAGTGATGCACCAATCAGTGATCAAAATCAGCCAATTTTTTCATTCAAATATCTTTCTTTTCCATGTTCATCAAACAGATCAAAATGAAAAGTCACACTTTTTCTGCTCTGATCAACTGCGGATTGAACCAGGTTCAGCTTTGGTGACTCACTTTCTAACCCTAACACCACTACAAAGGGACATGCAGCACTTTTTTCTTTTAGGGTCAATATTCACAACATTTAGTTATTCATTTAAAACAAAGTTAACAGAAATGAGTTTGCGTGTGTCAAAGGAAAACTGCAACTAATATCCACAACAATCCTAGAAAACCAAGTTTGCCGTTTAATGTTGTGAGTTGGATATAATAACGCAAACTTAAAGCACTGCTTGGACACAATATATGTTTGTAGGGTTGAGTATTCATAATTTGCATATAGATAATTTGGCCAACTGGATGGAACAACTGCACATTGTTAGTGGTTGCTATAATAAAGCTCAAAAGGTGCTTCTTTCTTTATCATTGCACAGTGAAAAATGTGGGTTTGAAATGATAAATTAAATGACACGTTTTCCTGATAATGGACAGCCCTACACCAACTTCATCAGTTAATACTAAACCTCATTTTTCTCACTCATCTTTGTTTTCTAACATAATCATTTCTCCACCGCCTTGTGTCTTCCAGGTGTGGGCACTGAAGGCAGTGAAAGACCACCAGACAGGTCTAATGTTATTAGCATGCAGATGGGAAAATCCATGTGACTTGGGAAAAATATTGCTGTTGAAATACTGAAAGAATATAAGAGAGACTGGGAAAAAAACAAGTGATATTATTTTAATAGACCCTTTGGTGTTTAATCAGCATGATTTACTGACCCAGTTAGAAGCATTCTAATTTGATCCTTGTTATAATACAGTGTGTTAAAGTTCAGTTTCTGCCTGTTTTTCATAGAAACCACAGATATGCCAAACATATACTACTTTTACTGACTGCAGGAAAGAAAACCGCTCCAAAGGCATCCTTCCCAGGGAAGCACAGAGGTTTTATACAAAAGCCTATATTAAAATACAACTAAAAAAAAAAGCCTAGCAAATACATTACTCTTTGCTTCACTCTACGGATCGAAGGAAACACTGATTTCATTAATGTCAATTTTATGGAGTACAAAAGGAGCAGGAAGAAAAAATATACTTACATATAAGCTGTCAAAGTGGCTGCCAAAGGGGTGGCTCTTAACTACAGCACAGGAAAAAAGAGACAAACAATAAATACAGATACTGGATAACAACGTGAAATCAAAGTCTAACCAGAAAGTTTTAAAACGTATTCAAACTCATTGCTATACATTTAGATAATGTGACGTTCACATTGGATCAGTTTAAATATACTGATTAACTTGAACCATTATGCTCAGATATGTGGCATAAAGCAGTGATAGGTTGGGGGAGACCACCACCAACTCTTCACTATTACTGGGATTCCTTTCTCTGTGCTCTATTCCACTGCCTCAGAAGACAGCGAACTCCCAGCCGGACTCATTCAGCGTTGCAGTCATGGAGAACAATCTGAGAACCCATTTCTACCCTTCAGCTACTCGCTGTAACTCCTCTATGGACAGAGCTGTGCTGACGTTTTTGCCGCCTCACAGATTTCTTATGTTTTTGCTTTTTTTGTCACACTTAAATAAAAATAACTGATTAAAACAAATTTTAAGATCAGACAGATAACCTGAGGAAATGCAAAAATAAAATCTATCCAACCCAATCTGGCCCTGTGTGAAAACATCACATCCTCCTTGGTAACTCCTCGTTTGATTTTACTAGCCTAACCCAAACTTTTATAACCAAGCAATCACTTAAATGGAACCTGTCTGACAGCACGAAGTAGGCTAAAAGATCTCAAAGCAACACATCATGCCTCAATCTTAAGGACAACTGAGAAGGAAAGTAACTGACATCAAGGTAGAAAGGACTTGTAAGGCGTTGGGAATCCAGAGAACCACAATGAGAGCCATTATCCACACATACAGAAAGCATGGGGCAATGATGAACCTTCCCAGGAGTGGCCCCAAAATGACTCCAAGAGAACATCTACAGCTCTGCAGGCCTCATCGCCTCAGTTAAGGTAAGAGGTCATGATTCAACAATAAGAACGAGAGATTAGGAAAAATGGCCTCCATGGAGAGTTCCAAGACCAAAACCACTATTGATCAAAGAGAACACAAGGCTGTTTCACATTTGCTAAAAATATCCTGCTGATCCCAGAGGCTTTTGGGAAAATAATGATGAGAAAACTGGAGATTTTTGGAAGGTGTGCATCCTGTTACATCTGGAGTAAAGCTAAAAGTATTTCAAGAAAGAACATAACTTCAGTCAAATAGGGGGTGGTAGTATTATGGTCTGCGGCTGTTCTGCTTCAGGACCTGGATGATTTGCCATGACAGATGGCACCACAAATTCTGCTCCAAATGTCTGGCAACCAGTTGGTAACTTTAAAAGTTTAGTTTGGATTTTTTTATAAGCAAGGTTAACGTAAACTTATTGCTAATAGTTCTCTAACCTGTAGTAGAAAGATGTCAAATCACCATGAACTTGTTGGAAAGAAAATAAGACTTAGGAGTGGTGAATGGCTAATAAGCTGGTCAGATGTTCAATTAAGATCAAAGAAAATATAACAGAACAACACTTAAAAATCATAAACTAACCTGTTAGGCTCAAGTGCACTTAAGTTATAAAGTAGGGTAATTACCCAAAGCGCAACAGGAAGTCTACCTCTGAGCTGCTTGAAAAACCAAAATGAATCTTTTGGTGTGACCTAGTCAAAGTCCAGATTGAGATACCTTCAATAACTGAGATATCATGTCATCATCTTAAACAGACTGTTTTCAAAACCCCTCCAATGTGGCTGAATTATACCAATTATGGGAGGAAGAGTGGACCAACATTCCTCCACAGTGATGCAACAGATCAGTCAATTATAGCAAGCGATTGGATGGCGGTTAGTGGCGAGCGTGGCACAGCCAGGTAACTAGGGTCTTCATTAGGTCGGAGGCATAATCACCTGAACCTGCAGGACCAAACGCTTCATATAACACTTTGTGTAATTAACCTATATGAATTTCACTTTGGGATTTAAATACCTAAATATATATATATTTTTCAGTGTACGGAAAATATATAAAGCATACTTCAATAACATAATGCACTGTTTAATTTGGATATTGTTCCCTAATTTTACAACATTTATCGTTTGGTCATTTCTAATTTTCCTGAACATGTCTATACTTTGTAGTGTGGTGCTACATTAGATGTCTTGTTTCCCAGTTTGGTGTACCTGTTCCGTTTCAGGACTATGGGTGCCTTTCCATCACTATCTAGAAGTTTTAACTAGTTTATGTACTGCTCTTCAGTGACTTCTGTGGATCTCCTTAGCTTACACAAGTTACAGGAAAAACACAAAGATGTTGAGATCAATTTGAGTTCAATAAATCCCAACACCGGTGTTTCCTCAATAAAAACATTCAGACCCTTTCATTACATTTGGGAACGTTACAACCGTTCTCTATAGAAATTGGCCAAGATGACAGATTTTACGGATACTTACTAACGCCATCCTCCCCCGAGGATCCAGAGCCCCTCATTCGGATGTACATGAGACCGAGCAGGAGAAAGAAGAGGCAGGCTGCTGTGAGCAGGAACATGGACAGATAATGAGCACTGAAGCTCCCAGAGGAGACTTGCTCTTCTCTTTTAAACTGCAGCAGGAGCTCATCCTCAGGAACAGCTAACTTGTTCTTCTGGGCTGCAGGTCCGTATGCGTGGTTCGGAACGGGGCTGTGATTAGGATAGCCCCCCTTGGAGGTCAGAGTCGGGCTGCTGGAACCGGGGAAACGTGGTCTCAGCCCAATGCTGAACCTACCGGCGCTGTTACTCCTGGACGTCCCCTCCTCGCTGTTAACATGGTTGTTTTCTCCGGTCTTACTTTGGTGGTCCTCATCGAGGGAGACGTAGATTGAGTTCCTGGGAAACATGTGGCTCCGCGACCCTCCCAATGCGTCCAAGTCTCCTTTCCTTTCCTTTTCTTCATCTTCTTCTCTGCCTCCTACCATGGTTCTATTCCCAATCGGATTAAGCACACAGTTTTTTCCTCCGATCCGAGAACCTCTGCCGTCTACATGGGAGAGAAACGGCCCAGTTGAGTAAATCCGTCGCAGCTCCAAACTCCTCCGGTCTCGGTCTGGGCCTCCTGGGCCCCCAACTTCCTCCTCGTCCGAGTCAGAGTACTCTCCTGCTAGTTTGCTTGTGTTCACACGAGCAGCACTACTGCCATTTACAGGGTGGGAATTCTGCAGTTCTTCATCACTGAGGTCTTCGTCCCTGGATTCATGATCCTGCCTAGATCTCTTCCCAATTTCCCAACCTAACGATGCACTTGTCTGTCCGCCTGGACTCGGGAATGAATTGCTTTTTAGAGTAGTCCCAACGCCGTGGTGCTTCTTGTTAGCCTCGTTAACAGGCGTAGTCACTCTAATCTTCAGCTGTTGTTGTTGAACGGGTGGGTTTCGGTTCGCTCTTTTGAGGTGATCCAGGCCCTTTCTTTTCAGTGGTGTTTCAGCATCAGATTCGTCAGAGCTGAAGCCAAGAACAGAGGACTTTAGGCCCGGTCTTCTACCGGAGCTCAGGCGCCTGACGTCATGTCTAACTGGCCTTGATGCCCCTGTGCTGCTGCTGCTGGTCCCGCTGCCACGGCCTTTACCCCGCTTCTGCTGCTCCTCACGGAACTTCTTCAGTTTCTTTACGTACACCGGACGTGTGTTTTCTGTGATTGGGCCAGGAGTGCAACCAAAGCACTTCAACTGGGAAAAAAGCTCCTCATCTGTTAACTGCGTCGACGCCATCTTTGGAGGGGAAAAAATGTCTGAAAACGTTCTTCTTCGTCTGTTACTTTATCTAGTGCTGTCGTCACACAAAGCTGCATTACTGCCACCTACATTATTTGAATGTGGTTCAAATTCTTATTTGTGTAATATTCTACATTCAGTTACTTGAACTATGTAGCATTAAACTATATATTTAATAATAATATAATATAATTTTTGTCAAATTTGTGGGGATGTTTAAATTATCCACAAACCCTGGTGGACTTAGATTTTAAATTATTTTCATCCAACCAAGAAGTTTGTTCCTAATTTGAAACGAGACGAGGATCTCTGAAAGGTTTATACAATAATTTAAAAAGAGTATTGATAAAAAAACAAAACTATTTACATTTTTGTGAAATTTTACATCTGAAAAATGGTCTATGCCCTCCTCGATAGTCAACGGAAAAGTGTTTCTTGGCATTACAGCAGTAAAACCTCTTAAATCCACTCTTATATTGATGATTTATTTGTGGTGATGAGCTCCAAGTCTTTGAGGTTGAAAGGTCTCTGTGCCATCACCCTAATTTGTAGCTTCCTTTTTATTTTCTTGGCTCAGATACAAGTGGGAACATTGGCTGGGCCACTCCATAATGTTAATATTACTTCCAGCTAAAAGAAACATGTTGGTTAAAATAAAAAAGAACCTTAATCTGCCATGAGTATGGACGTTTGGGCTAAACCAGGCATTTGCAACTTCTCTGAACTAAGGAGATATCTGACAAAGAAAATAATAAAGCCAATAGAGAAATAAAACACAAAATAATGAGTATATCTGTATTTGCTTTATATTTTAACATTTATAAATATAAACATATTGATTTTACATGTCAGCTTCCACTTTTTTTGTGTACATTTACCCATTTGAGTTTTATTGCTTTTCCTCATCTTGTTTTGTTGTAGGTCTTTCAGTTCCTATCAGTTCATTGTTTCTACATAATTATCTGTAGATTGTCAGGTGGCTTGAGGCCTGGTTCACACTGAGGGCCAGATCACCACCATACCAGAATTATATTATTCTGGTCTAGAACAATAAACGTTTCATCTGCATC
This sequence comes from Girardinichthys multiradiatus, assembly GCF_021462225.1. Classification (NCBI taxonomy): domain Eukaryota; kingdom Metazoa; phylum Chordata; class Actinopteri; order Cyprinodontiformes; family Goodeidae; genus Girardinichthys; species Girardinichthys multiradiatus. Next base: position 5,112,324 of record NC_061809.1, read on the forward strand.
ACTCACAGGAATGGTGTCAATATAGTGGTATGAAGACACCATGTTACATGTTACAACACTACTGTTATAATAAAAGACTCTTTCTGCTCTGTATTTCATAACAATGTAGGGCCAATCAGAAATTTAACAAGAAGCACGAGAGGTTTAAAGGTGTAAAATAATCAGAATTTTTATTTAGTCTTCTTTTATCTCCAGTTTCCACTCTCATGCATCAAAATGTTGACCTTTTCTCAATATGTTTGAGATAGGCCAAAACGAGGTAGACATAATCCGCTGGTGGACCGCTTCGCAGTATGGTGTGGGAAGAATCATCTAATTTTTAATGTGAACAAAACAAATTGATTGGAGATTTCAACAGGAATAGGTCAAACATTATTTATTTCATGAGAGAATAGGTGGAGGTGAAGAAGCCGTCTACAAGAAAAGACAGAGCAGACTGTACTTCTTTTGGAAGCTTAGGTCCTTCAGTGTTTCCAGCAAGATGTTGCATATCTTCTATAAGTCTGTTGTGGAGAGTGTGGTCTCTTCTGCCATAATTTGTTGGGATTGCAGTATAAGAGCCAGGGACTTTGAGCTCAACAAACTAGTTCTGTTCTGGGGACTGCTCTGGAACATCTGGAGATGATTGTGCAAAGAAGTAAGAACATTGTGGACAACCCCCCCGAGCATCAGTCTGATCTGCTGTAATACAGACCACCACACGATATCCTTCCTGCCCACAGCCATCACCACCTATAATAACTCTTTGAAGTATCTTGGGTAAGATAAGTTACAAAAAAGTTTAATTTTCTTTTGGGAGTATTTTTGATTTTACTTGAATATCCCGATGCTACTCTTCTCATTGATGCTCAGTGGGAAGAGTCATTTAGTATGCAGTCATGTCCTAAGGCACTCAACCCTAAGCTGCCTAGTGATCTACAGGTCCTTCTCAAAAAATTAGCATATTGTGATAAAGTTCATTATTTTCCACAATGTCATGATGAAAATTTAACATTCATATATTTTAGATTCATTGCACACTAACTGAAATATTTCAGGTCCTTTATTGTCTTAATACGGATGATCTTGGCATACAGCTCATGAAAACCCAAAATTCCTATCTCACAAAATTAGCATATCATTAAAAGGGTCTCTAAACAAGCTTTGAACCTAATCATCTGAATCAATGAGTTAACTCTAAACACCTGCAAAAGATTCCTGAGGCCTTTAAAACTCCCAGCCTGGTTCATCACTCAAAACCCCAATCATGGGTAAGACTGCCGATTTGACTGCTGTCCAGAAGGCCACTATTGACACCCTCAAGCAAGAGGGTAAGACACAGAAAGACATTTCTGAACGAATAGGCTGTTTCCAGAGTGCTGTATCAAGGCGCCTCAGTAGGAAGTCTGTGGGAAGGAAAAAGTGTGGCAGAAAATGCTGCACAACAAGAAGAGGTGACCGGACCCTGAGGAAGATTGTGGAGAAGGGCCGATTCCAGACCTTGGGGGACCTGCGGAAGCAGTGGACTGAGTCTGGAGTAGAAACATCCAGAGCCACCGTGAACAGGCGTGTGCAGGAAATGGGCTACAGGTGCCGCATTCCCCAGACCTGGGCAACAGAGAAGCAGCACTAGACTGTTGCTCAGTGGTCCAAAGTACTTTTTTCGGATGAAAGCAAATTCTGCATGTCATTCGGAAATCAAGGTGCCAGAGTCTGGAGGAAGACTGGGGAGAAGGAAATGCCAAAATGCCAGAAGTCCAGTGTCAAGTACCCACAGTCAGTGATGGTCTGCTGCTGGTTTTGGTCCACTGTGTTTTATCAAGGGCAGGGTCAATGCAGCTAGCTATCAGGAGATTTTGGAACACTTCATGCTTCCATCTGCTGAAAAGCTTTATGGAGATGAAGATTTCATTTTTCAGCACGACCTGGCACCTGCTCACAGTGCCAAAACCACTGGTAAATGGTTTACTGACCATGGTATCACTGTGCTCAATTGGCCTGCCAACTCTCCTGACCTGAACCCCATAGAGAATCTGTGGGATATTGTGAAGAGAACGTTGAGAGACTCAAGACCCAACACTCTGGATGAGCTAAAGGCCGCTATCGAAGCATCCTGGGCCTCCATAAGACCTCAGCAGTGCCACAGGCTGATTGCCTCCATGCCACGCCGCATTGAAGCAGTCATTTCTGCCAAAGGATTCCCGACCAAGTATTGAGTGCATAACTGTACATGATTATTTGAAGGTTGATGTTTTTTGTATTAAAAACACTTTTCTTTTATTGGTCGGATGAAATATGCTAATTTTGTGAGATAGGAATTTTGGGTTTTCATGAGCTGTATGCCAAAATCATCCATATTAAGACAATAAAAGACCTGAAATATTTCAGTTAGTGTGCAATGAATCTAAAATATATGAATATTAAATTTTCATCATTACATTATAGAAAATAATGAACTTTATCACAATATGCTAATTTTTTGAGAAGGACCTGTACATAGCACTGTCATTTTTTTACAAATGTGTCTTTGCCTGTCTGTGATGTATTTCACAAGATTTTGACAATCAAGGTTTAACACTTTTCTATAACACTCAGTGTTGCATTGTGTTTGTTCCCAACTTCTAAGGAAAACAAAGGAGCCAGATTTATCAGATCCCTGCTGGTAAATTAGCAGCTTTGGGGATGAGATTTGACATCAGTTAGACTTAATGAGTAAAACAATCCATTTATCATGACTCAAAAACAACATACATTAGCTTTGAGGAACCCACATTTATTAAACTCATCATTTTGTAAGTAACAATACTTTGGATTTGTTACAAGGGAGCCAGGATATAATTACATATAATGAAAAATCAGATCCACACTGCACAACACTGGAAAACCGCCAAACCGGCATCGTTATATTCCTGGCAGCGAAGCTTTGAGGTTGAGAAGAATTAACACATCACATGGGGCCAAGCAGAAAACCCCTAACTCATTCAGAGCAGACTCTGGTGAAGGATCTCCTGCATCTTCCCAGTCTCTTGTCTCTAGCTCAGACCGTTTAAGGAGATCCTTTAGGAGAATGGCAGAACCGACCTTTAAGCACAAAATGATACATGCCTCCTTCACACTGCAGAGTAACAAAGAAAGCAGATGTAGGCTAAACAACAAAACAAGTCATCAGATTCCACACAGGTATGTATTATGAAACAAAAACACTAAGTAACACTAAGAGAATCCAACAAGTCATTCATTGATATTTAGGTCCCTGTTCAAAGTAAAAAAATAAAGAAATAAATGCCCTGAATATCTTCTGATTGTCTTTATTATTTTAAACAATTATTTTAATGTAATATATTGAATGTAGTTAAGTGTAATCCAGGACTTTTATATAGACTGTACAAAATTGTCTGGATCAGGACCTCAATGCAGTTCTTCAGATCACTTTGGTAATCCCAAATTCAAATCTATGTACACCCTATGATACGGCAGAACCACCTTTAGCAGCAAGGACTCTCAGTAGTAGTTTCTGGATGATTTCATCAGTCACTCACATTACTGTAGAAGAACTTTTTACATTGCATCAGCTCATTAAGTTATGCACACATTTGCTTCTGCACATCTCTCTTGAGAGATCCTCTCATGAGAATGGTTACCAGGGCAGCATTTTAGTTGATTAGCAATTTACTATTGCTGTAAATTGTGATATATCAATTCTCATTAATCTTCATTTTCCAGGCATTTGTCTTTTTTTTACCAATGTGAACTGGCTAAACAGACTTTAAATATTATATCCCACTAAATATTGCATACAAGCAGCCCTTTGCAACACACTGATGTTGGGGTGATGATTGTGTTTAATACATTGTGCACTTCTAATTTTAATCCCATATTGACCTGAGATCCATCTTTGGATCCTGGCTTGTGGGGGCTTCAGCTGCTGTAAATCTGTGCTGCTGGGTAACACTTACTGCTTAAAGAAGTTCTCAGGTCTTCTGCAGTAATGGCCGAACAAAGGAAACAAGTTCCTGGTCATGTCAAACTGAAGCTGAGCTGCTCCACCATCACTGAAGTGATTAGTCAAAATAACCTAACAGACAGACACAAACATTTCAACAGATTATAGGCAACACTGCTGTGAGCTCAGCAGCTAAACAGACACTTCCATGGATTATTTCTTTTTTCCTGCACATTTCTGTATGTATTTCCAAAAGAAGTATATTTCTCCCTCCTGGTACTGATCCAATTGAATGTATTGCTTCTAGTAGAACAAGAAAAAACTCAGCTTGTAAGAAAATCCTCATTGATTTACTAAAGTCAGATGATCAGAGACGAGCACTTTATCAGTATACTAATTGAAGAATTGACTAAAAATGAATCCAAGTAACTGATGTTAGTGACAGGTTTTGCAGTGTTGCTTTCTACATGAAACTCCAATTAAAACTTGACCATTATTGTTCCATGCATGCTTTAAAAGAATTCGTACCAAACTGGTTTCAGTGAAACATCTTTTACTGGTGCTTGCTGTGCACCAGTTCTGTATCCATCAGCAAAGCACCAAAATGTATGGCTCTATTTCAGCTAAATCACAGGAAAAAATGACTCATCAGGAGCGAGGGCCCAACAACCAACGAAAATTATGTGAATACATTTGTTTTTAATCTCCTTCATTTAAAATGACAAACAACTGAGCCTTAAAAATGTAGAAAGGGCTGGACAACAAACTCATCGTCTCAACTGGTTTGTTTGATGTCAGCTGCCACATAGTTAATCATAAAACTACTTTCACAACTATTGTTGTGAACTAAAATAGCAATTGTGCTCGAACCTCCATTTATAAAACACTGATGGGTGTTTTTATATGACCAGCCGATATTTAGAAATTCATTTTGAAGCAGAGTTTATAACTCTTGTTTGTAGCACTGCTTTAAATACCAGAAATTCTCTGTGAAACACTGATTTCAGATTTGATTCGTGGTATTTAGATATCAGCAAACATTTGTTAAACTGTAGTAAACTATTAAGAATCAACTATAGCAGCAGCCCTGGTGGAGAACTGAAATCACTTTGTTGGAGAAACCCAAGCTGTACTCTTAGAACGAGTGAAGAAGATCCTGTTCTGCAGAGCAGAACAATAAACCATCGAAAGCTGGCACATTGACAGACTATGCTAAGCCTTTCTACGTCAGCAGTTTTCATCCGTCACACATTCTCAATGAAATGTAGATATGACAGCAGATATACTGTAGTAGGCCACGTTATTTAGACTGTCCAAGCTGCAGTTCTTTGATTGTGATACATTGTCCAATGGAGGGTTGAGTTGGGCTTCCCCAAACAGTCAGCATTAGCCTAAGTCATTTCTGGATTCATCAAGTCGAGCCTAAAGTTTTTAAACCTGTGACTCAAGTCCACCCTTCTGCTTTTCAGAACCATGTTTCTCTGCAAATAGCTAAAAGCCTAGAGGGGCATGTCTCTACCAGCTTTAATAACCTACAGACTAACATGTTTGTCTACTCTTGTTGGCGAAAGCTCAACTTTCTTGCAAGATGATCTGTATAGATATTGACTTTTTCCTAATGCTTTACTTTAGCAGTCTCTGTAATAAAATGGTGTCTCTGTACAGTTTTCACCAATCCTTACAGAAACAAGTCTCTGAACAGCCGCAGACAACATGAAGCTACATTTGTTTAGACAAAGACTCAATATTTAGTCAAGTTTTTAATATCTGTTTGTGACTCTGATGGAAAATCCTGTTTTTCAAGTTTGAACTATTTCAAATGTGAGGTCTTCTGAATGCATTATGCCACCAATTCAGTCCAATAAAATCAAAGTTCTTTTTATTGTGTCTTAGTTCTCTATATTTTTGAAAGTAAAGTATTTTTGAATTGAATTGAATTGAATTGTTGAAAGCAAAACAGTAAAATAAAGCAGCTGAGTTTGTGAGACTAGCTGAGCACTGGTAATGTGAAGCTACTAAATGCAAATGGAACAATCTGCATCGATTTATATTGGACTTTACTCAGCTACAGATATTACATAGTACAAACATCATGCTAACCCATGAAGTGGGTAACATGCCATACCTCTTGGTAGATAAAGTTGTCCAGTTTTTCTGCCAAGCCCTGCCAAGCAAGTTGGAACAGCGAAACACTCAAGACCTGATGAAGGTTCAGCAATCTGTCCCTCACACACAGCATCATGGGACATGCTGAACTGGACAGGGACATGGCAGAGTGGTCTTGTGGAGGTGGAATGGATAACCATCTAGAACAGAGTGAGCAAAATATTCATCACATTCTTTGAAACGTTTATTCTACATAATATGAGCCAGTTATTTTCTACCACTTCTTCCATAGTGGGTCGCGGGGAAGCTGGTGCCTATCTCCAGCAGTCTATTTATTCTACAGAATGTGTACACTGTATTTTAGAGTCCAAGATATAAAACAGGTCAAAATAAAACTCACTAACAATGATTAACAAAAGCAAAACAGAATTTCCCTTTATTTTATACCTAATGTTTCCAATCCACTCACTGAGAAAACCAATAGGCAGGCAGATACAATGGCCTGATTTAGATGTGACTTGGTGCACATGGAGATGATGTTGAATGATAGTGTTGCAGACAGTTGCTGGAGCATCCAACAGTCAGTCAGAACACTAAGTGGTAGTTACCCATACAGGGGTTGCCTGATCAGGTTGCCACATTAGACAGCATTAGCAGCATCTGACTATCTGAGTCTAAGAAGTGTTGCATTTTGGTGGAATGGAGCCTACTGGTCGCATCGTGTAACTGCCCACCATGCAGTGTGCACAGACAGTTGGAGTCATCCTATAGTGTCTTGTAAAACATGTTCTAACCCATTACCAGGCTTACCTCTCCTGACAGTATGGTTGGGCTTTTTCAGCAGTGTCTCTCATAAGAAAGTGTAGGAGTCTTCCCAACATGTCTCCTTTTAATCGATCCAGCAGTGACAATAGACCATCAAACAGAGATCCCTCCAGGGAAGCTAGGCGACCAACCTCTGTCATTTCAAGGCTGCTCAGTACCTCTTGGTCACCCAGCGAAACCATAGCCTGCTGCAGCTGGAGGAAAAACTGGACAAGGACACAGGAACCATAAACTAAATATCCCAATACATTTGATTAGCCCTTAGGAAGCAGTCGAACACTCTACTAAAAGACACTCTCCGGATCTTTCAGTATAAGCTGAAAGATCTTAACAGACCAACACAAAGCACCTAACTGGAAAGTGGAAGAGAAATGATTCCTGGTTTTCAACATGATTAGCAGGACAACAATAAGTGCAGAACCTTGAATACATTCTGCTGGTACTGCAGTAAAATAAAGATCAATACTCACCACATTGTCACCCCAGTCTCTTAGAATGGTTGAAATGTAGTTAACTGCATTAAGGATGGCACAATAACGAGTCCCCAGTGGGCAGCGGGACTCTTCCTTCATCACCTGGGAATAGAAGAAAAGACTTAATTACTTTTAGTGGCATTCCATACAAACCTAGTGAAACAAAACAAGGTTGCTCTTATCCACATGATTGTTACTGGAGACTCTGTAGTCTTCATGTTGGAGGTTCTGGTTGTTCTTGATGTACTGGAGTGCTGTCTTATTCCTGATGAATGGAGACTAAACAACTGATGGGAAGGCTGAGAGGGATCTCTCACAACAACAGTGGATTCTTATCTTCTCTTCTTCTCCATGACGCAGCTCATCAGGATGCTTTCAAAGACTGGGGAGATGATTTGTGTCACATGCTGCAGTCTCATGAGGAAAGGCCTCTTCTTGTTGGACTGTGTGGTGGTGAAACTTCCTCAATAATGTATACAAAAAGGGTGAGCAGTACCTGCTAATCTCGGGTACCTGACTGGGACTTCCTTCTGTGTCTCATTTCTGTTTGAGTATGTTTCAACAGGACTTTTTATGTTTGTCAGTTGTTATTAACAGTGTCATGATATGAGTTTTTATGATATAAATGACATCAGGAGAGTCAGCCTTACCTGAGTTAGTCGTATGCGGAAGTCATCGACCAACTCCTTCTGCAGCCCAAAAAACCTGAGCTGTGCTGAAGGACTGGGCAAGGCCCGGTAGCGTTCTGTAGTTTTGTAACCAAACACAGAGTTAGTTATATATTTTGATATCTCTCTCTCTCTCTCTCTCTCTCTCTCTGCCTAAACTTTATTCAGGGCTGATGTTATTCATCCCTGGTTCTGGAGTGGTTTAACACAAACAATGGGACACTTGGAGCCCATTTGCTTGGCAATCCTGTTGCTTGTTCTTCTACCACACTTTCCTTCTACCCAACTCTTCTACATTAATATGCTTGGATCCAGAACTCTGAACAGCCAGCTTCTTTAGAGATGACCTGTTGCTGCTTAGCCTTCTTGTGGAGAGCTGCTGGACATCTAACAGGTTAGCAGTGTTCACCTTCATCATGTAAGCCATAACATAACATTCTTGGAATTTTACCAGCAATAAGTTATACACATGCAAATGAACAGAAGTCCTTGGAACATAGTTCTGTATGCAGTGAATTGATATTATACTGTATGAGTTTGTGTCTGATAATTGAAGCTACACTACAAGCTTGAGAAGGACATGAATTTCAGTCCACGGATACCTTCCCATCTTCTACTTTGTGTGAAAACGTTTAAAAATGCTAAATGATGAGGTCTTACCTGTGATAACCTGTAATAGAGTCATGAATGTCTCTGCACACTCAGGCGCCTTCAGCTCATCCATATCACTGATATCTTTATACTGAGATGTCCACGCTCCCTCAGCAGACAGCATAGCATCCATCTTCTCTACAGCCACTGGGAGCAAACAGAAAAGCAATGGAAGTGTGGAAAACATGGAGGATGAAACGTTTTGTCGGGGGTTTTGGTGTGATAGCTTTTAAACCCCAAACATTTGATAACACATATCTCAAAATTACCTGGAGGAAAATATTATGAAATCACAGAAACTACAGAAAATTAAAGGCACCTCTAGTACGTCAATGTTTCAGAAGATGTCAGAATTTGGTGTCAAAATAAACAAGTATAGAGAGTATGCACTGGAAGCCTGAAACAACACCCCCTGCCCCTTCTCCCTATAATTTCTCCCACTTTAAAGGTCTTCTCCAAGCTGTTTCACCACAGCAGAAAACTAAATGAACAGGAACATTTAAAATGAACACATCTGGAAAGACACTGATTAGTTTGGACAGATATGTATGTCAAAAACACATTTTAGTCACATTGTGAGCCAGATGGTAAAAAAGACCTTCCTTACTATATCTGAAAACGATGCTGCAGCCTATGAGCTATCACAGTAGGAACAGTATAGAAACATAGGGATTTGTTTCATTACCATCCATAAAATACAGGGCTTTTTAGTTTGCCTGTTGGAAATTTGCCACAACATTATGTTGCAGAGTTTTGTAGGAACATAAAGAATAGTGTGAATATACAGGAGCCAGTTAGTATCTGTCACATCTCCTGATCCCAAAGCAGAACTCTCTCCCTTGTCCATTTAGCTTTAGCTAAGACATGCTCCACTTGCAGATAAATTATTTTGTTCTCCTCTAAAAGAACAATAAATGGGAAAGGAAGAATGGGCTGGTTGACACCAAGCTTCATTAGCTGGAAATAGCAGCACTGTGCAGAACCGCCTTTGCTGATGGGTCTTATCCATTAAATCATTTTAAAACCATTTTATTTAGGCCTATTTTTAGAAACGAGGAAGGACTATAATCACTTTTAGCTCATTCCTGTTAGCTTTGCAGTTATGATGGAACACATTGTTAATCCCACTGCTGGTCCAGGAAATAACCTGCTTCTCTCATCTCACATAACCAGAATTACTACAAATTACAACATAGAAGTCTGAATGGTCCCGGTGTTGGCTGCTCGGTCAGCTCAATATTAGAGTTGTTGTGGCTCATACACTCCTCATGTCAAGACAATATTAACATCCTCTGCTCCTGGTCTTTTTCTAAAGAACACTCCCTGCAGTATTCCTGGTCTTTAGTTCTTCTCACTGCAATTTTTTAACAGGAAGCCATTGTGCTGCTGCTTTAACAGCTGGGCCGTATTCTTCCTACCATGCTGCCGCTGACCTTATGTAAGATTCTGGCTACTTCTGTTTCCCTGTCTTATTTTTATTCTATATTGCATTAACAAAACACGTGGCCAAACTAAGACTTAAATCTGATGCGGGCCTCTTCAAGTCAAGGCTTAAAGACATATCTATTTAAGATGGTTTTTAATACCTAGTAGTGTGACACTTTTAACATCTTTTTCTTTTGTTTCCTATGTTTTTATGTCGTTTTTTTATCCTAATGCTGTTTTATTGCTTGTGCTTTATGGGTTTTATTTTATCTTACTTACTGTAAAGCACTTTGGTTAACCTAGTGGTTATTATAAAGGGCTAAACAAAGACATTATTATTATTATTATTAACTGTTTACCTAGTGTCAAAACCTGATTCTTAGGTTAAAAAATACACAAAACATTGAAAGAGGTGTATTGAGGTGAGATAAGGCCTTCAACCCAAGTAAAGAAGAAACTAATTTAAAGATAACTAACTTTTCGTTTTTGGGACTCTGGATGCCATTAGCTTAAGAACTCACTCTTCCTTTCCACAGCAAGCCACTTCTGAAGGAATGCATCCTCCAGCAGGATGTGGAGTAGACCAGGCAGTGTTGCAGGGTAGGAATGATGGCTTCTCAGGTCCTTTTCAAACTGGAGCACCTCTTCCACCAGGTGGCAGAAGAGCCCATCATCATACAGCATTCGAGAAGCATCACTGGCTACCTTCTCCTGGACTACACATACCAGACCTCGACACAGCTCTACCTGCAGGCAAATACACACGGAACATTTTGCTTATCTCATCATTTTCCACCAGCAGACATTTTACACGTTTTCTTCCCCTTTTTTTGTTTTTCTTTCTGATTTCAAAGAATTTCTGGTTGAAATTTTCTGATGTAAAAAAGTTAGAGTTAAACATTATGATGTAATATATTTATAGTAAATCAAGACATTCTAATTATTAATGCCTACCTGACTAACTCATCAGTAATGTTAAAGATTAAAACATACTAACCAATAAAACAAATGACAGAATTTCATATATAGAATGCATGTTGTTCCATTCAAACTAGGGCTTGGTCTTTAACATTTTAATTTGGATAAATTAATATCAGAAAACATAATGTGTTAAATAAATATTTGTAAAAGAAAATGTATTTAGATCTTTTTTTATCAGAAATGGACTACTTTAGATTACAAATCTCTTTGGTCAGTGTTCTGACCAAGACAGGCAGCAGCACCAAAACTGTTGTAGTTGGAAAACATGTAACAATCAGGACAGTCCAACAATGAAGCAGATTAAATTTAAATGCATAAAGGTTTGAAATATTAATTGATAATAAAATTGGTTATGACAAATGTGTTCTGAGCACTTAGAACCAAAAGAAGTTCAAATAAATTGGTCAAATAAAAGAGCTTACTATTGAATTTTCCCTTTTTTCTTAAACTGGGGTAAGAAAGAGAAGAAATACGTAACAAAACCAGGCACCAGATATAAAACAGGAATCAAACTGCACAGCTGTGATGTGGGTCTGAAGCACTGAAACTACTAATCAGTTAGGAAGCCAACTTCCAAAAAGTTTTATAATCCTTTCATTCTGTTGTAAATCCAACCTGAAAGAAATGTCTGTATTATTTGTAATGATGTGTAAATAGTACTGCACTTACAAACAAAGCTAGAAGTGGTCTCAGTGTCATGTTTGGAAATATTTATTTGACCATGAACTTTCTTAATCAGTGAAACATTCAGCCTACATCAGCTAACATACCTTTGCACTTATAGTTTGTCCAGCTTGGTCAAAGATGGGCTGAATCCTTTCCTCCATGAAGGTTGAACTGTTCTCCATCCATTTCAGAACTTGTGTGAGGTACCACTCTGGCTGGAAAATTGAACGTAAGAGAAACCATTCTCAGCTTGTTTAGTGTTGGTTGAGCCCCCTGAGGCAGCACTTTCTTTAATAAAGTACTAAACTAAACATGTATAATGTTTTTAAACGAGGACTTCTAACAAGCAGTTGAAATAAAGAATATATATTTAACTTACTGTAGCAAGTTTAATTTCACAACAATAGACAATGATTCTTCAATCCTAAAGCTAACATAAGTGAAATTCAGCTGCAGTGTCAAAGCTCTAAGAAAAGAATGGCTCCCATGACTGAGGTCATGACCTCCAGCAATACGACATGAACCTTCAAAGCACAGAAATACTTCTAGGTTAAGATGGAACAAAAATAACTTTGAAGGGAACATTTAACCAATCCACAGAGAGATTGGTTTAAATTTAGTTTAAAGTTTACAAATATAAAGCAGCAAAGCAAAAGAAAACATAAAAAATGACCAAAAAATACTTTTTTGTCCCTGACTGGGGAAATTTCAGTACATCAGCAGCAAAGTGATTGGCCAATAGAAACACATGATTTAAAAAATAAAGCTTAAAAAAAAGAGATAACACTCATATGCATTTCTCTTACTATCTGACAGTAAACCAGACCAAACCTTCCTGGTATAGGTTTGCTAGGATTATCAAAGCTTTTTCTATTTGCTGAATGCCAGAATACTTAGAGAATTTCTTTCTTACTTCTGTTAAAATGACTTCCACCAACTTCTTACAATAGTTTGTGATGATCACAATTTTTATAGCACTGAGACCAGGGCTTTGTAATGCCCAATCAAGAACACTGATTTTGTTGTCCTTAAATTATTTTGTAACTAACGAGGTGGTAGGATAACGGCCATTGTCCATTTGTCCGTAACTGATGTCTTGGGATGTTGCTTGAATATTCCATCAAACGTTCTTTCCTTAATATTCCATCTATTTTGTGAAGTGCACCAGTCCCTCCTGCAGAACACAATGCTGCCACAACCGTACTACACAGTTGGGATGGTATCTCAGGCAAGTTTCCCCTTTTCCTCCAAACGTAAGGATGGTCATTAAGGTCATTAACCTTCGTTCTGAGAATGAATCTCAGTTGAAGGAAGCAGGGAAAATATCTCATATTGGAGACAGCATGCCTCAAAATGAGGCAGTTATGACTGCAACTACATTTTGTGTAGGGTGTTCAGTACATGAGAGACCTTGTGTATGGAGTTGGTTTGCCGATTTCCATAGAAATGGTATCTGAACCTCTTGGTGAGTGGCTGCAACATGATCTGAATGGGTAAAGAGAGGGGAGGTGCTGGTGAGAAAAGGTTGAATGAAGACACGGAGGGCGGTCCTTGGGTGGAGGCTGAAGCTCTCTGAGATATGAGGTCATCACTTTGAAGGAAGGTTAAAGAAACGAGCTCATGGGAGCTTTCAGGTATAATTGCAATACTGATCAGACTTTTTATAAATGCTCTTTTAATGTCAGGAAATTCCCTGAAATCAGTTTCACAATGTCAAAATATCACATGAAGATTTCTAAAAATTTTGATGTGATATTTATTTATTTATTTTTTTGTTGCTACACACGTGGACAAAATTGTTGGTACCCCTCGGTTAATGAAAGAAAAACCCACAATGGTCACAGAAATAACTTGAATCTGATAAAGGTAATAATGAAAATTCTATGAAAATGAACAAATAAAAGTCAGACATTGCTTTTCAAACATGCTTCAACAGAATTATGTTAAAAAAATAAACTCATGAAACAAGCCTGGACAAAAATGATAGTACCCCTGAAAATAAAGCGACCAAAGGTACATGTTAAATCAAGGTGTGTCCATTAATTAGCATCACAGGTGTCTACATTCTTGTAATCAGTCAGTGGGCCTATATATAGGGCTACAGGTAGTCACTGCACTGTTTGGTGACATGGTGTGTACCACACTCAACATGGACCAGAGGAAGCGAAGGAAAGAGTTTTCTCTGGAGATTAGAAAGAAAATTATAGACAAGCATGCTAAAGGTAAAGGTTATAAGACCATCTCCAAGCAGCTTCATGTTCCTGTGACTACAGTTGCACATATTATTCAGAAATTTAAGAGCCATGGGACTGTAGCCAACCTCCCTGGACGTGGCCGTAGGAGGAAAATTTATGAAAAAACAAAGAGACGGATAATACGAACAGTAACAAAAGAACCCAGAAAAACTTCTAAAGAGATTAAAGGTGAACGTCAAGATCAAAGAACATCAGAATCAGAATAAGCTTTATTGCCAAGTTCGTACATACAAACAAGGAATTTGACTCCGGTACACTTTGCTCTTTGGTTTTGTTTCGGTATGGGGGAAGAAACTGTCTCTGTGGCGGCTGGTTTTAATGAACAGTGCTCTGTAGCGGCGGCCTGAAGGTAAAGCTCTGAACAGTTTATGTGCAGGGTGTGTGGGGTCTGCAGAGATTTTAGCAGCTCTTTTCCTGACCCTAGACCTGTATAAGTCCTGGATGGAGGGAAAGTCAGCCCTGATTATTCTCTCTGCATTCCTGATTATTCGTTGCAGTCTGGATCTGTCCTGTTTTGTGGATGAGCCAAACCACACTGAGATGGATGAAGACAGGACAGATTGAATGATGGCAGTGTAGAAGATGACCAGCAGCCCCTGTGGAACGTTGAACTTCTTGAGTTGTCTCAGGAAGTACAGTCTCTGCTGGGCCTTCTTTCGAACAGTGTCTATGTGTGAAGACCATCTCAGGTCCTCAGAGATGGTGGTTCCTAAGAACCTGAAGTGGTCCATGGCCGATACAGTGTTGTTAAGCATGGTGAGGGGGTGTATGAGGGTGGTGTTCTCCGAAGGTCCACCACCATTTCCACAGTCTTGAGTGTGTTGAGTTCAAGGTAGTTCTGACTGCACCAGTGTACCTGCCGATCCACCTGCTGTCTGTATGCAGACTCATCACCGTCCTGGATCAGTCCAATGACAGTGGTGTCATCTGCAAACTTCAGGAGTTTCACGGACGAGTCCGGTGAGGTGCAGTCATTTGTGTACAGGGAGAAGAGGAGTGGGGATAGAACACACCCCTGGGGGGCACCGGTACTTATTGATCTGGTTTGGGAGAAGATGCTCCCCAGTCTCACCTGCTGTTGTCGGTCCGTCAGGAAGCTGTTGATCCACTGACAGGTGGAGGCTGGGACGTTGAGCTGTGTGAGCTTCTGGTGGAGGATGTCTGGTATGATGGTGTTGAAGGCCGAGCTGAAGTCTACAAACAGGATCCTGGCGTACGTCCCTGGACGGTCGAGGTGTTGCAGGATGAAGTGTAGACCTAAGTTAACAGCATCATCTGCCGACCTGTTTGCTCGGTAAGCAAATTGCAGGGGGTCCAGCAGGGGGCCTGTGATGTCTTTCAGGTGCTTCAACACCAGTCGCTCAAAGGATTTCATGACCACAGACGTCAGGGCTACAGGCCTGTAGTCATTTAATCCTAGGATGGTGGGTTTCTTGGGCTCCGGGGATGATGGTGGATCGTTTGAGGCAGGAGGGGACCTCATATTTCCCCAGTGACTTGTTGAAGATCCTTGTGAATATCGGAGCGAGTTGATTTGCACAGGCTTTCAGACATGATGGGGAGACGTTATCAGGTCTTCCAGCTTTCTTTGTTTTCATGCGCTGAAAGAGCCTATTTACATCTTCCTCGGAGATCTTTAGTGCAGGCAGAGGATCTGATGGTGGGGGGTTGGTAGCTTTGTGGGAAGAATTTGTTCCTGAATGGGATGTAGAGGGGATGATTTGAGGTGTGAATGGCTTCTTGTCATGTCTGCAGTAGAAGCCATTCAGACGGTTAGCTAGGAGACGACTCTGTTCAGGATGGGTGGGGGGGCTCCTATAGGCAGTCAGGTTTCTCAGACCGGTCCATACAGCTGAAATGTCACCAGTAGAAAGGCTGTTCTTAAGCTTCTCACTGTAGCCAACCTCTCTGGACGTGGCCGCAGGAGGAAAATTTATGAAAAAACAAAGAGACGGATAATACGAAAGGTAACAAAAGAGCCCAGAAAAACTTCTAAAGAGATTAAAGGTGAACTTCAAGATCAAGGAACATCATTGTCAGATCGCACCATCCAACGATGTTTGAGGCAAAGTGGAATTCATGGGAGACGACCAAGGAGAACACCATTGTTGGAAACAAATCATAAAAAAGCCAGACTGGAATTTGCCAAACTACACATTGACAAGCCACAAAGCTTCTGGGAGAATGTCCTATGGACAGATGAGACAAAAACTGAACTTTTTGGCGAGGCACATGAGCTCTATGTTCACAGATGGAAAAATGAAGCATATGAAGAAAAGAACACTGTCCCTACTGTGAAACATGGAGGAGGCTCTGTTATGTTCTGGGGCTGCTTTACTGCATCTGGCACAGGGTGTCTTGAATCTGTGAAAGTATAATGAAATCTGAAGACTATCAAGGGATTCTAGAGAGAAATGTGCTGCCCAGTGTCAGAAAGCTTGCTCTCAGTCGCAGGTCATGGGTCTTGCAACAGGATAATGACCCAAAACACACCGCTAAAAACACCCAAGAATGGCTAAGAGGAAAACATTGGATTATTCTAAAGTGGCCTTCTATGAGCTCTGACCTAAATCCTATTGAGCATCTTTGGAAGGAGCTGAAACATGCAGTCTGGAAAAGGCACCCTTCAAACCTGAGACAACTGGAGCAGTTTGCTCATGAGGAGTGGGCCAAGATACCTGCTGAGAGGTGCAGAAGTCTCACTGACAGTTATAGGAATCGTTTGATTGCAGCGATTGCCTCAAAAGGTTGTGTAACAAAATATTGTCCAGGCCTGTTTCATGAGTTTATTTTTTTAAATAATTCTGTTGAAGGATGTTTGAAAAGCAATGTCTGACTTTCATTTGTTGATTTTCATAGAATTTTTATTCATTATTACCATCGTCAGATTCAAGTTATTTCTGTGACCATTGTGGGTTTTTCTTTCATTAACCGAGGGGTACCAACAATTTTGTCCACACGTGTAAGCCCCATAACATAACTCAAGTGTTCTCTGCACCAGAAATGTAACTTCCTGAAATTAAAGAACCTTCTACAAATGTGCTGATGTATTAGTTTGTTGTAAACAAAGTAAAAATACAGATTATCTCACTGAAGTTTTACCACTTGTAGAATATTGTCTAGAATTTCCCTCTAAGTGCTTTGATCTTTACACCAAATTCTATGGCCATCAGATGCTATGACATCAGAGGTCGCTGTTAAGCAACTGGACAAAACTGCAGATACCTTAACCTAATGAAACACCACATATACCTGAACATAACGTTTTCCTGAACTTTCTTAACCACTGACATAAGAGACGGGACTAAATACAGGGAGTCACATATTCTAACAGCAGTTACACAAATGACTACATTAATGACAGTTCTCAATATATGTGAGTATTTGTATTTGAGTCCAGTTCCTTATATAAATGGTAAATCTGTGAAGTGCTAGAAAAGTCAGCTGGAATGTTTTGATTGGCTTATCAACATTTTTTACTTTAAATGACATTAGAATCATAATATCTGATAACAGATATCTGAAAATGTTTCTATCTGTATCACAGTCCAGGTGGTAAACAGCGCCCTCTGGAGTCTCATTATTTGATGTTCACAGGCTCTGATGTAATAGCAGTCTTAATGCAGCCAAGTTGGCATATGTATCTACTAATGTCTCTATGCATATGCATATTTTATACATAACAACAAAGATCATAATGGAAGCCCTTTGCTGCCATCTAGTGGGTTGGAGTTACACCCAGTAATGATTAACTTCCCCAACTTGATTACTAAATAACTGAAGTATTTAGCTGACCCATGTGCTATGTTTAAATGAACAATTCCTGCTTAATTCACACTCTGCTTCACATAAAAATTTAAATATTTTTAATTATTAATTAATTAATAATAGATTAATTCAATTGAATTGTTATTGTTGCATCCTGTCAGAGAGAACAGTGTGTTACCAGTGGGTAACATCTCTACTTTAAACTGCTAGTATGGAAGATAAGAACAGACAGCGCCTGCAGTCCTTGACAAAAAATAACATTTAGGCAAACTTCACACGAAGGATCTGACTACAGTTGAGCAAATATGGTCCATAATAATCTCACTCCCAGGAATACAATGATCAGTTTAGTCAAGGTAAAGTTAGATTTTAAACAATAGACATTATTGAACTGTTTCACAGAAATATTGCACCTCTTTAGCAAAAATCTAGAGGCCACTGCAGTTTGTAAATAAACACAAGATGAAAAGGATTGAATGGCATGTCAAATATATCTGATGGATCCCTTTACAAATCTGAGGGAGTCAGGATGAAAGGATACGAGGTCTGCAGTGCAAGCAGCTGTAGCAAGAGCCCCTCCAACTGGCTGCTGAGATCCTGATAGTTAGCAGGGGAGGTCACTGCCTGGTTAGGTGTGATGATTGGCCAATGAAGCTGAGTCAATACTTTCTCAAATTTACTAGAAAAGAAATAAAAAGGAGAATTTGTCATTTTGTCTTTTGCATCTCTAAACTAAAACTTAAAAGAAGGTGGCTTTGAGGGAGATCCACCTGGTCAGTTGATCCTTGATGATGTTGTGCCAGAAACAAAGAGTTTTTCTGAGAAAGTCACAAAGATGGGAGCATTCTGATTGGTTCAGCCCACAGTCCAGGGCTGCCATGCTCTCTACTCCCTTTATGGCGTCCCATACACTGTCGATCATCAGAGACTGCTGGACTGCAGCACTGTGGACACAGCAGCATGTCCACTGGGATTACACAGCAACAAAACAAATAGCCCTACCAGATCCTTAAAGGTGTGATCCACAAAAAAATAATGTCTAAACCGAATCAGAGGAGACAAGTACAATCGCTGTTTAAAAAGGTCGATTTCCACCTCTATTTTATTTTCACACATGCACACCATCATATCATTCCTTCTCAGTCTGTAGAGTGAAGTCTGCTTTTATGGCAACTAAGGGAATTTATGTGAACAGGGTCTTAAAAGTCTCCATTTACTGAGTGTTTTGGTCCTACCTGGAGCTTCGTCCCTTCAAAAGATTGACAAGAAAAAAAGAACATTTCCATATATAGACACTCCACAAACAGCAGAGATGTGATAATCAACATTAGAATTTTGACATGTTCAAATCTGATCTTTTTATCATGAAACAACAAAGCACAAAAAGATTTTAAAAACTAAAACATTACCAATTATCCCTGTGAAGTGCCGATTTACTGGTCCTTCTCAAAATATTAGCATATTGTGATAAAGTTCATTATTTTCCATAATGTCATGATGAAAATTTAACATTCATATATTTTAGATTCATTGCACACTAACTGAAATATTTCAGGTCTTTTATTGTCTTAATACGGATTATTTTGGCATACAGCTCATGAAAACCCAAAATTCCTATCTCACAAAATTAGCATATCATTAAAAGGGTCTCTAAACGAGCTATGAACCTAATCATCTGAATCAACGAGATAACTCTAAACACCTGCAAAAGATTCCTGAGGCCTTTAAAACTCCCAGCCTGGTTCATCACTCAAAACCCCAATCATGGGTAAGACTGCCGACCTGACTGCTGTCCAGAAGGCCACTATTGACACCCTCAAGCAAGAAGGTAAGACACAGAAAGAAATTTCTGAACGAATAGGCTGTTCCCAGAGTGCTGTATCAAGGCACCTCAGTGGGAAGTCTGTGGGAAGAAAAAAGTGTGGCAGAAAACGCTGCACAACGAGAAGAGGTGACCGGACCCTGAGGAAGATTGTGGAGAAGGGCCAATTCCAGACCTTGGAGGACCTGCGGAAGCAGTGGACTGAGTGTGGAGTAGAAACATCCAGAGCCACCGTGCACAGGTGTGTGCAGGAAATGGGCTACAGGTGCTGCATTCCCCAGACCTGGGCTACAGAGAAGCAGCACTGGACTGTTGCTCAGTGGTCCAAAGTACTTTTTTCGGATGAAAGCAAATTCTGCATGTCATTCAGAAATCAAGGTGCCAGAGTCTGGAGGAAGACTGGGGAGAAGGAAATGCCAAAATGCCAGAAGTCCAGTATCAAGTACCCACAGTCAGTGATGGTCCGGGGTGCCATGTCAGCTGCTGGTGTTGGTCCACTGTGTTTTATCAAGGGCAGGGTCAATGCAGCTAGCTATCAGGAGATTTTGGAGCACTTCATGCTTCCATCTGCTGAAAAGCTTTATGGAGATGAAGATTTCATTTTTCAGCACGACCTGGCACCTGCTCACAGTGCCAAAACCACTGGTAAATGGTTTACTGACCATGGTATCACTGTGCTCAATTGGCCTGCCAACTCTCCTGACCTGAACCCCATAGAGAATCTGTGGGATATTGTGAAGAGAACGTTGAGAGACTCAAGACCCAACACTCTGGATGAGCTAAAGGCCGCTATCGAAGCATCCTGGGCCTCCATAAGACCTCAGCAGTGCCACAGGCTGATTGCCTCCATGCCACGCCGCATTGAAGCAGTCATTTCTGCCAAAGGATTCCCGACCAAGTATTGAGTGCATAACTGTACATGATTATTTGAAGGTTGACGTTTGAAATATGCTAATTTTGTGAGATAGGAATTTTGGGTTTTCATGAGCTGTATGCCAAAATCATCCGTATTAAGACAATAAAAGACCTGAAATATTTCAGTTAGTGTGCAATGAATCTAAAATATATGAATGTTAAATTTTCATCATGACATTATGGAAAATAATTAACTTTATCACAATATGCTAATATTTTGAGAAGGACCTGTATTATTACTTCACCTTCTTCCTTCCTGTTTTCATGTATACAGCACTGGATTTGGACTGGGTGTGGGTATTTATCATATCATTTATCGTTATTGCAAAACAGGTGTCAATATATATCAATAAATTCAAAATATGATTAAATATAGTTACTTTCTGCAGTTTAATGATAAAAAAACAGTTCTTTTTGTAAACAGTGTCCTGGAGAAGCCCGTTTTATACGTGTATGTTCTTACGGTATTATTTGTGTTTGCTGGACTTTGACTGCAGTAACAGCCACACGGTTGACTAAAAAAACAATCCAAAGAAGTTGAAAATACTTTTAGCCATCACTTTTACCATTATCACAATAAATACAACTAAATATTGAGATAAAACTTGTCCATCCCTACAGGGAACTACAGTTTTTCTATGTAGTTAAATACTTTATTCTGTGATCACATATTGGCATATGTACTGAATAAACAACATAACTATTATGTAGGCTGTCACATCCCTGCACTGAAACCTGTTAACTCTGTACATTGTCCATATATGGGCATGCACCTGTTGCAAAGCTTCAGGTAGGACTCAAACGCTCTTCTTCCTAATAAAAGCTGTTAGACTACTGAACCTCTAATATCTACCTTCCTTTATTCATTTTAGTGTATTTAGCCACTTAGACATTATTAATAATAAAGATTTAGTTACAATACTGTTAAAAAGTATTTGCCCATTCTGATATTATTGATTTTATGTCAAACTTTGAGATTATGAATAAAGATTTATATCAGCCAAAGATGACCTGAATAAATTCAGAAAGTAGTTTTGAGATTATTTAACTTAATAGGGGAAAAACTGTCCAGGGCAACCTGGCCTCTCTCATTTACCAAAAACCTTTTACTGATCACAAAGACTTTTGGGAAACTAGTCTGTGGACTGACAAGAAATTTTTTTACATCTGGTGTAAAACTAAAAGCATTTCAAAAAAACCTCCAAACATCTCTATTAGGTTTTGTGTTTATTTAACTATTGTAGGTTCTGAACCATCTCTCCCAGTTTACTGTACCTAAGTTCTTCTATGTGGTAAAGGCACTTCAGGTACTTCATGGATCTTTCTATAAAGTCCACATGGTTACATTTCCGGCCAAGTTCATCCATCCACTGACTGGTCCCCTGTAGGTGCTGGAAAAGAGTAAGGATCAACATCATTATTTATACAAACACCGTTATACATCCACGTACAGAAAGACTGAACTTGCATAGAACCAACTGGACAGACTACAGTTTCAGAAACAAAATCTAAATTTTGTAGCATCTGGGTAGTAGAAGTAGAAATGCTCTTACCCGTTTCCTAATGTTGCATTATTGAACTCATCTTAAATCTATAGGAGCAGATCTTTGAACATGTCACTATTCTCTCTAAATCTTCCATCATTATCTTTGCTTTCTACCAACAAATCAAAATGAGCCCTTCACAAAGCAGCGCTGGTACCTGCTCCAGCTTGTTGGAGATAAGTTGTTCTCTCTGCAGGAGGCCATCCAGAGAACATCTGACCTCCACTGCAGCAGAAAGAGCTGCTGAAACCTTAGGAGGCACAGAGCTGCAGACAGTCAGAACCTGAATGAAAAAAAGGAGAAAAGATTAATATTGGACTTCGTACTCGTACTCGTCGTCTTCCGCTTTATCCGGGACCGGGTCGCGGGGGCAGCAGACTCAGCAGAGACGCCCAGACGTCCCTCTCCCCAGACACCTCCTCCAGCTCCTCCGGGGAAAGCCCAAGGCATTCCCGGGCCAGCCGAGAGACATAGTCCCTCCAGCATGTCCTGGGCCGTCCCCTGGGCCTCCTCCCGGTGGGACGTGCCTGGAACACCTCCCGAGGAAGGCGTCCAGGAGGCATCCAGGCATCCGGTATAGATGCCCGAGCCACCTCAACTGGCTCCTCTCGATGTGGAGGAGCAGCAGCTCTACTCCGAGCCCCGCCTGGATGGCCGAGCTCCTCACACTGTCTCTAAGGGAGTGCCCGGCCACCCTACGGAGGAAGCTCATTTCAGCCGCTTGTATCCAGGATCTCGTTCTTTCGGTCATGACCCAAAGTTCATGGCCATAGGTGAGGGTAGGAACGTAGACCGACCGGTAAATCGAGAGCTTCGCTTTTTGGCTCAGCTCTCTCTTCACCACAATGGACCGGCACAGCGCCCCCATTACTGTGGCAGCCGCATCGATCCGTCTGTCGATCTCCCGCTCCATTCTTCCCTCAATCGTGAACAAGACCCCGAGATACTTAAACTCCTCCACTTGAGGCAGGAACTCCCCTCCAACCTGAAGAGGACAAGCACCCCTTTTCCGGTCGAGAACCATGGCCTCGGATTTGGAGGAGCTGATTTTCATCCCTGCCGCTTCACACTCGGCTGCGGACCGCCCCAGTGCGTGCTGTAGGTCTTGGCTAGAGGGGGCCAGCAGGACCATGTTATCTGCAAAAAGAAGAGATGAAATCCTCTGGTCCCCAAACCAGACGCCCTCCGGCCCTTGGCTGCGCCTAGAAATCCTGTTCATAAAAGTTATGAACAGGACCGGTGACAGAGGGCAGCCCTGCCGGAGTCCAACATGCACCGGGAACAGGTCCGACTTTGTGCCGGCAATGCGAACCAAACTCCTGCTCCGCTTGTACAGAGACCGGATGGCCTCTAGTAAAGGGCCACCAATTCCATACTCCTGGAGCAGCCCCTACAAGGCATCACGAGGGACACAGTCGAATGCTTTCTCCAGGTCCACAAAACACATGTGGACCGGTTGGGCAAACTCCTCTAGTACCCTGTAGAGGGTATAGAGCTGATCCAGTGTTTCACGGCCGGGACAAAAACCACACTGCTCCTCCTGAAGCCGGGGTTGGACTATCGGTTGGACTCTCCTCTCCAAAACCCTGGCGTAGGCCTTACCAGGGAGGCTGAGGAGTGTGATCCCCCTGTAGTTGGAACACACCCTCCGGTCACCCTTCTTACCGGGTTCGGGGATTGCTGCCGCGACAGGAACCGCAGACCTTACGGCTGCAGCTACGGGCGGCAGCATCGACAATAGATGCGGAGAACATGGTCCACTCAGACTCTATGTCTCCAACATCCCACGGAATCTGGTCAAAGCTCTCCCGGTGGTGAGAGTTGAATACATCCCTGGCCAAGTGGTCAGCCAGACGTTCCCAGCAGACCCTCACTATGCGCTTGGACCTGCCAAGTCTGTCCGGCTTTCTCCTCCCCCAGCGGATCCAATTCACCACCAGATGGTGATCAGTGGACAGCTCAGCCCCTCTCTTCACCAGAGTGTCCAAAACATGCGGCCGAAGGTCTGATGATACGACAACAAAGTCGATCATTGACCTCCTGCCTAGGGTGTCCTGGTGCCAAGTCCACTGATGGACACCCTTATGCTTGAACATGGTGTTCATTATGGACAATCCGTGACTAGCACAGAAGTCCAATAATGAAACGCCACTCGGATTCAGATTGGGGAGGCCATTCCTCCCGATCATGCCTCTCCAGGTGTCACTGTCGTTTCCCACGTGGGCGTTGAAGTCCCTCAGCAGAATAATGGAGTCCCCGGGAGGGGCACTATCCAGCACCCCCGACAGGCCGGGTACTCCGCACTACCATTCGGCCCGTAGGCTGAAATGATAGTCAGAGACCTCTCCCCAACTCGAAGGCGCAGGGATGCAACCCTCTCATCCACTGGGGTAAACCCCAACACGAGACGGCTGAGCTGGGGGGCGACAAGTAAACCCACCCCAGCCCGCCGCTTCTTCCCGTGGGCCACTCCAGAGTAGAAGAGAGTCCAGCCCCTCTTGAGGAGATGGGTTCCAGAGCCCACGTTGTGCGTGGAGGCGAGTCTGACTATTTCTAGTCGATATCTCTCAACCTCCCGCACAAGCTCAGGCTTCCCCCCCAGCGAGATGACATTCCACGTCCCTAGAGCCAGCCTAAGCATCCGGGGATCGGACCGCCGAGGTCTCCACCTTCGTCCGCCGCCCAATCCTCTTTGCACCGGTCCCTCACGGTTCCCCCTGCAGGTGGTGGGCCCACTGGGGGATGGTCTCGCGTCTCTCGTTCGGGTTTGGCCCGGCCGGGTCCTGCGAGGAGCAACCCAGCCACCAGGCGCTCTCCGACGAGTCCCGACCCCAGGGTCCAGGGTGGGACCCCGGCTCCGCTGTACCGGGCAACGTCACGTGCCTCGATTTCGTAGTTGTGATGAGGGGTTCTTGAACCGCTCTTTGTCTGACCCATCACCTAGAGCCTGTTTGCCATGGGAGACCCTACCAGGGGCATTTAAGCCCCAAACATACATAGCCTCTAGGATCATTCGAGCACTCAAACCCCTCCACCACGTTAAGGTGGCGGTTCAAGAATATTGGACTTCATTATGCAATAAGCTGCACTTTTTAATCTTCATCTGATTCTACATCAAACTCTGATGCCTGTACTTCTTCTTGTGTTTGTATGTGCAGCAATCTCAGTGCACTTTCTGTAGAGTTTGTAAACTAGATCAAGTAGATCCATATTAAAACACAGACCCAAGGTTTGCGAATATTCTTATATAATATAATCTACAGTGGCTCTCTGTTGGAACCACAGCCATGGTTACAACATGAAAGTCCGGTACAAACCTTTCTGGGACTTTCAAAATAAACCGCATTAACCCACTTCCGGGACAGCCAGGAAAATTGGTAACAGCGGGCTTCCCATGACGCCACTGTCCAAATAAAAGCACCGCTCTTGCTACATTCTGTCTCTGCTACGCGGGTCCCCAGGGGTCTGGACAGAGAGACAGCGCGCTAATGTCTCTTTGCTGGCAAACAGACATAACTCTTCAAACTGGATCCAAGAGTGTCATACGATCACGCGATCATATGCACTAAGTTAAGTAGGAATGAATTGCTGTTTGTATATCCGGTATTCATTCATGAACGGTGGTAATTAAGGTACATTATTGGTTGTATTTTAAAAGTATATGTGTGATTCTGATGATAAGCTTGTTTTGTTAGCTTTAACTGCTAAAAGCTAAGAACATGTGCTTGCCTGCTTAAGATCATTTACCCAAAAAGGTTGTTGGTTTTCAATCCAGTAAAATAATATCTCCCTAAATATTATTTTACCAAACTGGATAACTAAGTAATACAATTAAGCCCATTTCTCCAGAAAGATTTGGTTCTTATTCAAAATAATATTTATTTAAATATTATTTTAATAAATGAAGGCAGCTAATGAGAACCCGTTGAGAATTAGTCATCCAGAAGGTTGGTTTTATTTAGCAGATCATTATAAAAAACATTATTTTATTAAAATAATATTTTATCTGATCTTGCATTGTGAATGGTTGTCTAAACATTTGCTGATTATTGCCTAAATTGGTTCCAAGACTAACTTAACTTCAATTCCAGATTCTTCAAGATAATCCTTGGTTCTCAAACATAAACATTGCATGGTAATGTTGCATCACTCTTTTGGTCATGGTTTCCACCGTCTTTAATCCACTTGTTTATATTGTACATAGCCCATTAGTCTTCATTATTCTTTAATTCTGCTTGGTAGTTTAGTTGGATTGTTTTAGCATAGTAAAGAGTTTGTTGATTGAAATATATTTGACCTTGAGTTGACTTATTTTTGTTAATAAATTCTTGTATTTTAAGAAATTGTGTGAATTCATTCCATGTGTGTGCAGAGTTTATGCTGTTCAATAATGTCAGAGCTCGTCTCACCCTTTTCGATTTTGTCCTAATACCATCGCCTTACTGGGCTGGTATTCACAGGACAACCTTTAACAGACCGAAATATTATTTAATAAAATATTAATATTAAAAATCAAATAATATATTCATATTCATAATTACAACATCTCAAAAGGGTACACACTAGTGTTAACATACCAGGATTATGTGATGCAATACAATGACACTGAAAAATAATTTAAAAACTTCAAATGTGAAGCATTTATCCTGTCCAAAATAAAAAAGCAGAAATAAAAAATAAGATCAGAAATAAAAAGGTGCAATAACCTGGTTGCATAATTGTTAATACCAAATACTTTGTTGAAGCACCTTTTGATGTAAAAACAGCAGTCTTCTTCAGCATCCCATATTGTGACTTGGAAATGTTTGCCCACACCACCATGCAAAAGTTCTTTAAATGTATCAGGTTGTGTCACATGTAGAACACAAGCAGAACTTTCCAGAAATGCTGCGGTCGGTCTCCTGAAACCCTTCTGACCCATTTCAGTTTAATCTGTTCTGGAGAAATGCCCTATTGTCCCATACTATCTCCTATTATTGATGTGCCTTCCAAGATGTCATTGGTTATGCTTGATCCCTGTCTTGTCATTAATATCTTTTGTACCATAAAATATTTTTGATCCTTTGTAATATCTCTGCAAACTATGAAGATGAATATTAGCATCTGGGTAGGTTGAATGCGCACACTCAGTCCAGACATACTTGAACAAAATATTAAGTTGAGGTTGTTCACATTTATGTAACCAGGTTGTATGTTTGACATGTTATAACGTCCGATGAGGGTGTTAAAGGGGGACATCTTACTGTGAGGCACAAACAGCAAAAATGTCTCTATAATGATCTGCCAGGTTTTATGTTATTTTTCTGTCCTTGGTGACATTATAGTTTGACAGCTTTTCAAGTTGTGGATGATTTATCCTTCCACCACTGTCTGCGTTTATCTCAGTGTTCGTTTAGAGCTGAGCCAACCAACCTGTTCCTCCAAAGCATCGGTCTCTTCTCGGACCTTTTCCAGCAGCTCACAAACATTTCTAGAAGATTTCAGGATGCCGCTATGCTCCTTCTCCAGAAACTCCAGTTCGCTGTCATCCTGCTTTCCCAGCTCATCAGGGTCACCTTTAATATTCTTACGCACTTTGCCTTTTGAAAGATCGCTTACTTTACTCATCAGAGAGTCCAGTGGCTCGCCTGTAACTGCAGCCATCTGTTTTTTATTGTACCGGGATGACGTTTTCTTTCCGGTGAGTGGCATACGGAACAATGTAGTTTAACGCCCCTACAGTTTCGGGGTGGGATAACGAGAGGGTAAAGACCCGTTTTGAATTTTTTTATTTGTTTGTTTTAGCCTTTTTAGGAGTTTCAATAAAAATAAAAAAAAAAGCACACACACAAATATGGAGATGATGACGAATTTCAGTTCAATTCAGTTTATTTATATAGCGCAAATTCACAACAAATGTCGTCTCAAGGCTCTTCACAAAAGTCAGGTACATACAGGTCCTTCTCAAAATATTAGCATATTGTGATAAAGTTCATTATTTTCCATAATGTCATGATGAAAATTTTACATTCATATATTTTAGATTCATTGCACGCTAACTGAAATATTTCAGGTCTTTTATTGTCTTAATACGGATGATTTTGGCATACAGCTCATGAAAACCCAAAATTCCTATCTCACAAAATTAGCATATTATTAAAAGGGTCTCTAAACGAGCTATGAACCTAATCATCTGAATAAACGAGTTAACTCTAAACACCTGCAAAAGATTCCTGAGGCCTTTAAAACTCCCAGCCTGGTTCATCACTCAAAACCCCAATCATGGGTAAGACTGCCGACCTGACTGCTGTCCAGAAGGCCACTATTGACACCCTCAAGCAAGAGGGTAAGACACAGAAAGACATTTCTGAACGAATAGGCTGTTCCCAGAGTGCTGTATCAAGGCACCTCAGTGGGAAGTCTGTGGGAAGGAAAAAGTGTGGCAGAAAACGCTGCACAACGAGAAGAGGTGACCGGACCTTGAGGAAGATTGTGGAGAAGGGCCGATTCCAGACCTTGGGGGACCTGCGGAAGCAGTGGACTGAGTCTGGAGTAGAAACATCCACAGCCACCGTGCACAGGCGTGTGCAGGAAATGGGCTACAGGTGCCGCATTCCCCAGACCTGGGCTACAGAGAAGCAGCACTGGACTGTTGCTCAGTGGTCCAAAGTACTTTTTTCGGATGAAAGCAAATTCTGCATGTCATTCGGAAATCAAGGTGCCAGAGTCTGGAGGAAGACTGAAGAGAAGGAAATGCCAAAATGCCAGAAGTCCAGTGTCAAGTACCCATAGTCAGTGATGGTCTGGGGTGCCGTGTCAGCTGCTGGTGTTGGTCCACTGTGTTTTTATCAAGGGCAGGGTCAATGCAGCTAGCTATCAGGAGATTTTGGAGCACTTCATGCTTCCATCTGCTGAAAAGCTTTATGGAGATGAAGATTTCATTTTTCAGCACGACCTGGCACCTGCTCACAGTGCCAAAACCACTGGTAAATGGTTTACTGACCATGGTATCACTGTGCTCAATTGGCCTGCCAACTCTCCTGACCTGAACCCCATAGAGAATCTGTGGGATATTGTGAAGAGAATGTTGAGAGACTCAAGACCCAACACTCTGGATGAGCTAAAGGCCGCTATCGAAGCATCCTGGGCCTCCATAAGACCTCAGCAGTGCCACAGGCTGATTGCCTCCATGCCACGCCGCATTGAAGCAGTCATTTCTACAAAAGGATTCCCGACCAAGTATTGAGTGCATAACTGTACATGATTATTTGAAGGTTGAAGTTTTTTGTATTAAAAACACTTTTCTTTTATTGGTCGGATGAAATATGCTAATTTTGTGAGATAGGAATTTTGGGTTTTCATGAGCTGTATGGCAAAATCATCCGTATTAAGACAATAAAAGACCTGAAATATTTCAGTTAGTGTGCAATGAATCTAAAATATATGAATGTTAAATTTTCATCATTATATTATAGAAAATAATGAACTTTATCACAATATGCTAATTTTTTGAGAAGGACCTGTACATTCCAATCGATCCTAACCATTGAACATTGCAGTCAGATTCAGTTATTTATTCAAATTGGATAAAAAGTTTTTCTATCTAAGGAAACCCAGCAGATTGCATCGAGACAGAGACTTGTAGCAGTCAGTCCTCCTGGATGAGCATGTAGAGACAGTGGACAGTCACTGGCGTTAACTTTGCAGCAATCCATCATACTGAGCATGCATGTAGCGACAGTAGAGAGGAAAAACTCCCTTTTAACAGGAAGAAACCTCCAGCAGAACCAGGCTCAGTGTGAGCACCCATCTGCCACGACCGACTGGGGGTTTGAGTGAACAGAGCAGAGACACAAAAAGAACACAGAAGCACTGATCCAGGAGTACTTTCTATGGGAAGGAAAGGTAAATGTTAATGGATGTAGCTCCTTTAGTCGTTTCATCTAGAAAGAAAGAATAGTTAAACTCTGAGCCATTTTTCAAGAAAAGAGTTTGAAAGATAGCATATATAATTAGTTACAGTAAAAGCTCAGTCAGTAGCTATGTCTAGGAGAGAGAAAGGGTTAAACACTGAAAGACAGGGCCATGTGGGCCATCGGTAGAGGGTGAGCATTAAGTTGTTGCCAGCAGAAGCTTGGACGATGCCCCTCTCCAGAAAGGTGTCACAGGTAGACACAGAGACAGGCCAGGTGTAGCTTCTAGGAAGAGAAAAGAGAGATAACATAAAGTGAAAAGCTGAAATAACATCAAATAATGCAAAATTGGAGAGTAGTGTGAGAATGTAGCGAAGAGGGTAAAAGTGGTCATTATGTCCTCCAGCAGCCTAAGCCTATTTCAGCATAACTACACAGATAGTTTCAGTTCAGATTATTTAGTTAAACGGCGCTTATTTACAAAAATGTCATCTCAAGGCACCCCACAAAGATGGTCCCCACTGATGGTCATTGTTATACTAAAAACCACAAGGATTGGGATACCTCCCTCTGTCAGACTGATTATAACCATTGGAAAAGAGAAGGGGTCATACAGGTAGCAGAAATGGAGGGTGTGTTTGCACCTCAACCATAACTGAGCCGGTTTAGACTAAATCTGACTCCCCCTTACTCCAACCAACAGGGAGGGAGGAAGGCTCCCTCCCTGATAACCTAAGCCACTCTAACTATAAGCTTTATCAAAAAGGAAAGTTTTAAGCCTAGCCTTAAAAGTAGACAGGGTGTCTGCCTCACGGACTAAAACTGGGAGCTGGTTCCACAGGAGAGGAGCCTGATAACTAAAGGATCTGCCTCTCATTCTACCTCTAGAGACTCTAGGAACCACCAGTAAACCTGCAGTCTGAGAATGAAGTGCTCTGTTAGGAATAAATGGAGCAATTAGATCTCTGATGTATGATACAGCTACATCATTAAGGGCTTTATATGTGAGGAGGAGAATTTTAAATTCAATTCTGGATTAAACAGGGAGCCGATGAAGGGAAGCTAACGTAGGAGAAATATGATCTCTCTTTTTAATTTTCATCAGAACTCTTGCTGCAGCATTTTGAATCAGCTGAAGGTTTTAACTGCATTTTGTGGACAACCTGATAGTAAAGAATTACAATAGTCCACCCTTGAAGTAACAAATGCATGGACTAGTTTTTCAGCGTCATTCCTGGATAGGATATTTCTAATTTTGGCAATGTTCCAGAGGTGAAAGACGGAAATCCTAGAAACCTGTTTTATATGGGATTAATTGACATGTCCTGGTCAAAAATAACACCAAGGTTTTTTACTTTATTACCTGAGGTCAATTTAATGCCATCCAGGTTAAGTGATTGACTAAGCAGTTTTTTTTTTAAAGACTGCGGTCCAAAGACGACAACGTCTGTCTTGTCTGAATTTAGAAGCAGAAAATTTAAAGTCATCCAAGATTTTATGTCTTCAAGACATGCTTGTAGTCTATCTAAATGGTTGGGCTCACCAGGATTTATGGATAAGTAAAGCTGAGTATCATCAGCGTAACATTGCCCAAGTACTGAACCCTGCGGTACTCCACAATTAACGCTGGAGTTTGAAGATGATTTATCATTTACATGAACAAACTGGAATATGTCAGACAAATAAGATTTAAACCAGTCTAGTGCTGTTCCCCTGATACCTACAGCATATTCCAGCCTTTCTAAGAGAAGATTGTGATCAACTGTATAAAATACAGAACTGATATCTAATAGGACAAGTACAGACACAAGGGTAAAGCAATAACACGAAAAGCATAAGCAGTGAATTTAAACAACAGGGATAAAAGCATGTGGCGATGTGAACATTATCAGACAAGACATTCAGAGACTAAATACCTCCGCCTCATGGCCAACACCAGTGGATGACAGTGCATCCTTCCTGAAATGCTTTAGCCTGCTCATTGCCCCATGTCCAGCAGTTCATCTACAAAAGGAGATCACCCAAGGGTTTGTCTCTCTCAGCCAGCTGGGGGATAAACTTGTCCAGCTGGTTCACCATTCCAAGAAAGGATCTTAATTCATTCACTGTTGTTGGCTCTTTCATCCTCCTCACTACTTTCATCTTGACCGTATCTGAGCTGGTGCCGTTGACAGAGATCAAATGACGTAGGAATTTCACCACAGACTTAAAGGTCATATTTTTCAATATTTAGTGTAATACCTGCTTTATGAATCTTCTTCAGCATATAGGCCAGCATCATGCTCCTCCTCCGTACGACCCCATACCAGCACATCGTCTGTGTGGTACACCACTCCCTCAAACCTCTCTTTGACCTCTGGCATCATCCATTTAAAAGACAATGCCCAGTCTTAAAAGATCACCAATAGCTTACCATGAAAGATGCTGCACAGTATCATCTTAAAGAACAAAATGCCCAAAGAGTGTGATAAATGTCTCGCGGAATTTTCAGTCAGGGGAATCTGGCAAAATCCCATAATTACATCCAGGTTACTAAAAATAGTGGTTCCAGCTAGTATGCCCAGTGTTTTCTCCACTGCTGGCAGAATAAACCCCAAGGCTTTCCATGTGGGACAGTTCCTACTTCTTTGTCAAACAGTGGCAATGGGATCCATCTTGGAATCTTTAGTGAGAACGGTTGAGCCTCTGGTTTCAGCTTTATGTGTATGGCTGGCGCACTTCTACAAGTCCGCTACATAGTTTTGGATAGGTTTGCTTTAATGTCTCTTAAGTTTAGTTTAGTTTAGTTTAGTTTAGTTTAGTTTAGTTTAGTTTAGTTTAGTTTAGTTTAGTTTAGTTTAGTTTAGTTTGCACAACTAAAATACAGAACAAAGATATTAAGAAAAAATAATGATAACAATGCAAACAATGCGTCCAAATAGTATGAAAAATATAATACAATTCAACAAAGCATCCTTCATCAGCTGATCATCGATTTGTGAAATAGAATCATATGAGAAATAAAAATATAAAAACACATATACAAAGTATTATTGGGGATGTAAATAGAATATCAATGAGAAAAAAAGACAATCACAATTCTTTGATTAAGTGCAATTTTAAATAACACTTGAACTCTTTTACAGAAGGCCTGCCTTTTACCAAGTGCAAAAAGTAATTACAAAGTTTAGCTCCCCTGTACCACAGAGAAAACTGACCTCTACTAGTCTGATATTTAGGAAGATGACGCTCGGATCTCTGTCGAGTTAAATAAGAATGAACTGCATATTTGATTTAAAGTAATGAGTGAAATGCATTGGTACATCCTCTTGACTTTCATAAATCTTCTAAACAAAAATACAAATGTGAAAAATGTTTATGTTATAGATAGTAAGAATTTGTAGATTCTTAAACAAAGGAAGAAGGACAATTGTAATCTAATTGAGCTGCAATTCTAACAAAGCATTTTTGAAGAGCCAGAATTTTACAGAGTTATGGGAAAAGTACTTTCCCAGACTATCTTATAATAAGATAGATGTGGGTATATCTGACTATAATGAAGTGTAAGCAAACATTCTGCATTATTGTAGTGACTAACTTTACTTGTTACACCAATAGATGTATGCATTTTTTGAGAAATCCAGTTCGTATGATCTTTCCACCTTAAGCTCTCATCAACAATAACTCCAAGAAATGTTGTTAATAATACTTGTCGTATCGCAATGCCATCAACAAAAATTTTAGAACATTTTCCAGAATATGACCTGTTACCACTGAAAATCACGAAATTTATTTTTTTTAGATTTAAAGATAACTTATTTAATCTAAACCATGAAACACAGGCACTCAAACCAAGATTAGTGTTTATTCAAAAGTGAATCAAAATGTGTATGAGAAAGAAGCAAGGTTGTATCATCGGCAAACATAATTGGTGAAAGAACATTGGAAACCACTGATAAATCATTTATGTAAATCAGAAATAACAATGGTTCAAGGATGGAAGCCTTGAGGAGCTACACAAAGTATCTTGGCTCTGTTAGAATTGCAACCCTTAAAGCTAACAAATTGCTGCTTATTACAAATATAACTATTTAACCATTTGTAAACAAGACCATGAAATCTATACTTACAAAGTTTCTACATCAAAATATTATTTACAGTCCAGGCCTGCAACTAGCCCCAGCCTACAGCTCACAGGTTTTCCCAGCAGTGCAGTGTGCAGAAAAGGAAAACATACACATCCTTCATCTCCGCTTTCCCACCTCTCCTCAGCAGCATCATGGCAATGCCCACAACATCCTCTTCTTAAACTTCATGTGCAGATTTAGGCGTCCTGCACGCACGACTACAATGTCCCTTTCCGCCACATTTGAGACAATTAGCTTCATTTGCAGGACAATCACATTTAAGATGTCACAATGAACTGCCACATTTGTGACACTGCGACTATGAAGATTTCCCTTGCTGTTCTGGGCATTGTGTGACTTATTAGCATGCTGATGTTTTTTTTAGAAGGCTTGCAGCTCTGGAACTCTCTGACTCTGTCCACAGACTTATCATGTGCTTTTGTGTCCCCTCGCAGGGAAGCTTGTTGATTTTTCACCTTCTCGCTTCAACCCGGCTCCACCTCTGTCTTCCGGTAAGCAGTCTCCCCGACACCTGAACACTTCTCGAGGGAATTCGGAAATTGTCAGGGTTTCCTTTTACAGTGCACCCTTGCCTTCAGCCACTTCCCCCCGTTCTTTCTCTTACGTTGCAAGCAAAATATCCTTTGTGATTGGTCTACTGAAGGACAAAGCGTTAAGGTGGGCTGAATCTCTTCTCAATGAACAAACAATTTACCAGTTCACCTACACAGAATTCATCTGACAATTAAACAAACTTTTTTGTTATGCATAACCAAAGAAAAATCAGCAAAACGACTATGGACATTAAGACAAAGAACTATATCAGTAGCAGATAGGTCAGTGGATATTGGCCACAGAGTCAGCCTGGAACCACCCTGCTCTTAAAGAAGCAATTCTGAACCCACTAAAGGAAAAACTAAAAGATAAATTGTCATGCAGAGATTAACCTAAGACTTGAGAGGAACTTATAAATTTAGTTATTCGGATTGACAGTTGCCTGAGAGAGCATTCAAGAGAAATATTAAGCCTTGTTCGTGTGTCAAACCCCTATACCTTTAAACTAGTGTGACATCAGAAGGCAGAATTGATGCTCCCACGTCTAGCTCAGTAACTCCTGAGCCCATGCAAATTGGAAGAGCCTGCCTCTCTCCTGAAGAGAGGTTAAAAGGATGACTTCTGGGCAGTTTTTATATTGTAGCAACTTTGTGCAAAATATTGCTGTATGTCCCGTGCGCACAAACTCCCCAGCCCGCCAATGAAAACTGGGGTTTTGCCGGGCGAAAAGAAGAAATTAGACCCCAATTCCAGATTTGATCCACTCTCTGCATAAACCAAGACCAGCTTTCTATCAGTGCCCTCACTGATTCCGGATCTAAATAAAACGTCATCAGCCCCGACCTAGTAAAATAGTGTAACATCCCCATTTAGACTCTTGATGTGCCTGTTCATGTCAACTCTCTGGACGGTTGTTCTCTAGAAACCATCACTCATCAAACTGAACCCATTCAACTTATTTCCTCTGGTAACCATCATGAACTATTATCTTTTTCCATCTTCCCCATTTGAGATTGTCCCATTGTTCTCAGAGATATAACCCTCACATGAATTGGTCCAGTTTCCACACTAAATCCTGGAATACATACTATATGTCTACCTGTTTACGCTCTGCCATGCCCTCAGTAAATTCAAACCTCCAACAAGAACCCATTTCTCCTCCTGAACTTTCTACCTGAATATTATGATCTTGTCCGAGCTTCCGCACCCTGTTGGCTGTCAGACGTCTCGGAGTTCCTCCGGTCCTTGGTCCCCAGAAGCGATCACACACTTTATCTAACTCTGACTCTTAAAGGAACGACTCTCAAACAGTTTCTAACTTTTAGCTACTTTAATCTAAATTAGACAGAGGAATGATTACAGAGATCAGCGCTGAGGCTCCTGTCTCGGACCGTTGCCGTCTGTGTAAGGATGACGAAGAGCCCCGAAAGAAGGTCACATGTAGTTTTATATCTGGCACTCCAATGCAATGGATGTACTGTCATTATTTTCGTAATAGATCTGACCCACATACAGAAGAACACTCTGAAGGACAACTGAATCAGTGAAAGGTGTTTTATTTACAGCAAGTGAGTCGAGAACGTGAACGGGTGAATCACCAACTGTATGGAAAGAGGGGGAAGAGAACTGGTGAAAACAAGAACTATTATGTTGCTGAATTAACAAAAAGGAACTATAATAATCAGGGAAACGGCTTACTAAGTAAGTGCAGTCAGGTCGCCAGGGGTAGAGGGATTCGGGGTCCAGGTTTACGAGGTGGAGTAATCCAGATGGTTTCTCTTGTGCTGTTGAGTGAGCTTGGGTGAGATCAGCAGTTAGTTCAGTGTTCAGGTACTTGCGTTGGAAGGTGGACAGGGTACGCTTATACCTTGGTTCAGGAGATGAAGGAAAAGAGGAAGCTGCCAGCTTGGTCCTTGGGAACAAAATCCACGAAACGTAGGTAATCTTGGTCGTCCAGAAACTTATGGAACCCAAGTCAGTGTTCAGCAAAAGTGATCAAAAGAGTCAGGTTTTAGCTTGCGAAGGAACGTACACAAGGTCAGCTTAGGACAAAGAACGAAGCATAGCTTAATAGTGGATGAGCTTGTTTCCACTGAAGGCAAACACTCTGGCATCGAAGTGCTGGCAGCCTCCTGCTTAAATACATCCCCAAGCAATCAGCAGATCAGTCGCACCTGTCACCCAGCACACTTGAGAAGCTCCAGCACCATCTGGAAACTGAAAGTAAAGTCACAAACAAAAATACAAACACACACACTGAACCCAGACCCCGATATGTGCCCTCCCTCAGTGATTGTCAGTAGACTATGTGTCAACATTGTGGTGTCTATCTGTTAGGTTGTGTAGTAGCGGGTGTCCATCCTTAATCTAAGTGTGCCGTGCCATTCTAATCAAACCAGATACCGGCTGCTCCACTATCAAACCCAGTGCCCCAGCCTCAGGTCGTTCATGACAAACCTTGGGCTATTTATCCTTGTAATGTGTATCCTATTCTAACAAAAGGGAAACATTAGAACTTATGCTTTATATCACTATGGTACAAATGGGAAAAACAGCTATGAGTAATATTAATAAAGGTTATTCCTAACAATCTCCAGCAAGTATTCAGCAAATATTTTGCCATTTCTCTTCCATCTCACCGCTCATATGACTACGCAATAAATCTCCTCCCTGGGGTATCTCTCCCGTCTAGACGGCTTTACAACCTCTCACGTCCTGAGTGAGAGGCGGTGCAGAAATACGTTCATGAATCACTTAAAGCAGGCATAATCCATCCCTCATCCTCTCCACTAGGGGTAGGTTTCATCTTTGTGGAAAAGAAGCCTTCAGGTTCATCCAGCAAGCCACTATTTTCTCCAGACTCGACATACGCAACGCTTACCACCCTGCCTACATCCACAAAGGAGATGAGTGGAAAACAGCCTTCAAGACACACATCGGACACTTTGAATATTTGGTGATGCTATTCGGACTCACCAACGCACCAGCATGGTCTTTCAGGCCCTATTAAACGACTTAATCTGTGATTTTCTCAACATTTTTGTAGAGTGGGGAGAACAAGTATTTCATAAACTGCTGATTTTGCAGTTTTTCCCACTTGCAAAGCATGTAGAAGTCTTTAATTTTTATCATATGCACTTTTCAACTGTGAGTGAGGGAATCTATAACAAAAATCCAGAAAATCCAATTGTGTGATTTTCAAGTAATTAATTTGCATTTTATTGCATGACATAAGTATTTGATCATCTAACAACCAGTGAAAATCCCGGCTCTCACGGGCCTGTTAATTCTTCTTTAAGAAGCCCTTCTGTACTCCACTCATTACCTGTATTAACTGCACCTGTTTGAACTCGTTATCTGCATAAAAGACACCTGTCCACACACTCATTCAAACAAACTCCAACCTCTCCACAATGGCCAAGACCAAAGAGCTGTGTAAGGACATCAGGATAAAATAGTACACCTGCACAAGGCTGGGATGGACTACAGGAAAATAGCCAAGCAGTTTGGTGAGAAGGCAACAACTGTTGGAGCAATTATAAGAAAATGGAAGAAGTTTAAGATAACTGTCAACTCGCTCAGTCTGGGGCTCTATGCAAGATCTCACCTCGGGGTGGCATCAATAATCATGAGGAAGGTGAGGGATCAGCCCAGAACTACATGGCAGGACCTAGTGAATGACCTGAAGAGAGCTGGGACCACAGTCTCAAAGAAGACCATTAGTAACACACTACGCCGCCATGGATTAAAATCCTGCAGAGCAGGCAGGGTCCCCCTGCTCAAGCCAGCGCATGTCCAGGCCCGTCTGAATTCTGCCAGTGACCGTATGGATGATCCAGAAGAGGAATGGGAGAAGGTCATGTGGTCTGATGAGGCAAAAATAGAGCTTTTTGGTCTAAACTCCACTCGCCGTGTTTGGAGGAAGAAGAAGGATGACTACAACCCAAGAACACCATCCCTACCATGAAGCATGGAGGTGGAAACATCATTCTTTGGGATGCTTTTCTGCAAAGGGGACAGGACGACGGCACTGTATTGAGTGAAGGATGGAATGGGGCCATGTATCAGAAGATCTTAGCCACCAAGCTCCTTGCCTCAGTAAGGGCATTGAAGATGGGTCGTGGCTGGATCTACCAGCAAGACAACGACCAGAAGCACTGCCAGAGCAACTAAGGAGTGTCTCCGTAAGAAGCATCTCAGGATCCTGGAGTGACCTAACCAGTCTCCAGATCTGAAACCAATCGAAAATCTTTGGAGGAAGCTGTAAGTCCGTGTTGCCCAGCAACAGACCTGAAACCTGAAGGATCTGGAGAAGATCTGTATGTAGGAGTGGTCCAAGATCCCTGCTGCAGTGTGTGCAAACCTTGTCAAGAACTAGAGGAAACGTCTGATATCTGTAATTGCAATCAAAGGTATTGGACCAAATATTAATATTGATATATGATGTTTCAAATACTTGTCATGCAATAAAATGCAAATTAATTACTTAAAAATCACACAATGTGATTAAGACTTCTACATGCTTTGCAAGTGGGAAAACCTGCAAAATTGGCAGTGTATCAAATACTTGTTCTCCCCACTGTATTTGTTTACCTGGAGGACATTTTAATCTTTTCCAGAAACTTGGAGGAGCATCAGGTCCACGTCCACAAGGTTCTCCAACTGGAGAACAGATTATTTGCTAATGCCGAAAAGTGTGCCTTCCATCAAACATCCAGAACCTTTCTGGGTTACATCTTCGAGGGTGGACAGGTGAAAACCGCCCGGAGAAAACCAGATTAGTACAAGACTGGCCAACACCCACTACCCATAAACAGATGCAACTCTTCCTGGGGTACTTAAACTTCTACCACCGATTCATCAGGAATTTTAGACTGGTTGCAACACCCCTCACAACACTCACCTCCAACAAAACAACTTTCTCTTGGTCCCCAGCAGCAGACAAAGCTTTTCTGAAGCTTAACAAGCTCTTTTCATCGGCCCCTAACCTAATCAACTCTGATCTGGCCATCCCATTCATAGTGGAGGTGGATACGTCCGACTCTGTGGTGGGGGCCGTTCTTTCTCAAATAGTTCCCTCTGACAACAAGAGGCACCCCTGCGCATTCTTCTCAAAACGTTTCTTCCCCACTGAGAAGAACAACCATGTTGGAGATTGAGAGCTGCTGGCCATCAAGCAGGCCTTCGAGGAGTGAAGACATTGGCTTGAGGGCATAGAAGAGCCAGTCATTGTATGGACAGACCATAAAAATCTGTCCTACCTGCAATCAGCCAGATGTCTCAATTCCATCAGTTACGTTGGTCCCTCTTCTTTTCCCAATTCAACTTCACCATAACTTACCGCCCTGGATTCCGCAACATTAAACCAGATGCTCTCTCATGACAGTTTTCATGTGGGGAGAGGGACAGTGACCCTGAGCTTATCCTTCCCTCGTCCTGCATCATCGGGTCACTTCTCTGGGACCTAGAGCCCTCAGTGCAACGGGTTCCTGAATGAACCGGATCCTGGGGGAGGACCACCCCGACAGCAGTTTGTTGCCTCATCTGCCAGGTCTTAGGTTATTCATTGGGCACACACCTCCCGTTTCTCCTGCCACCTAGGGGTCTGCGGAAACATTGGTTTCTCCGCCATTATTTATGGTGGCTGTCTCTAAATTCTGATATCATCAAATACATCTCATCATGCTCTATCTGTGCTACAAAAAAGAACTCTCACCATCCCTCCCGCAACTTGTGGTCCATTTTATTACATGACTGAAAGTTTCAAAAAATAAAGCAGTCATTCCTACTATCATCGACCAATTCTCCAAGGTGTGTTACCTATTGGCTCTTGCTCTTTGTGCGTGCAGATTTGTGGATGGCTACTGGGCTGGTGCTGAGACAAAATAGGATTGTCATTGTTAAATCAATGCGGAAGGACATGCTTCAGCTTATCCATGAGGGACATCTTGGCGTGGAGAAATGTAAAAGAAGAATGAGAGAAGAAGTTTACTGGCTGGGCATCAACAGGGATATTGAAGAGATGATACAGAAATGTGAAACATGTCTGAAACATCACTACAAACAAACAAAAGAACCAATGCTGGTAGTAGACCTACCACTGCCCCATGTCAAAAGGTAGGC
Source organism: Girardinichthys multiradiatus (assembly GCF_021462225.1). Classification (NCBI taxonomy): domain Eukaryota; kingdom Metazoa; phylum Chordata; class Actinopteri; order Cyprinodontiformes; family Goodeidae; genus Girardinichthys; species Girardinichthys multiradiatus. The sequence continues at coordinate 5,153,021 of NC_061809.1, forward strand.
CCAGATTAATTAGATTTGGATGGCAAGGACTATCTTCTGGTGATTGATCACTATTCTAATTATCCAGAAAGTGTAGAACTTTCCAGTATATCAGCACAGTCTGTCATCACACACATGAAGGGATTTTTCGCCAGACATGGAATTCCACAAAGCGTTGTCAGTGACAATAGTCCACAAAATGACTGTGGAGAATTTAGTGACTTTGCAAAGCAATATGGATATTAAACATATCACCTCTAGTCCCTTGTATCCGCAAGCAAAAGGACAAGCAGAAACAGGAGTCCAAATAGTGAAGAGACTGTTTAAAAAAGCAAGAGACAGTAAAACTGACCCCTACCTGGCTCTGCTGAGCTATAGGGCTTCATCTCTGGACTGTGGGTCATCGTCTGCTGAGCTACTCAGGCATCGCAAGCTATGTACTACACTTCCACACATTTCAAAGGACAGTGATAACAAACCAAGCTTACTGACAAAAGGATGAAACTCAAGCACGGCAGAAAAGGAACCACTACAAATCGTTGAGGGGTCTGGAACCTTTTCAGGACAGAGATTATGTGAGATGTTGTTGTAATGCACCAGAATGAGGACCTGAAATTTTAACCAAACACTCTTTAAAGACTGACTGAAGAGCTTGGTCTTTATAGCTTGGTCCTTTAATCTCCTGTAGTGGAATTTTCTTATCAAAGTGGAAAGAAGTTGACTCACAACAAGAGAAAATCCAGACTTTGTCTTTATAAGTTTTATTCAAAGGCATTAAGCGTTTGAAGACCCTGTCACTGAGGTTAGTCAGTGAAGCAGAGCCCCGATCAACATTTACACACAGTATTTATACCAAACATGACAGTGTTATCTCAACTTCAAACAGTCTGTGTTTTATGGCCTAGACCCTCCTCGGGTTCAGAGGTGACAAAGTTATCTAGGAACAAACCATCGGCTCTTCCTGAGACATCACCCTAAATGATGGGTTTTAACCATTAAACTTCTGATAATGGCTTTACAGCTTCCTCCTCTAACACAGATGTTCTGAGGAGTGAGGTAACCTAAAGGTCATACACTTTGGAGCACTTAATAAAAGAATGTCCATTACACTCCAAAGGTATGAAAAACAGGCAGAGGTCACACACAAGGAGGCAGAGGCAGGCTTACAAATCCAGGGGTTAGGCAGAATCCGAAATTCAGGGATCATAAACGGTGTCGTTGTCCAGAGATCAGAAATTCAGAAAGAATCCAGCAGGAGCAAGGCAAGGCAGAAGAATCCATGACACAAAAGCAAGGTCAGAACGTGGAGATCAGGCAAGGGCATGGAAAGAACACTGGATATCTACTTGCAAGAACGTTTCGAAAATCTGGCAAAAAAAAGGCTGATTGCAGCAGAGCAGAGCACATGGGCGAGGCAAAGGCAGAGAGCAGCCAGGCACAAATCATGATATTTGTGAGATGTTGTGAGAATTGTAGGCCCTGACAAAAAAGCAACAGTTCCCAGTGAAGTAGGACCCAGGTCGTTTGCTGTTAAGACAGAGAATGCACAAGTATGTTAAACATCAGGCAGAGGAGACTGGATCTGAACAACAGGGTGTTCCACCAGATGGGCACCACAGAGAGCCTCATTCACCTTCCCTAATGACTGAGACACTGAGGTCTACCAGGCCTAAGAAACCTCCAGAGGCGCTGATAGAACAAGTATGAACAGTTGTTGTAAAGAGTTATTTGTTTAAATTTGTAAAGAAAAAAAAAATAATAATAGATTATTAATAATTAAGTTGGAATAATGGAATAATAATAATTGTTCACACTTGCTCCAACTCTGTTGAGTTATAATGTTTTATTGACTGTTTAAGTTGCATAAAATGTGAAGAGCCATATTGTTTGAGTGTATGTGACTCCTTTAGTTTGGTCAGGGAAAGCTAAGGTATACACTTGAATCTATTTTGTTTGGATTATGCTAAGAGTGCTAAAGACTGTAGTTTGTTGCATTTGTTGCAAAAGGTGCAAGGAGTTTGTTCAGAAAGCTGCACTTGCGTAAGCGATTTGAGGAGCGCGGACCTACAGACATTATACTACATGAATGCAATCAAAAATAGCCAGGACCTTGTCTTGATACTACCGCTATGATTGATCTTTAGGCATTTAATGGTCGTCAAGCAGCTCTTATATCCTCAGCAGTCTGATGATGATTAGAGTCACGTGTGACTGCTGCAGTCTGCCAACCAATGTTTAGGATATGAAACAATTGTTGTTTTTATGTCTATTAAAAAAATGTCCAATCACTTTAAACAGGGGCACTCCTGGAGGCCTTTTTTTGACTCTGTTGGCATCAGCCATCTTGTATGGTATTGTGTGTTTGGAGCAGCAGCTGAGAAGAAGAGGTTAGATAAGCTCATCAGGGAGCCTAGCTCTTTCCTATGATGCCCGCTGGACATGGTGCAGGTGGTGGGAGACAGAAGGGCTCTAGCATAAATAACATCACTCTTGGACAATGTCTCTCACCCCATGCATGAATCTGTTGCAGAACTGGAAAGCTCTTTCAGTGACAGATGGCTGCATCATAGGTGCACTAAGTTATCACAGATCCTTCCTCCCAGCAGCTATTAGACTTTATAATAATCACTGCTCCCAACAAACTCAATAAGTGTTGATATCCCTGCTGTTATTTGCACCAGTTTTCCACTTTTTGTAAATAATGTGTTGTTGTTTTCTCAAGCACAATTACAAATGCACTTTTTGTAAATTTCCAAATCACCCTACTCATTGGACATTTAATTTATTCAGAGGTTTAATAACTTCACATATTTTTTCTTATGTTGCAATTTTTTTCCTTTACTGTACAGTTTACTTTTACTTGTTGATCTTTTTATGTTCATGAGTACCTGCATGCTTCCACTGTCCTTTTACTTTGCTGCGGACTCACCTGAATTTACCCACTGTGGGGAAATAAAGGATATTCTATTCTATTATATTCTATTCTATTCTATTCTATTCTATTCTATTCTATTCTTTGCCCTGTACCAACAAATGCCTAAATTCAGCCCCTTACTCTTCCATCAGGATCACAGCTGTTTCCTCAAGGACCTTGTACCACAGGCTGCTCTCTGTAACTACCAGGCAAACAGCACCATATAACTCCAGGGATTTTGATGGTGGCAGGTTACTCGAATTAAACCTTTTGAGTCAGTATCTGAGCTCTCCTCTGGTCCAAAAACAAAAACTTCCCAAAGTAAAGCTTTTCAGCTCAGGCTGAACCCAGTACCGTGCACCCTTTCTGCTCCAAGTTCAGTTATGTGTCTTTAAACCATTTAGCCACTGTTGCCGTATAACCTATATTGAGAATAGCACAGCAACGAGATCAGTTAACACAACCCCTTACTGTAGCTTATGTCTCAGACAAAACAGCTATCAGTCCCTCCTGATAGACACCACTAAACATAAAGCTCAACATTGATAACTGGTCATTGGTGGTCCCTACTTTATAAATAAATACATTATTAAACAATATAATTACAATGCCCACCCAATTGGAGAAATTATATTATTCACGCTAGATCTCATATAGTTTTGGTATTTCAAGGCCTGCAATGAAATTCCAGATGGCATACCAATTTATGAGCTAATGCCGTTTGTTTCTGCTGAACAACAGAGCAGAATAAATTACGTATGATGAAAATGAGCTGGCAGTCACTGACTGGCTATAGAAATTGTATTAAAGCTGAAATAAAAGTCAGATCAAAATGTGATATTTTATGTTCCCAAACGTTTTGGCTTGTGACGCCCAAAATAATAATACCTCTGGCATATATATACAAATATACATTTGTGTATATTATTTAGAATATATATTGTACATACTGAATGTAATATATATTTAGAAAATATAGAGTGAAATAATTATAATCTATCTATCTATCTATCTATCTATCTATCTATCTATCTATCTATCTATCTATCTATCTATCTATCTATCTATCTATCTATCTATCTATCTATCTATCTATCTATCTATCTATCTATCTATCTATCTATCTATCTATCTATCTATCTATCTATCTATCTATCTATCTATCTATCTATCTATCTATCTATCTATCTAAACATACATGGTACTGTAACTCTCAATTTTTTAACATAATATTTGATATACTGTACATAGATCACAAGTCTTTTAAACCTGAGAAAAATCACAAAATAATATAAAAATATCTGTGTTTAAACATGACTCATTGGTTTTAAGGGTTGGGCTTACAGGAATGACCTGACTGATCATTTACCCCAATCCACCCCACACCCCTCCCACCATCTTCACTCCTCCTTATTTAAGCCTAAAACCCAAACTATCAGTGGGGAATTATATAAAGCTCATCCTGTCTTTAAACCAAAGCATTTCTCCAACAGAGACACACATTCTTCTGCACGCTACAGGATGTCTGCACACATCAGACCAGGCAGGTATCAGCATGCAAAAAGTTTTACCTTAGTGTTATTTCTCTGTCTTCCTCTTCTCTTCCCATTCCTTTGTCTATTTTCTTAATCTATCCCTCCATGAGGTTTTTTGTCCGTTTTGGTGCTGTCTGTGTAATCCATTTTAAAAATGAGGAAAACAGAAAATCAAACCACATCTGGATTTTTAAAGTGAAAAGCACTTTAAAAATGGATCTATATTAATCCCTCTCCTTATTGTCTATATCCTTGCAGGGTCATAGGGGAGAGTTTAGGTTTATTTATGGGTTTTATTCATAGTCTTTGTTCCTCTTCTCTTCCTTTGGTCTGTTTTAGTATCTCCTGTATTTGTGGTGCTCGTCTGTCTGGCATTCTGTAGCAGGCTAAGCAGCATGAAAGCAGCATCCATCTGTACCAATGGCCAGACCGGATGCCACTTTATCTCCCTGGCCAACCTTTTTGACCGGGTCATTCAGCACTCAGCGAGGATGCATGGCATATCGAATGACCTTCACTCTGAATTTGTAAGTCTCCTTATTATTAGAGTTATTTTTGTGATCATTTTTAATGACTCATAACATTCACTTTGACATACTTATGTTCAGTCATTCTGAATGTTATATTTGTTGTATGCCAATCGCATTTATTTATAATCTACCTGTAAAATTCAATAGTCCTGCAGTCCTGCAATGTTGATAATGTCAGTGATTTCTTGGGATTAGTTTGGTCTGCTGCTGAACTATACTGTTGCAATAATTTAAAAAAGGATTAAGTGGAGTCATTGTAGACATACACAGCTCTATCTTTAAGTGGGTAACTAAATATGTTGTTATCATGCCTAAACACCCCCTCCCTCCCTAGGATAATGTGTTACAGTAATGGGATCAGCAAGTTCTACCCCATTATTTCTTTCTGTTTTTGTTTCTTAGTTATAAGAAAAATGAGTAATAATAAAAGCCATTTATATGTAATTATTTTATTCATCAAAGTAAACTAGCTATCCAAAGCAACCTGCCCTCATGGGAAATAGTAATTCCTTCTTTCTTATAGGTAAACATATTTTGGAAAGCTTACTTCAATTCACTTTCCACTCCCAAGCCTGATTACAGCTGGACACAAAGAATGAATAAATTACCAAAATAGTACATGTCTGACAAGATGTAGTAGTTTAAAAGATTTGGAAAAATAACCCAATTATACCCTGCAGATAATCTTCAAGAATGTAATGAAATACATCTCTGTTGTTAATTCTGTTATATATATATATTTATGTATATATAACAAAATTATGTATTTATGTGTTATATATTTTTTTAAACTTTAGCCGACGAAATGTGCTGTGAATGTATTTGAATGTATTTTAGTTGTGAACCTTTAAAATGAATTAATTCATTTTAACCTGGCTGAACTGAAATTAGAACAAGCTTTTTTTAAGGGTGAACAGGCATAACACTGTTACTAACATAGCAGATAAGTGGGATAAAATGCTTTGCTATAGATGCTTTTAAATTTGGGAATCTTTTCAGACGAACAACACCCATGCTTAAATGTGGGGTGTCAGAGGGGTTGTTTCTGGGAGTAGGACCTAAATGCAGACAGGTGGGAAGCAGCAGAAGATGGTAAAAAAGGGTTTAATAAATAGACAAAAACTTACAGGTAGGCAGAAGCAGTTGTGGGCATGAAACAGGCTCAAGAAAAGAGGAGACTTTTAGATTTTGCGCTGTCAGTAGATTAAAGATGTGACGTTCCTGTTCTTTCCAGGTCTCTCTTTTGTCTTTTTATATTGTTCTTATCAGATTTTCACAATTAAGCCAATTCCATTTGGCCTTTATATTTGTTAGTTTTCCAAAGTAGGCAGACAGGAAGTTGGGTGCACAGAAGTGGAAAGCATGCAGCATAGTTCTCTGGAGTTGGGACTTTAACCTGGGGCGGCTGCGAGTCATGACTGAGGCCTCCGTATATGGGTCGCGTTTTACCACTAGGCCACACGCTGCACCCCCGGCAGCACTCCTTCCACTGTCCGATAATGTCCTGTTAAAGTCAGCATGTTCCCCACCCGTACTGTGAACAGTGTAGGCAAAGTGCTGTTTCTCACCAAACTCCTCCCAGGCCGAGCGCGCCTGGTCTCACAGTACCCGACAGCTGCCTCAGGAGTCCCACAAGCCAGCCAGACTTGATATAACTCCTTTTCAGCCTGATGGCATCCAGATTTACAGACTTACTTTCACAAGTGGAGTATTATGGCTAATGCTTTAATGCTCTGCTTAATATGTATAAAAAAAACTTTATCAGAAACTGCTTTGGGATTAGTTTAACTGCAATGGGCACAGAGACAGAAACGAAAGGGAAAAATAAAGGAAACAAGAAAGAGAGAGAGGTGGGGCAAAAAGGAAAAATGGAGAGAAGGAGAAAACAATAGTGGAAAGAAAGAAGGATGAAGAGAATACAAGATAATATATGCAATAGCGGGTGTGAGGAGCCACAGACCTGCCCTATAGGACCTGAGACAGACACGGAGGAAATCTGAGCCACAGACATCCAAAGGTCCCCCAGAACAACTGGACTGTTTGTTCCTGAGTTGGCATGGGTCTTAGGCCATTTTTGGGGTGATTATCATATGTGGCTGGTCTTGGCTCTCCCTAACCGCTGACGCCTTGGGGTATGTCTGGCTTCCCTGCTGGGGCTGCCCTATGGTGGTGCTGGGGTCCCTGACTGATCCTTACACTCTTGGCCAGAGTGGTGCAGACAGAGCACAGGGCTGAGTTGAGCAGTCATTGAGCTGGGTTCCAGAAGGGTCTATATGGTTGTGTCTTAGCACCTATTCCCATCTCCCTTACAATGGCAATAATGCACAAAATTGCCCTGACAGAAATAAACAAATAAATCTAAACTTAAATGTAAAAACAAAAAAAACACACAACCAATTCCACCCAGTATCTGTTAGATTTTATATTTAGAAATGAAGTCAATAACTGAGAAGATTATTGTAGATTGTAAGAGAAACAGGAAAAGGTCAAACATTATTTCCATCATGGGAGAAGAAGTGGAGGTGGTGGAGTAGTATAAATATCTCTGTGTTTACCTGGACAACAGACTGGAGTGGAGGTGCAACTGTGAAGCTGTCTACAAGAACGGACAGAGCAGACTGTACTTCTTGAAGAAGCTTAGGTCCTTAATTTTTGCACAGGTCCCATCACAGCATTTCAGTGAGGCTGAAGTACTGAGAGGTTGTATTTTTAATAGTATATAGACAGATACTTATCACAACTACTAGCATCTCATATGGCTTTTCCGACTTTTTAGAACACAGTTAACTGGATGTGATGTCATGAGAAAACTAGTAATATTGATAACTAGTTTCTTGGCTGATGTGATATTAAATCTTGAGTGAATGTCAAATAATGCATACTGTATATGCCAGGGCTCATGCGGGAACATTGGCAGAAAATCATGAGGTGCATTAGGATCAAGGATCACTGTTCAATATAGAGATGTTGTCACTTCAACAGATTTTAAAAAACATTATAAAAAGTCCCAAAGTACATTTCCATGTAATATGCTATGCTGGTTCAGTACCACAGACTGCAGTATCCAAAATGATCTCTTTAAGCTATCTTCCATTGCTTTTCTTGTGATGCACACCCATGCACACAGAAAGCATTACTAATATTAATCACTTGCGTACTCTGTCCACAGCTGACATTTAGATGAAGCCTGACCTTTGACTTGTTCATTCATGTTTGTTCCATCAGGAACTGTACTTCCTTCCCAGTAAGAACCAGATTGGCCGGGTCAGTCACAACTGCCATACGTCAACCATTCTAACTCCAAATGGCAAAGAGAATGCTCAGAGAATAGCGGTGAGTTAACCTTTCTAAAAGGTATTTCCTCTCACTGACATCAACTGTCTACATCATAGAGAAAAATTTAACCTTTTGGTTTTCCTTTAGTTATTACCTTGTACAACACACAATAGTATTAGTTCACCCTTTATTTTCAATGCAGCAGTTTGAGCAGTTACTGCATACACATTATGGTGAACATGGCCTCGTGACTAACCATGTTTCCACATGTTCTGCGTCACTCCAGAGAGAGGAACTGACGGAGGTGATTCTGAAACTCCTGGTTGCATGGCGAGATCCTCTGTGGCATTTTCACCAGGATATAGCTCAACACCATGAATTCAATAACTTCAGCTCAAATAAGTCTCTGGAAATGAGCGACATGGTGCATGAACTACGGAAAGGTGTGCAAAAAGTGGTTGAAAAGGTACATGCACTCACATAAACACACTTATACAGTGTCAAACCTTTTTAGTTTAGATCGAAAGCTATATTTTGAATATAAGTAATTGCTGCGTTGCAAATGTCAATAAAATTTCAAGAACATTTATTCTATGCTTCAGTTTATGAATACATCAGCAGCACTGTTTAGCACTGATAAGTTGGGTTAAACTATAATACTGTAAAAAAAAAACATTTTCTCATAATCTACATCATGAAAAATTATGAATAATTTTGAGCAGTCTATTTAAAATTGAAAGAAGCAAGAACATTCTGTATATGTCTCAGATTCCAATTCATTTAATATCTCTAAAATGATTAATCAACAATAACAGAAAAGCACCAGGAACCTTTTTATTAACATTGTATTTTATTTTGTTAATTAGTTGTACTACAGTTTATTTTATAATAAATGAAATAAATAAAAAGAAAGAGAAACCCCAAAAAATAGAAAAACCTATCACTAATTCTACTGATACTGGGAAAAAGGGGAACTTTTTTTAACTAAGAAGTGGTCTCTTACTGCTCTCTCAGGAGTTTGTGGATGTTTTTAATGATGGAGAATTCTGTGTTATAATACCTAACGTTAATTTAAAGAGGGAAAGAGAAGTGCTTATATTTAAAGTTTCCTAATCACCATTGCTTTGTCGGCGTCCCAGACTAGACTGTTGTCACTAATGGCACCGACTGCAGCACTCCAGGTGACAGTCTAGTCTCAGCTCATCTGACAGGGAAACCTCTTCACAATGCTGTGGTTCCGACCATACAGTCATTAGATTTAAAGGCTTTGGTTTAGTTTGTTGGATGTCCTGGTCTACTTCGGATTTAGTACTCTGTAACAATGGAAAAACAAAAAACAAAAAAAACTTTCGATTAATTTTTATGTCGCATTATGCCATGCAAACAAAAACATTAATTGTCACCAAATCCGACAAGTTAATCAGGCTTGTCATTTACTCGATCAAGCAAAATGTCTTGAAAATTCTGTGGTTCTGTTTCTGTCTGTGTGACTTTCAGAACTCAGCTATCAGGAGGTGGCAGCTTTAGGCGAAGGATTTACCATAAGGTCCTGAACTAAGCAGCAGCTAAATTTGGGAAAGGGGGGGCATGTAGTGCTAAACAGACAGCAAGAAAACTGATTCTAATCTTTCAACCAGTTTCTTTAGACTCTGGAAGATAACAAGAATGTAAACAAACTATCCAAGCTATTCAAGCTGAAGCTGTTTATTTAAAGTTTGCAGCATGAAATGACATGAATCACTAAAGTCATCACCTATTAGGTAGCAATTTAAAACATTTTGTCAATTTTTGATATGCAAAATAAGATGATTCACAAAAGTGAAACTTTGACATATGTATTGAGAGGCATTGAGACAACACTTCTGAGCATAACACTTTCATACAGACATGAGAGAAACACTGATATTTTAAGATTTAGGAAGCTATCTGCGTGGGGTAAAAGATTGTTGTGGCAAAGCCTACAGGATCCACCAAGAATATTTTAAAGGGACTTGGTGAAAGTAGTTCTTCTGGGTAGAAGAATAGATCTGTGTGTTCATGCTTGTTCTTCTGAGAGCACTCGTAAAGGAAGCGATGCATTTTCTAGTTCCTAAAGTTATTTTATTCAAAGCAAAATTCAGCATAAAAAAAGCATTTAACTGTAAGAGCAATGAACACATTGATAGTCCTTAAGGAAAATTCGCCTTGTTCACCTGATCAACTGAGCAGAATGCATGAGGTCACACTTTTAGCTCTATAGTTAATGATGGAAATAACTGAGATTAGAGAAACAACCTTGCTCCAAGTTAACATAGACTGCCTTAGCTGCTTTTCCTTATGACCTATGAGTTAAATTTAATACTTTTTCAAGAAATAAGTTCAAGAACCAAGTAGATGTATGTTCTACAAGCTTGTATGACTACATATTATATGTGGCCCATTATTAACATAAGGATTTTGGTATATTTAAAATTTGAAATAATCATGTGTGTCCTTGTCCCTAAGATGCAGATGCTGGGAATAATAAGCCCCTCTATTGGCAACCTGGGTACCCCTGAGGCTCTGTTGGCATCTGATAGTGCTGAATGGCGACTCATGAACGACTATGATCTCCTCTACTGCTTTCGCCGTGATTCAAACAAGATCCAGCACTACCTGAAGATCCTGAAGTGTCGTATAGTTCCTGAACATGGATGCTGAAAGGAAAACAACAGCTCCTGGTGTGTTGGACTCCCAGCTGTGAAATGAAAATACTCAATTTAAAAACAACACATATCCTGATTTACTGTGCTTTTTAACTGCAGACAGATCAGGCATAAATTAGCTACACTTATAATTTGTTCAGTTCTGTCATGAATGAAGACCTGCTGACAAGCAGAGACTCTGCTTACTATGTACTTCATGTATGATTTTACCTTGAAATCTTCAGCAGAAGAATGGACATAATGTAAAACATGTTTACAACTGTCATGTAAAATGCACAATGTATTGAAGAATGTTTGTATTGTATAGCAAACATTACTAGAAAAAATATATCATTGTCATTTCAACAGAGAAGTAATATGTACAGTGTTTCCAGACTACACCATGGACTGTTTATGCGGTCAAAAAAGAGCTGGTATGAAAAGTATAATCACTCTTCTTTATGTACAGTCTTTAGATAAAAAAGTGCCATCATATCTGTGAATGGCAAATTCCAGTCTGAGCACAAGCAAAGTAATGGTTTCAAAAGTGACGTGAGACCATGGTAGGAGTTCACGATCATGTTTATAGATGGCCAGTGAGAACCGAACTATAGTTAATCACAATGAGGACGAAAGATCTCGAAAATATTCTACAGATTTGAAACTGCAGCAGTACATCTGAAGAAGTGTTACCTTGACATTGATTTAGGCATTTAGTCACACAATTTCCAAAAAACATGAATTTTACTTTCAACACTATTCATTTCAAACATCATAATTTTATCTTCTGTCTTCATGGAAATAACGAACACAAGAATACTTTAAGGACCCACTAGCTGTGAGAAATGGAGTGGAACAATTGCGAAAGCTTTGAGCACATGTGGCCCCTTGGGCCCAATAATTCTGGTGTCTTTGGTCCGGACCCTAAGAAGTATTTTTAATCAGTTCACTGGTGTTCAACAAGCTAAATCTGAACTACAATAAGTTATCACTTTAGGGTGGAATGTTCACTTGTTTTCTCAGTCCATTGATATTCTGGGATAAATGGAATCTTCTCTTGGCCTGAAAAAGAAAAAAGATGCACAGGAACAAAATATCCTATGATTTGAGTTTGAAAAGGAGCGCTCGTTTAATATGGAAGTCAGCAAGGTCCGCAGCAAGCCAAAGTCCATCGTGGAGAAGGCTCTCCACGAATGTAACCACCATAAACCCATTCACTCTCGGCCCCCTCTGGAATGTTACAAATGTCCTTATGTTTTTGCATCTGTAGTGACTGTCTAGGTCTATTAACTTGTCTTAAATAATTTGGTTGGGACTGTGTCTAACAAACAAATTGAAAGTTTACATGAAGGTAATATTTGTGATAATTCAGGAAGCTCAACTGACTCAAAAAGTCCAAACAGATCAAGTTCCAAAGTTACCTCTAATGCTGCCTCAGTGATTTTATTCTCAAAAGAATCAATTTTATTTATATAAAAATTCCATGAAGTTATCTTTGCTGAGAGCTAAGGGAACGGATCTATGACCCTGTGTAAGTTTGGGAACTGTACTAAAAAGAAAACATTTTCTCTCCTATTTTATAGTGGCTTGTTTTAAACCTCCTAATTAAACCAGGGAGCCAGCCATTGCCTTCTTTTTCAAAGGGGCTAATTTTCAATGTTAACATGAATGTTAAAATCACCCACTATAATGAGTTTATCAGTATTTAACACTAAGCCCGATAAGAAACCAAAGAACTGATCTCCAACTTGAAAGTAAGAGCATGCTGGACAATATAAATTTTTTTTATGATTTGCTCATTTTGGGTTAGTTGGCAAGACCCTGTGTCTTTGGGGTAAAAGGTGGGTAATAGTACAGAAACTGCAGAGAGGTGTGTTAAAATATGAATCTGCTTCCTGATCTGGACCCTGGGTTGTCACTGTTTAGGAGGACTATTAAATTCGGACTGATTCCTAGAAAGAAAAGCTACTCTGTCCATAGTGGTATGGATGCTATCTCTTCGAATCAGACCAGGTTTTCCGCAAAATATTGATCAATTAGACCACAGTGTCGACCAAATAATATTTTTAAAAACATTCCACCAAAAAAGCACACAAGATGGTGAGGATAGTACAGAAGCCCTGAAAGGCAAGTAAGAAAAACAAAATCTAGATTAAAGTATTTATAAGTTGTTGTTTTTGTTGTTCTGTCCTGAAAGGCAAGTGAGGAGTGCTTTTTTGTCCACATACTCTTTTCTGCTCTTTATAGATCGACACTGGGAGCATTACAAGCTTTTACTGGGGTAGAGCCTGCCTAGTTCAACAGAAAAATGCCTGCATATGCTGTGCATAGCTTGCCAACAGTAGTTTTAAAACTGTTACTTTAATAAGAGTGATGGATGGAACTCCTTCACTTTCCTCACCATGAATATCTGACTTTGAGGCAAACTGAAGCTCCAAACAGCACAGTAACAGGTGGGGAAAGGTGAGTGCTGCGTTACTCTGCACTCCATACAGCTACCGAAAACTGTGGTCACTTCTTCATTCTCTCTAGCATCCCCTAAAAAGATGTTTAAACCATTGTTTTTTTTTAAATGCCACTTTTAAAATTCTTGCTACATCTACATACTGGTTATCAACACATGTCTTGGCCATATCTTAGCTTGGAATGAAACACACCCTTTTTACAGAAATTGTACTCTTTTATGTCCTAAAATAACCTTGCCATATTTAACTCCATTTATCACTCCAGTTTAAAATCACTTTCTATCATTGTTCCAGGGTTTTTAATGTATCAATAACAGTATTTTTTTAGTCAAAACCACATTCTTACTGTCAGATTCGGTGTAGCGGAGGACCCCCGGAATGCAACGAGCAGGAAGCATAGGTGGTGAGTAAATTATTTAATAAATAAAGCTCACTTCAGCAGGTGGTGGCAAAAACATGCATGGACAGGCAGGCAAGACAGGCTTGGCATGAACGGCATGAACTGACTGAAAACAGGGTGACTTGATCCATAATGTTTCTGCGAGGAATAAACAGAATTATTGTGTATATCTGGAGCGTGGTACAGGTGAAACGAGAAGATTATTACATGGTGCAGGTGGGTCGAATGAAGCTGATTGCTATGACTGACAGATGCAGGGAGTGAAGACAAAACATGACTGGAACAAAACAGAAATTCAAGAAGATAATCAACCCTAAGAAACATAACAGTCACAGAACATAAACCTATATGCACTATTAACGGAAAACATACACAAGAAAACAAACCTAAACAACTACAGCACCACCTCTAAAACAATACACAGAAAGAGATTCCAAAACTCAACTGTGAGAACAAAAAAGCAAAAAGCACTAAACCAAAAAGCCCTAAATTATACCACTTACTAAAATTTAAAGAAATCTAAAATAATATTACTTGTAGTATCTATATTTTAAGATCACAATTGATATTGTAGTCAACTGATTATGTGTCAGACAAAACCCTAATAAAGTTTGATTGGTGAATTATACATCTTTTTTTTTTCAGACATTCAAAATATATTGTTTTCAGTGTGAACTCTAAATATTTCAAACATGTTTCAAATATAGATCACTTTATTTTCTTTCCCATCTATTTCTCTATACAGCAGTCCATAGCAGTTGATTTAAAAAGGAAGCTTAAGACAGAGATAAAGCTGCAGACCAAGCTGTTTAATTTACCATCACTGACCTGGAAAAACATCCCAAACCTCTGCTCAGCAGGTATCAGCTGATTTTATTTGGTTGAGGAACTGGCAAGATGGCATTGTGTTGGGACCCCAGCCATGGATTACAACATAGATGAACATGCACACTGAACTGTACATAAACAGAGGCCAGTATTAATTTTTCTACACCTTTAAGTGTCACACTAAGTAGCACTTAACCCAGCCCAGGAAGAGGAGGAGTCATACCTGACTCCCCTTGACGCTTGAACAAAAATTACCAAAATCTACATGTTGGGACATGTGTTCCAACATGGCGGCCTCTATTACAAGGTTTTACTGCAGGAAAACCGGATGGAGGGACACAACACGCGAATGTCTCCTTGCTGGCAAACAGACATAACTCTTCAACTTAGATCCAAAAGTAACTACGATCACGAAGATTGTAAAGAACAGAGTTAAGTAATGATTTGCTGTTCAAGTAACCAGCATTCATTCATAAAAAGGGAGTAAAAAGACAAGCACAAAAACTTGTCTTCTGAGGCCTCCAGAAGCAGCCCTAATTGCATTGATTTTCCCCCACAGCCTGGAATAGAAGGCATTGGGCCTGCAGCAGTCCCAATGCCTTCTATTATTTATTTAATTTTGAATTAAACGGCTTTCAATAAAGAGGGGTCTATGTCTACCTATTAATGTCTATGGGTCGGCCCGCTGCTGAGACGAAACCGTGTGTCCGCCATATTGCTGGAGGCAAGGCTGCGATGTGAACTAATACAAATAAAGGGACTTTATTTCAAATAACACATTCTAACAGAGATTATGTCAATGCCTCACCTTATTTAGTAACACACACACTTTTTATGAGAACTCTTACAAAAACAGCGCAGCTGTCAATGAATTGCTTTGGACACCTAAACGGTTTGAACAATTCCATGCTGCACACGTAAGAGGCATTTTGGCTCTCCAACTTGACTCCACAAAAATGGACCCAACTTTTTTTTTAAAGGACAAACACCAAGTCCCCAATTCTATTAACTTGATTGACCAATTCTCAAACGCCTCAGGTCTAAATTTAAACTTGTCTAAATGTGAAATTCCATCTTTACATAACTGCAATGAGGTTGCAATCTGTAAAATTCCAGTTAAAGAAACAGTTAGATATCTAGGTATACTCATAACAAAACATCTTATAACCAGGGAACATTTAAACGTTTCCAACAGAAAAACTAAAGTCGAATCCATCCTTAATACCTGGCTTCAAAGGGATTTGTCTGGCCTTGGTAGAGTTCTTCTCTCTAAAGCAGAAGGCTTATCTCGCTTTGTGTACCCATCTTTATCCCTTTTTGTTTAAAAAATCTTTTTAAATTTCATTTGGAAAAATAAATCACACAAGCTTAAAAAAGCAGTACTTTCAAACAGCATAGTGGATGGAGGTCTTGAAGTTCTAGATTTCTTTGACACTAATATTACCTTTAAAATTATTTGGCTTAACAAATGTCTCATAAATTCTGATTCCAACTGGTTTTTCATCCCAAATGTCTGTCTTTTCTCTTGAAATGTAACTTCCTACCTAGTAAATTACCTATCAAACTGTCCAAATTTCATCAGCAAGCCCTTCTTTCTTGGAAACTGGCTTTTGTTTATAATTTTTCTCCCCACAAAGCTCTTCTCTGGAATGACTGCAATATTTTGGTTAGAAACAAATCAGTATTCTTTTACAGTTGGTTTGAAAAAGATATCAACCACATCCTCTGTCTTTTTGATAGTACTGGTAATATGTTGTCTTACGAGCACTTTATAAATGTATTTAGTTTTTCTGTTCCCCCCAGTGATTTTACCAAGATAACTCGGGCTATTCCAAAGCCTTTATTCAACTAATGAAAAATCTCCTGAGTTATTGTGGATCTATGAAAGCTTTACCCATGCCTATGCTGGAGGGGTATTAAACTAACAGATAGTAAATGCAACAACAAACACATACGCCAATGGTTTCAAAGAAATAACAGTGTGGTACCTAGAGGCATGTTTTATTGGAGATCTCAAATTGAAAAAATAAACTGGAGAAGGGCTTGGTTATTACCCCACAAACACTGTATAGCTAATAAAGCAAAAGACATACAATAAAAATTCTTCATAACATATATCCAGTAAATTGCATTATTGCAAAATTTTTTTCATGTGCTGCTGTTTAAAACATGAACCTTGTCTGTTCTGCATTGTTGTTCCAAAAAAAAAAAGAAAAAGAAAAAGAGACTACAAAAATGGCGGCGACGTCGGAGCGCCGTTCAGCGTCGGATAGAGCGTCTACGTATTGGGACAGTTACGCACGACTAAACCAGTGGGAGGCGGTAGTACAAATCAAACCACCGGTAAACGGCTAAAGAAGAAGAACGGGAAGTCCATGTTTTCCAGCATGTCTGCGATTGGGATTCATTTTGGTTATACGTGTGCTTGTGTGGCGGTGTTTAAGGTGAGGCAACTTCACGGTTTTAATCATGTAAACCAGGGATCCGAGTCCAGTCCTTCAGAGCTACTTTCCTAAAACTAGACGCATCTCTGTCCGAACATACCTGAATCACATGGTTGAATTCCCTCATCAGCATGTCGCTGGGCTCTGTGTTGGGGAAAGAATACATCTAGAAATTACTGGAAAGTAGTTCTAGAGGACTGGACTCGGCCACATCAGATGTAAACCTTCCAGAGCTGCTCCTGTCCGCGGAGAGGACGAGCAGTGAAGTCGGTCCCTGATTGATGAATGGTACCATGGTAAAAGCTAGGCGTTAGCAGCAGTCCCCTCCATGGAACCCTGTCCTGCTAGCAGACATGTCTTCCTGGTTGCCTGTTTGTTTTTTTAATCAAGTCCACTGTGGTTCAGGATGGGCGGGCTGATGTGGTGGCTAATGATGCAGGAGACAGAGTCACTCCAGCTGTGGTGGGCTACAGAGATACTGAGCAGGTATGTCATTTAGATTTGACATCTGTCAGAGAGAAAAGAAAACATTTGATTTATCTCTGCTTTAATATCTTTAAATTACTGTCAAATGAGTCCTTTTGTATCTTTTCTGATGTTCTGTTTCTGAAAGCCATGTGGGTTTTGCCTATTCCATATGTATTGTTTGCTCATTTGCAGATTGTGGGGATAGCAGCAAAACAAGGTCAGGTCCGAAATGCGCCCAACACAGTTGTTAAAGTGAAGCAGGTCCTGGGGAGAAGGTAACCACAGGAATGTTTTGTTTGCAGCTTATATAGCTTCATATGGAGTACTGTCTCCAAGCATCAGACAATTTTCCCTCTATTGGCGCTGATCAGGGCTGGGCTGGTCCAAATCTGAATTATTATTATTATTATTAAATGTATTAAAACTTAAAATCTCCTACTTAAACGCCTTAAAATCTCCTATATAACCCATAAACCAACAGCATTTACTTTCATAAACTGTATTTCAGTTTCAGATCACATTTAGGGACATATGTGTTAATGCCTCAGTTAGGATATTTTAGTTAATGCTTCATATTATGTGGATTAAATTAGATTCTTCAATCAAAGTTTGTTTTTTAGTCCTTAGGAAAAAATAGAATTGGTGAAATCTGGATTGGTGAGTCAGTCATCAGCCAGGAAAAGCTGGGTTGGTGCATCTCTACTAACATTCATATAATGATTGGCATTGGTCAAAATGTAGCACTTGGCAGCCACTCTACTGGTTAATGTATTTAGGCCCAGCCTTGATAAGCAGTCTGGTTTGGGTTTCATGAACACATCTTAAACACAATAAACTTATAGAAGCACGGTTTATTGTGATTCTTTTTGTATTGATGCTCGTTGTCATTGGTTGAAACTGAACTTCTGACTTTTTACTATTTGCTACTGATCATTTCTAGGATGGCTAGTAGACTTATATTTCTGAGATGTGATGCTGTTTAAAATGTTACTTGTAAATGATATTTTGCAGGTGTGGACTCTATTGTTATAAGCTGTGATAATGTGTCTACAGTGGTCTCCTTGGTTAGGATTGAAGCATTGGAAACAATGCAGTTTTTCATGACCAGAATAATTTAGCCTAGGTTTTTATCCTTGTCTTCCTCTGGACAATAATGTTGTTTTGTCTCTGTTTTAATGGTCAAGATTCGATGATCCTGTGACACAAACACACAAAGCAGAGACCAAATGCCAGGTATGTTTGTGATGAGTACAACATTACATGGAACTTCTTAAAATGACCCTAACTTCACTTGAGAACTAAATCTGCTTGGAATAGCACTTTGTTAAAATGATCTTTACCAACAGAGAAGAAGGTGTGAATCAGCCTGACCTGTGGTTGCTGTGTGCAGGTCATCAACAGAGAACAGATGCCTTATTATCAGATTACCTGTGGAGAGCATTCAGAGTTTGTGGCACCAGAAGATGTTGCAAAACTCATCTTCAAGAAGATGAAAGGTAATTTGAATAAAAGACACCGTGTCCTTTTGAGAAAAACAACCATCTGACTTATTTGCATTTTTTCAGAAACGGCTCAGTCGGCTCTTGGCTCGGATGTTACTGACACAGTTATTACAGTTCCCTTTGAGTTTGCACATGCTCAGAAGAAGGCTTTGAGGTAAGAATGTTTTCTTTTGCTTATTGCTGTTACCTAGCTTTACTGCTTTGGAGGGAAATCATGGTGTTTATGTGTTAGTTTAGTTGACAGCGGTCAAAATAACTATAGTAGGTGAAACACTGCATTATGGGAAGTGATTGTAAAACCTTGAAGTTGTATTAAATATGATTAAAAGCCTTGTTTTTTTTTTTGTTTTGTTTTTTGTTTTGTTTTTTTTGCAGAGAGGCAGCTGAAGCTGCAGGTTTTCATGTGTTGAGGATGATCCATGAACCTGCTGCTGCTCTGCTGGCCTATAACGTTGTGCAGGACTACTCCTCTGGGAACAGGTAGAGTGTTAGAAATGTCCTCAGAGGGCCAATAAAACAGCAGACCTATAACCATCAGTTCATAACGGAAACCTCCCAGCAAACGTGATATTCTACTTCCGTACTGTTTGACACAAATCAGCCTGTGAAAGGCCATGCATGCTTTATGATCCAGTAACATTCAGAGCCACCTGTGGCACAGAACACTTCTGTCTTGTTTTGTATTTGACCCTAAAGTCCGTCACCTTAATCACACCTGGATCCCAAAATGATTGAAACTGCTGCTGTGATTGGCTGATTACTGGTTATTGGCTGCTGCTTAACCACTTCTCATTTTAGTCAATGTTTGGTCTTTATTTGAGCTGTATTGTTGAATAATGTTAACTAAAGGCAAGGTTTAACATGTGTCAAGTTATTTGTTCTTATGAGGTGAGGTTTACCACATTTTACGATGGAATAGGATGTGTGTTTATTGTTCTGTTATTAAAAATCTTTTGAATTCCAAAAGGAATTAGAAGTGTGCCTGGTTATAGAATGTGTGACTGATAGTTTTTGTTTTCCCAGTCATGTCCTGGTGTATAAGCTTGGAGGAACATCCCTGAGCGTGACAGTGCTGCAGATAAATGGAGGAATGACCCGGGTTGTCAGCACCCTCACTGACCACAGTATCGGAGGAGAGAGCTTCACCCAGGCCTTGGCCCAACACCTCGCCTCTGAGTTCAAACGGTAGCTGCTGTCTTTCACTTTTGGCCTCAGGAGGAACAAGTCAGACCGATTAAGTATTAAACACTCACAGGTTTCACTTTGAAGTTCTTTTATTAGAAGGTTTCTGACACATTTTGGGATTATTTGCTGCACATGAACAGTTAAATAATGATATTTCAAAATAATTTGCTCCAGAAGAAAATAAATATGCTATGGCAACGTTTTGCTTACATGTAAAGCATCTCAGTGGAATTCAGAGTGATCCATTTCAAGCCTCGTTTAGATGATTCTGGCTAATGCTCAGATTACATCTGCCCTTCAAAATAAGATGGTGGATCTATTTAATCGGTTTCACTTTTAGAATTTAATTACTAAAATAAATATCTGCATATTGTGCTAGGGTTAAATCTTAATGGACAATTAAGCTTTTAACAGAATTATTTCAACTGAAGAACATCTGCATCTCAGCATCATCACCAGTTCTTGAATAAAAACAGTCCCCCATAATATCTTCAGTTGAGAGGAATCACTTGTTTATAGATGTATGGGAAATCTGTGGATGCATGTGTCCAGGTATTAAGATGTTACAATGTGTGACTGCGGTCAGAAACTGCAGCTGTTTGTGATGTGGTGACAGGGTTCTACAGGCATGAGGAAGCTAGATGGGGAAGACCAATCAGAAATAACACTACTGAACTTGTTCAGATGCTGTTTTGTTGTTTTTGTTGGTTTTTTGCTGCCAGTAAAGTGTATCACATTCCTCTTGTGTTTGTTGATTTGTGCTTTTATTAGTGTCTAACCTTCAACTAACCAACCTAGATTGGAGAGCGCTGGATGTTCCCATAATCCCAGAGGATGTTTGTATAATGCATGATTATTGAGAAACCAGGCACCCCTTTACTCTTCAGGAGATTCTGAGTATTTTACGCTGTCATTCCAGCCATTCTCATGCCACGGGTCTGTGTTGTTCTGCAGAACCTTTAAACACGATGTGAGCAGTAATCCGCGGGCCTTGCTGAAGCTGATGAACAGTGCAGACATGGCCAAGCACTCTCTGTCCTCCTTGGGATCAGCCAACTGTTTTGTTGATTCCCTGCATGATGGTCTTGACTTTGAGTGCACCGTTTCTAGGTGAGCTGCCAACCGGGT
Source organism: Girardinichthys multiradiatus (assembly GCF_021462225.1). Taxonomy (NCBI): domain Eukaryota; kingdom Metazoa; phylum Chordata; class Actinopteri; order Cyprinodontiformes; family Goodeidae; genus Girardinichthys; species Girardinichthys multiradiatus. The sequence continues at coordinate 5,174,338 of NC_061809.1, forward strand.
GGTCACGAGAAGGACATTTTGCTAAGTCGATATTTGTCTCATTAATAATAGTGAGATGCATTAATTAATGGAATTCTCCTTTTTATTTATTCTGTTTTCACAGAGCACGGTGTGAGCTGCTCTGCTCCACACTTTTCAACAAAAGCATCCAGCCAATCAGGTCCCTGCTGGATGAGGCAGGACTCTCTGCCAGAGATATTAACAAGGTATGCTGAGTGAGACGGGTTGATGCAGGCACAGCTTCATGGAAATCTCATCCACAGGTTGCTTACTGAGAAAAATGAACTTGTTCATACTGTGACAAAAGTGAAATGGTGTGGTGTAATTCAAACATTATTTATTTCTCTTTAAATTTGATCACGTGTGTGCTGGGATATAATGACCTTCTTTGGCTATTAATAGCTAATAATAAGATAAATAGATATTAATAACAAAAAACTGATTTGGGATTGAATGACCTCGTCTGGTCGTCACCTGATCATCAGGAACCAACAGCCAAACACTTTCACTCTAAGTAGGTCATTGTTCTTTAAGTTCCAGCCTGGATGATGGTGTTATAAAGCAATGAGTGAAGAAGTGAATCTGCACTGGCGTCTCAATCAGCAAGCATCGCACACATATGAACTTCTACTTAAATCACACCAGAATTAATTAACATATTACCCTAACCTTACAGTTAAATACTTGAATCAATAAACTATCACTGAACTAGTAACATTCAACTAACACTACAACACATAAAGGCTGCTGTTTAAGGCTACCCTCAGCCAGTGGGTCTACATCATGCTCATGTGTGAAATGCTATGAATGCTGGGATTTAGAGTTGTTTTACCAGTTCCTACATGCAGTCAGGCACATGGTACACACAGTCCTTTGATTGTTTACATAGTTGGATCAGAACTTGTGCTTCTGCCACACTTTGTCCTTCCACACAACTTTCCATTAATAAGTTTAGATACATCACTCTGAACAGCAAGACTCCTTAGCAGACACCTTTTGTGTCTGACCCTCCTAATGGAGGTTGTCAGTAGCTGCCTGTTGGGCAGCTGTTAAGCAGTCTTTTCCATTAATATTTAAATTCCTTTAATTGGTCTCATGTAATATTCAGATTTTCTGACAATTGGAGTTTTGGGTTTTTATTAACTGTTAACCATAAAAATTAGCATAACACACATGTTATTCATACATCTTTGTTTAGGTGGTTCTCTGTGGTGGATCATCCAGGATCCCTCGCCTCCAACAAATGATCCGTGAGATGTTTCCAGATGTGGAGCTGCTCAATTCGTCTCCTCCTGATGAAGTCATTGCTGTAGGAGCAGCCATAGAAGCTGGGCTCCTGGTTGGCAGGGATGGCCTTGCCCCTGAGGAAGAGTCTGTTGCAGTGGATGTTTCTGCTGCTGACATTCTCTTGAAGGTAACCTGGTCCATTTGAAAGATGTCATTTGAAGTATTTACTGGATTGACCCTTCTGCAGAAAAACAAAGCTGGTTCTCCATTTGGAATATGATGGTGATAAACAAAGTGGTCAAAATGTTGGATTTTAAATATTCTTGGAGACATTTGAACATGTTAAGTTATTCTTTTTGCTTTGGCTGAAAGGAAGATCTTAGCTGCTGATTATAGAGACAATTTACAGCTAAATATTGACGTGTTTATTTTTAATTAAAATTTTTTGGAATTTGTTCATCAGAACTGGTTGTTATTATTTGAGATTTAAAAACATTTATTTTCCTTATTCAGCCACAGAAAGTAAGTTGGTATTTGCATGAAGAGTTTTGTGGTTTTGTGTTGCAGGAGGTGGATGAATTGGGAGCTGAGACATTTAACGTTCTCCTTCCTTTGGGAACTCCCCTTCCTGCCCGCAGACATCACACCTTCTCTGCTGAGGGAAAACTGTCCTCCCTTTGTTTGGAGATTTATCAGAGACTTGTCACGGAGCAGCCGGAAAAACTATCTAAGGTAATAATAATTAAAAACTGTTTTGGGTTTGATTTGTTTTATTTTAGATGCTAAGAAGTTTGGATCCAATACTTTTTGAACAACTGCAAACTATACATCATAATTATATTAAAGCCAAATAAAATAGATATGATCTGTGGTTCTGAAATCCAAGCAGTTCCACAATGCAGTAACAGAAAAAAATGCTTTTCTTTAAGTTGCTTCTTAATTTCAACACCACATCGTTTTTTTTCCTACACATGTGCAACCGGAGGTTTTCCTCAACAAACTGTTTTATTCAGTATCAAACAGAAGTTACAGCGTAAACAGTTATCATGACGTCTTTCTGTTCTAAATAACACTTAATGCACATAAGGAAGCAGTTGAGAAGTAAATGTGGGATATCTAAACCAGATGACCACTAAACAGAGCACAATGTGCAGAATGGGAGTTAATGGGATCTGCTTCAACCAGCTGCCGTGTTGCTCTTTTTTTTTGTCCCCACAAAAAAAAACAATATGTGTAATTTTAATTTTATAGAAATCAATCTGTTGCTGTTTGAAAATTTGTATTCATATACTAATTAGCCATAAGCTAATTCCTTCCCATTCAAGTCAGATCAAAAATAATATAAAATATTTAGTTCCTCAGGCGTGTTCTGGTCTGTCCCGGGGTCTGGGAGGAGCCGGGCCTCAGAGGTGTCCTGATAAGAAGCTTTAACCAGCATAACCAACTCCTTCCATCTGAAGGTACAATACAGATGTCTAAGACTGAGTTTGACCACTCTATGGAACTCCCAGTCTGTACCTGGTGGTGGAATCCATTTTTAATAAGGGAGGTTCCTGTTAGGGCCATTAGGTCTGAACAACATGACTTCAAACTCATTTGTATTAAAATTGAGAAAATTAATTCTTAACCAACAACTACAGGTCCTTCTCAAAATATTAGCATATTGTGATAAAGTTCATTATTTTCCATAATGTCATGATGAAAATTTAACATTCATATATTTTAGATTCATTGCACACTAACTGAAATATTTCAGGTCTTTTATTGTCTTAATACGGATGATTTTGGCATACAGCTCATGAAAACCCAAAATTCCTATCTCACAAAATTAGCATATTTCATCCGACCAATAAAAGAAAAGTGTTTTTAATACAAAAAACGCCAACCTTCAAATAATCATGTACAGTTATGCACTCAATACTTGGTCGGGAATCCT